>NC_079190.1:494571878-494883128 GCF_029499605.1 Hyla sarda | reverse complement strand
CCCGACCTCCTATCCCGTCCTCCTATCCCGACCTCCTATCCCGTCCTCCTATCACGTCCCCCTATCCCGTCCCCATATCCCATCCCCCTATCCCATCCCCCTATCCCGTCCCCCTATCCCATCCCCCTTTACCTTTGGTGGGGGTCACAGAAGTCTTTGGGGGGGGGGGATCACAGAGTTCGGATGAGACCAAGGTGCCTTCTGCTGTTGCAAAACTACAAGAATGCAAGAACTCCCAGAATGCCTGCTGGGAGTTGTAGTTTTGCAACAGCTGGAGACACCTTGGTTGAGAAACACTGCCCTAACCTGTGAATAGGGGATACGGTTTTATCACTTGAACACATCTTGAGGATGGGGGTCATACGTAGCCCATCCAAAACAGGTTTCCCACAGCAAAAAATTCAGCTACCCGAATTTCCGCAACGGAAAATCCCCAAGCGGATTACGTCACTACCCATGAAAGGGTTACTCCGCTCCCCAGCATCTGGAACTCAATGTTCCAATGCAAGTCTATGGGAGAGGGCGTAACGGCTGCCGTGCCCCCTTCCCATAGATTTTCATTGAGGGAGCGGGGCGTGATGTCACGAGGGTGCGGGCGTGAACACGGAAGCCCGCACCGTCGTGACATAACGCCCCCTCAATGAAAGTTTTTGGGAAGGGGGCACGGCGGCCGTCACGCCCTCTCCCATAGACTTGCATTGTGGGGGCAGGAAGTGACGTCACGAGGGGGCGGGCGTGAACACGGAAGCCCGCACCCAGCGGTCGGAACATTGAGTTTCGGACACTGGGGAGTTGAGTAACCCTTTAAAAGTCACAGGCTATGTTGGCATGGCGGAATTCCCGCCCGGAATTCCACAGAAAAATTCCACCGGAAATTCTGCCGAAATTTAAAGCCCATGGGGGGGGGGGGGGGGGGGGGGGAGATTAATCAACACCTGTGTAGATGAAAAGTGGTGCAGTTGCCCATAGCAACCAATCAGATCGCTTCTTTCATTTTTCACAGGCCTCTTTAAAAGTGAAAGAAGCAATCTGATTGGTTGCTATGGGCAAGTTTTCACTCCTGAATGGTAAACGTTACTGGTTACACAGCGATTCTGACTAGAGATGAGCGAACTTACAGTAAATTTGATTCGTCACGAACTTCTCGGCTCGGCAGTTGATGACTTTTCCTGCGTAAATTAGTTCAGCTTTCCGGTGCTCCGGTGGGCTGGAAAAGGTGGATACAGTCCTAGGAATGAGTCTCCTAGGACTGTATCCATCTTTTCCAGCCCACCGGAGCACCGGAAAGCTGAACTAATTTATGCAGGAAAAGTCATCAACTGCCGAGCCGAGAAGTTCGTGACGAATCGAATTTACTGTAAGTTCGCTCATCTCTAATTCTGACCTTTGTTGAAAAATTAGGACACAAGGTTGTAACACCAGAGGGCGCTATACCATCAAAATTGACCATGCGTGTAAAAACATCCGCAGCAGCTTATAGGGAGAGCAGACGTGACCGGAGACAGAGGATTTACAAAAATTTGCAATATGATCATGTGATACATTAAAGGGGTATTCTGACGATAAAAAAACATATCCCCTACTCCCCCATATTCAGGATAGGGAATAAATGACTGCTCCATAGAGAATGAATGGAGGGCGTTGGAGCCCTGTGGGGGGTCACAGAGGTCGGATGAGACCAAAATGCCTCCAGCTGTTGCAAAACTACAACTCCCAGCATGCCCGGACAGCCAAAGGCTGTCCGGGCATGCTGGGAGTTGTAGTTTTGCAACAGCTGGAGGCACCTTGGTTGAGAAACACTGCCCTAACCTGTGAATAGGGGTTACGGTTTTATCACTTGAACACATCTTGAGGATGGGGGATCACACGTTGCGCATCCAAAATGGGTTTCCCGCAGCTAAAAATTCCGCTTCCGCAGCTAAAAAGTCCGCTTAACCCTTCCAGTACTTATCAGCTGCTGTTATGATCCACATGAAGTTATTTTCTTTTTGAATTTCCTTTCTGCCTGACCGACCACAGTTCTCTCTGCTGACACCTCTGTTCATGTCAGGAACTGTCCAGAGCAGGAGAGGTTTTCTATGGGGATTTGCTCCTACTCTGGACAGTTCCTAAAATGGACAGAGGTGTCAGCAGAGAGCACTGTGTTCAGGCAGAAAGGAAATTCAAAAAGAAAAGAACTTCCTGTGGATCATAACAGAAGCTGATAAGTACTGGAAGGATTAATATTTTTTTAATAGAAGCCATTAACAGATCTGTTTAAAGGGGTTATCCAGGAGAAAACTTTTTTTTCTATATATCAACTGGCTCCAGAAAGTTAATCAGATTTGTAAATTTCTTCTACTAAAAAATCTTAATCCTTTCAGTACTTAGGAGCTTCTGAAGTTAAGGTTGTTCTTTTCTGTCTAAGTGCTCTCTGATGACACGTCTCTCGGGAACCGCCCAGTTTGGAAGAGGTTTGCTACGGGGATTTGCTTCTAAACTGGGCGTTTCCCGAGACACGTGTCTTCAGAGAGCACTTAGACAGAAAAGAACAACCTTAACTTCAGAAGCTCATAAGTACTGAAAGGATTCAGATTTTTTAATAGAAGTAATTTACAAATCTGTTTAACTTTCTGGAGCCAGTTGATATATAAAAAAAAGTTTTTTTCCTGGAATACCCCTTTAACTTTCTGGCACCAGATGATTAAAAAAATAAAAAATAAATAAAAGTTTTACAGCGGAGTACCCCTTTAAAGTCACAGGCTATGTTTGCATGGCGGAATTTCCACCAGGAATTCCACAGAAGGATTCTTGGGGATTTATCAACACCTGTGTAGATGGAAATTGGTGCAGTTGCCCATAGCAACCAATCAGAGGGCTTCTTTCATTTTCCCCAGGCCTCTTTAAAAGTGAAAGAAGCGATCTGATTGGTTGCTATGGGCAACTGCACCACTCTTCCTCTACACAGGCTTTGATAAATCTCCTCCTATATGTTTAATGGTGATTCTGCTGTCCCATTTACACAGCTGAATTTCCGCATTTCGCTAAATTTAAACAACTGTCTTAAAATTTTGTGGAATTGCTGGAGGGAATCCCATCGAACTCAATGGGGCTTGAGTTTTGGCAGAATTCTGTGTGTAGAGAACATAGAATTTGCGCCAGGATTCCGGTGGAATTGGTTCGGAATTGCGGAAATTCCGCCGTGTGAACATGGCCATAGGGTTTCGCTTAAATTTACAAGCGGAATTTTTGCTGCAGGGAAATCTGCTGTGGATGTGCTACATGTGACCCTAACCTTAAAGGGGTACTCCAGTGAAAAAAAAAAAAAGTAAAAACAGATTTGTAAATTACTTCTATTTAAAAATCTTTATCCTTCCAGTACTTATTAGTATCTGTATATTACAGAGAAAGTTCTTTTGTTTTTGGATTTTTTTTTCTGTCCACAGTGCTCTCTGCTGACACCTCTGTCTGTATAAGGAACTGTCCAGAGCAGGATAGGTTTGCTATGGGGATTTACTCCTGTTCTGAACAGTTCCTAATATGGACAGAGGTGTCAGCAGAGAGCACTGTAGACAGAAAAAGAAAGAAATCCAAAAACAAAAGAACTTTCTCTGTAATATGCTAATAAGTACTGGAAGGATAAATATTTTTAATAGAAATAATTTACAAATCTGTTTAACTTTCTGGCATCAGTTGATAATAAATAAATAAATAAATAAATAAATAAAAGGTTTTCCACAGGAGTACCCCTTTAAGGCTATGTTCACATGCTGGAAATTCTGCAGAATGTCCGCCCGGGCAGACATTTCGCAATAAGCATTTTCTGCTGCCAGAAGGACCACTCGGAAATGCATCCTCTCCATAGAAACATCTGCCGTGGAAATTCAGCCGTGCGCACGATGCAGCAGAATCCCGCTATAAACAATAGGACTCTGCTGCAACTGAGTTTCCGGGCTGAATTTTTCCACGGAATTTCGTATGGAAATTTCCGCCGTGTGAACATAAAGAGTACTGTCACATTCTTCAGAATTTTCTACAATGGAATATCTGTAACATTTCTGCAGCAAATTGTGTGGATTTGTGGAATTTTAAAGGGGTTCTCCGGTGCTTACACATCTTATCCCCTATCCAAAGGATAGGGGATAAGATGCCTGATCGCGGGAGTCCCGCCGCTGGGGACCCCCGGGATCATGCACGCGTGTTCGCTCCGGGACTGATTACAGGCGACCACCGGGCCGGCGGTGTGTGACGTCACGCCTCCGCCCCCGTGTGACATCACGCTCCGCCCCTCAGTACAATAGTGATAGCTGTCACGCCCCCTCCCGTAGGCTTGCATTGAGGGGCGGAGCCTGTAATCAGTCCCAGAGCGAACACGCTGCAGGGACTGATTACAAATGGGGTGCCGCGTGCATGGTCCCCGGGGTCCCCAGCAGCGGGACTCCCGCGATCAGGTATCATATCCCCTATCCTTTGGATAGGGGATAAGATGTGTAAGCATCGGAGAACCCCTTTAAGAGAAGATTAAGATAAAATAAATAAATAAAAGTTGTTTTAAGCGTTTTGAAAATTCTTTCTTTAGATTTTTGCATATTTTCTAAATTGACTTTGATAGGGGAATTCAATGTGCGCAACAAATGCACAGCTGTTGCAATTTTGCTGCAGTGTTTCCGAAGCAAAATTGCAACAATTTTGTGCATTTATTACAGATATGGACTCCTCCCCCATTAAATTCAATTTCCCCAAAATTTGCTAAATCATGGTTCAATTTTCACAGCTTATCAATATTTTAGTCTTTTTGAAGATTTTTTTCCAAATTTTATTCACTTTGCTGAAAAACTGTTATGTGCTGCAGATTTTCTGCAAGTGAATCCCCTATAGTAAATCTGCAGCTTAAAGGGGTACTCCGCCCCTTAACATCTTATCCCTTATCCAAAGGATAGGCATGACATGAATGGAGGGGGTGTGATGGCTGTGGACACCCGCCATCAGGTGCGGAGTAGAGTTCGCTCCATGCACTGGATGACTGGGGTGCTACTATATTTTGGATAGGGGATAATATGGTTAGGAGCCGGGTACCCTTTTAAGGCCATGTTCACATGGAAAACATGGGCGGACATTCTGCAAATAGAGGGTGCTGGCACTAGGACCACTCGGAAATGCACTGTCTCCATAGACTTCAATGCATTTTCGAGCAGATTTAACCCCATTCACTTCAAAAGGAGCAGAGATGCAATGTAACACATAACCTGTGGGCAGCTGGGGCGCTGTTTTTCTAATCTACTATAACAGTCTATCTTTTCTACATTTGTTGTATCTATTGTTCCCTGTTATCAGCCATTTCAGGTTGTAGTCCTGTATAGTGTTGTTCAATGGAGAACTCCCCGCCCTGTGTAATGATCATGTGGTCCCCCTTATAGGATAATCTTAGGGCTCCTTTACATCCATTCATAGGAGGAGAGTCTGGTATATTTCGGGTTGTCCTGCGGCCCCACTCTGATGGTCCGCGCAGGGGCTTAGTATTCCTATCAGCTGCTGGACCAGCTGGGGTTGCCATGGCAACAGTGAGGCTGCACAGTGTACGGTCAGTGTGATGACAGTGGAGGCGTCTGCTATAAAGAGGGGGGGGGGGGGGGAGCTGCATAACCCGCTCTGCAGTCCTCCACATACCGGTCAGCAACTAATTATTACATACCGCTCCAGTCCCCAATTATTACATGCCGGTCCAGCCACCAATTATTACATGCTGGTCAGCAACTAATTATTACATACCGCTCCAGTCCCCAATTATTACATGCCGATCCAGTCACCAATTATTACATGCCGATCCAGTCACCAATTATTACATGCCGGTCCAGTCCACAATTATTACATACTGGTCCAGTCCCCAATTATTACATACTGGTCCAGTCCCCAATTATTACATGCCGGTCAGCAACTAATTATTACATACCGGTCCAATCACCAATTATCACATACTGGTCCAGTCACCAATTATTACATGCCGGTCCAGTCACCAATTATTACATGCCGGTCCAGTCAACAATTATTACATGCCGTTCCACCTACCAATTATTACATGCCGTTCCACCTACCAATTATTACATGCCGGTCAGCAGCTAATTATTACATGCTGGTCCAGTCACCAATTATTACATGCCGATCCAGTCACCAATTATTACATGCCGGTCCAGTCAACAATTATTACATGCCGGTCCAGTCCCCAATTATTACATACTGGTCCAGTCCCCAATTATTACATGCCGGTCCAGTCCCCAATTATTACATACTGGTCCAGTCCCCAATTATTACATACTGGTCCAGTCCCCAATTATTACATACTGGTCCAGTCCCCAATTATTACATGCCGGTCAGCAACTAATTATTACATACCGGTCCAATCACCAATTATCACATACTGGTCCAGTCACCAATTATTACATGCCGGTCCAGTCACCAATTATTACATGCCGGTCCAGTCCCCAATTATAACATACCGCTCCAGTCCCCAATTATTACATGCCGGTCAGCAGCTAATTATTACATACCGCTCCAGTCCCCAATTATTACATGCCGATCCAGTCACCAATTATTACATGCCGGTCCAGTCCACAATTATAACATACTGGTCCAGTCCCCAATTATTACATGCTGGTCCAGTCCCCAATTATTACATACTGGTCCAGTCCCCAATTATTACATGCCGGTCAGCAACTAATTATTACATACCGCTCCAGTCCCCAATTATTACATGCCGGTCCAGCCACCAATTATTACATGCCGGTCCAGTCCACAATTATTACATACTGGTCCAGTCCCCAATTATTACATGCCGGTCCAGTCCCCAATTATTACATACTGGTCCAGTCCCCAATTATTACATACTGGTCCAGTCCCCAATTATTACATACTGGTCCAGTCCCCAATTATTACATGCCGGTCAGCAACTAATTATTACATACCGGTCCAATCACCAATTATCACATACTGGTCCAGTCACCAATTATTACATGCCGGTCCAGTCACCAATTATTACATGCCGGTCCAGTCCCCAATTATTACATGCCGATCCAGTCCCCAATTATTACATGCCGGTCCAGTCCCCAATTATTACATACTGGTCCAGTCCCCAATTATTACATACTGGTCCAGTCCCCAATTATCACATGCCGGTCCAGTCACCAATTATTACATGCCGATCCAGTCACCAATTATTACATGCCGGTCCAGTCAACAATTATTACATGCCGGTCCAGTCCCCAATTATTACATACTGGTCCAGTCCCCAATTATTACATGCCGGTCCAGTCCCCAATTATTACATACTGGTCCAGTCCCCAATTATTACATACTGGTCCAGTCCCCAATTATTACATACTGGTCCAGTCCCCAATTATTACATGCCGGTCAGCAACTAATTATTACATACCGGTCCAATCACCAATTATCACATACTGGTCCAGTCACCAATTATTACATGCCGGTCCAGTCACCAATTATTACATGCTGGTCCAGTCCCCAATTATTACAAACCGCTCCAGTCCCCAATTATTACATGCCGATCCAGTCCCCAATTATTACATGCCGGTCCAGCCACCAATTATTACATGCCGGTCCAGTCCACAATTATTACATACTGGTCCAGTCCCCAATTATTACATGCCGGTCCAGTCCCCAATTATTACATACTGGTCCAGTCCCCAATTATTACATACTGGTCCAGTCCCCAATTATTACATGCCGGTCAGCAACTAATTATTACATACCGGTCCAATCACCAATTATCACATACTGGTCCAGTCACCAATTATTACATGCCGGTCCAGTCACCAATTATTACATGCCGGTCCAGTCAACAATTATTACATGCCGTTCAACCTACCAATTATTACATGCCGTTCCACCTACCAATTATTACATGCCGGTCAGCAGCTAATTATTACATGCTGGTCCAGTCACCAATTATTACATGCTAGTCAGCAACTAATTATCACATGCCGGTCCAGTCACCAATTATTACATGCCGATCCAGTCACCAATTATTACATGCCAGTCCAGTCAACAATTATTACATGCCGGTCCAGTCCCCAATTATTACATGCCGTTCCACCTACCAATTATTACATGCCGTTCCACCTACCAATTATTACATGCCAATCAGCAGCTAATTATTACATACTGGTCCAGTCACCAATTATTACATGCCGGTCCAGTCACCAATTATTACATGCCAGTCAGCAACTAATTATCACATGCCGGTCCAGTCACCAATTATTACATGCCGGTCCAATCACCAATTATTACATACTGGTCCAGTCCCCAATTATTACATACTGGTCCAGTCCCCAATTATTACATGCCGGTCAGCAACTAATTATTACATACCGGTCCAATCAACAATTATCACATACCGGTCCTGTCACCAATTATTACATGCCGGTCCAGTCACCAATTATTACATGCCGGTCCAGTCCCCAATTATTACATACCGCTCCAGTCCCCAATTATTACATGCCGATCCAGTCCCCAATTATTACATGCCGGTCCAGCCACCAATTATTACATGCCGGTCCAGTCCACAATTATTACATACTGGTCCAGTCCCCAATTATTACATACTGGTCCAGTCCCCAATTATTACATGCCGGTCAGCAACTAATTATTACATACCGGTCCAATCACCAATTATCACATACTGGTCCAGTCACCAATTATTACATGCCGGTCCAGTCACCAATTATTACATGCCGGTCCAGTCAACAATTATTACATGCCGTTCCACCTACCAATTATTACATGCCGTTCCACCTACCAATTATTACATGCCGGTCAGCAGCTAATTATTACATGCTGGTCCAGTCACCAATTACTACATGCCGATCCAGTCACCAATTATTACATGCCGGTCCAGTCAACAATTATTACATGCCGGTCCAGTCCCCAATTATTACATGCCGGTCCAATCACCAATTATTACATACTGGTCCAGTCCCCAATTATTACATACTGGTCCAGTCCCCAATTATTACATGCCGGTCAGCAACTAATTATTACATGCCAGTCCAGTCACCAATTATTACATACTGGTCCAGCCACCAATTATTACATACTGGTCCAGCCACCAATTATTACATGCCGGTCCAGCCATCAATTATTACATGCCGGTCCAGTCCCCAATTATTACATGCCGATCCAGTCCCCAATTATTACATGCCAATCCAGTCCCCAATTATTACATGCCGGTCCAGTCCCCAATTATTACATGCCGGTCCAGTCCCCAATTATTACATGCCGATCCAGTCCCCAATTATTACATGCCGATCCAGTCCCCAATTATTACATGCCGGTCCAGTCACTAATTATTACATACTGGTCCAGTTCCCAATTATTACATACTGGTCCAGTCCCCAATTATTACATACTGGTCCAGACCCCAATTATTACATACTGGTCCAGTCCCCAATTATTACATACTGGTCCAGTCCCCAATTATTACATACTGGTCCAGTCACCAATTATTACATGCCAGTCAGCAACTAATTATCACATGCCGGTCCAGTCAACAATTATTACATGCCTGTCCAGTCCCCAATTATTACATGCCGTTCCACCTACCAAATATTACATGCCTGTCCACCTACCAATTATTACATGCCGGTCAGCAGCTAATTATTACATACTGGTCCAGTCACCAATTATTACATACTGGTCCAGTCACCAATTATTACATACTGGTCCAGTCACCAATTATTACATGCCGGTCCAGTCACCAATTATTACATGCCAGTCAGCAACTAATTATCACATGCCGGTCCAGTCACCAATTATTACATGCCGGTCCAATCACCAATTATTACATACTGGTCCAGCCACCAATTATTACATGCCAGTCAGCAACTAATTATCACATGCCGGTCCAGTCACCAATTATTACATGCCGGTCCAGTCACCAATTATTTCATGCCGGTCCAGCCACCAATTATTACATGCCGGTCCAGTCACCAATTATTACATACTGGTCCAGTCACCAATTATTACATACCAGTCCAGTCACCAATTATTACATACCGACCCAGTCACCAATTATTACATGCCGGTCCAATCACCAATTATTACATGCCGGTCCAGTCCCCAATTATTACATGCCGGTCCAGTCCCCAATTATTACATGCCGGTCCAGCCACCAATTATTATATGCCAGTCCAGTCACCAATTATTACATGCCAGTCAGCAACTAATTATCACATGCCGGTCCAGTCACCAATTATTACATGCCAGTCAGCAACTAATTATTACATGCTGGTCCAATCACCAATTATTACATGCCGGTCAGCAACTAATTATTACATGCCGGTCAGCAACCAATTATTACATGCCTCTCCAGCCACCAATTATTACATACTGGTCCAGTCCCCAATTATTACATGCCGGTCAGCAACTAATTATTACATGACGGTCAGCAACCAATTATTACATGCCGTTCCAACCACCAATTATTACATACTGGTCCAGTCCCCAATTATTACATGCCGGTCCAATCACCAATTATTACATGCCGTTCCAGCCACTAATTATTACATACTGGTCCAGTCCCCAATTATTACATGCCGGTCCAATCACCAATTATTACATGCCAGTCCAGTCACCAATTATTACATACTGGTCCAGTCCCCAATTATTACATGCCGGTCCAATCACCAATTATTACATGCCGGTCTAGTCACCAATTATTACATGCTGGTTCAGTCACCAATTATTACATACTGGTCCAGTAACCATTTATTACATGCCGGTCCAGTCACCAATTTTTATATGCTGGTCCAGTCCCCAATTATTACATGCCGTTCCACCTACCAATTATTAAATGCCGGTCCAGCCACCAATTATTACATGCCGGTCCAGTCAACAATTATTACATACTGGTCCAGTCACTAATTATTACATGCCGGTCCAGCCACCAATTATTACATACTTGTCCAGTCACCAATTATTACATGCCGGTCCAGTCACCAATTATTACATGCCGGTCCAATCACCAATTATTACATACTGGTCCAGTCACCAATTATTACATGCCGGTCCAGTCACCAATTATTACATGCCAGTCAGCAGCTAATTATTACATACTGGTCTAATCATCAATGATTACATACTGGTCCAGCCACCAATTATTACATGCCAGTCAGCAACTAATTATCACATGCCGGTCCAGTCACCAATTATTACATGCCGGTCCAGTCACCAATTATTACATGCCGGTCCAGTCACCAATTATTACATGCCGGTCCAGTCACCAATTATTACATGCCGGTCCAATCACCAATTATTACATGCCGGTCCAGTCACCAATTATTACATGCCGGTCCAGTCCCCAATTATTACATGCCGGTCCAGCCACCAATTATTACATGCCAGTCCAGTCACCAATTATTACATGCCAGTCAGCAACTAATTATCACATGCCGGTCCAGTCACCAATTATTACATGCCAGTCAGCAACTAATTATCACATGCCGGTCCAGTCACCAATTATTACATGCCGGTCAGCAGCTAATTATTACATGCCGGTCCAATCACCAATTATTACATGCCGGTCAGCAACTAATTATTACATGCCGGTCAGCAACCAAATATTACATGCCGCTCCAGCCACCAATTATTACATACTGGTCCAGTCCCCAATTATTACATGCCGGTCAGCAACTAATTATTACATGCCGGTCAGCAACCAATTATTACATGCCGTTCCAACCAACAATTATTACATACTGGTCCAGTCCCCAATTATTACATGCCGGTCCAATCACCAATTATTACATGCCAGTCCAGTCACCAATTATTACATACTGGTCCAGTCACCAATTATTACATGCCGGTCCAGTCAACAATTATTACATGCCGTTCCACCTACCAATTATTACATGCCGTTCCACCTACCAATTATTACATGCCGGTCAGCAGCTAATTATTACATGCTGGTCCAGTCACCAATTATTACATGCCGATCCAGTCACCAATTATTACATGCCGGTCCAGTCAACAATTATTACATGCCGGTCCAGTCCCCAATTATTACATGCCGGTCCAATCACCAATTATTACATACTGGTCCAGTCCCCAATTATTACATACTGGTCCAGTCCCCAATTATTACATGCCGGTCAGCAGCTAATTATTACATACTGGTCCAGCCACCAATTATTACATACTGGTCCAGCCACCAATTATTACATGCCGGTCCAGCCATCAATTATTACATGCCGGTCCAGTCCCCAATTATTACATGCCGATCCAGTCCCCAATTATTACATGCCGATCCAGTCCCCAATTATTACATGCCGGTCCAGTCCCCAATTATTACATGCCGGTCCAGTCCCCAATTATTACATGCCGATCCAGTCCCCAATTATTACATGCCGATCCAGTCCCCAATTATTACATGCCGGTCCAGTCACTAATTATTACATACTGGTCCAGTTCCCAATTATTACATACTGGTCCAGTCCCCAATTATTACATACTGGTCCAGTCCCCAATTATTACATACTGGTCCAGTCCCCAATTATTACATACTGGTCCAGTCACCAAGTATTACATGCCGGTCCAGCCACTAATTATTACATGCCGGTCCAATCACCAATTATCACATACTGGTCCAGTCACCAATTATTACATGCTGATCCAGTCACCAATTATTACATGCCGGTCCAGTCACCAATTATTACATGCCGGTCCAGTAAACAATTATTACATGCCTGTCCAGTCCCCAATTATTACATGCCGTTCCACCTACCAAATATTACATGCCTGTCCACCTACCAATTATTACATGCCGGTCAGCAGCTAATTATTACATACTGGTCCAGTCACCATTTATTACATACTGGTCCAGTCACCAATTATTACATACTGGTCCAGTCACCAATTATTACATGCCAGTCAGCAACTAATTATCACATGCCGGTCCAGTCAACAATTATTACATGCCTGTCCAGTCCCCAATTATTACATGCCGTTCCACCTACCAAATATTACATGCCTGTCCACCTACCAATTATTACATGCCGGTCAGCAGCTAATTATTACATACTGGTCCAGTCACCAATTATTACATACTGGTCCAGTCACCAATTATTACATACTGGTCCAGTCACCAATTATTACATGCCGGTCCAGTCACCAATTATTACATGCCAGTCAGCAACTAATTATCACATGCCGGTCCAGTCACCAATTATTACATGCCGGTCCAATCACCAATTATTACATACTGGTCCAGCCACCAATTATTACATGCCAGTCAGCAACTAATTATCACATGCCGGTCCAGTCACCAATTATTACATGCCGGTCCAGTCACCAATTATTACATACTGGTCCAGTCACCAATTATTACATACCGGTCCAGTCACCAATTATTACATACCGACCCAGTCACCAATTATTACATGCCAATCCAGTCCCCAATTATTACATGCCGGTCCAGTCCCCAATTATTACATGCCGGTCCAGTCCCCAATTATTACATGCCGATCCAGTCCCCAATTATTACATGCCGATCCAGTCCCCAATTATTACATGCCGGTCCAGTCACTAATTATTACATACTGGTCCAGTTCCCAATTATTACATACTGGTCCAGTCCCCAATTATTACATACTGGTCCAGACCCCAATTATTACATACTGGTCCAGTCCCCAATTATTACATACTGGTCCAGTCCCCAATTATTACATACTGGTCCAGTCACCAATTATTACATGCCAGTCAGCAACTAATTATCACATGCCGGTCCAGTCAACAATTATTACATGCCTGTCCAGTCCCCAATTATTACATGCCGTTCCACCTACCAAATATTACATGCCTGTCCACCTACCAATTATTACATGCCGGTCAGCAGCTAATTATTACATACTGGTCCAGTCACCAATTATTACATACTGGTCCAGTCACCAATTATTACATACTGGTCCAGTCACCAATTATTACATGCCGGTCCAGTCACCAATTATTACATGCCAGTCAGCAACTAATTATCACATGCCGGTCCAGTCACCAATTATTACATGCCGGTCCAATCACCAATTATTACATACTGGTCCAGCCACCAATTATTACATGCCAGTCAGCAACTAATTATCACATGCCGGTCCAGTCACCAATTATTACATGCCGGTCCAGTCACCAATTATTTCATGCCGGTCCAGCCACCAATTATTACATGCCGGTCCAGTCACCAATTATTACATACTGGTCCAGTCACCAATTATTACATACCAGTCCAGTCACCAATTATTACATACCGACCCAGTCACCAATTATTACATGCCGGTCCAATCACCAATTATTACATGCCGGTCCAGTCCCCAATTATTACATGCCGGTCCAGTCCCCAATTATTACATGCCGGTCCAGCCACCAATTATTATATGCCAGTCCAGTCACCAATTATTACATGCCAGTCAGCAACTAATTATCACATGCCGGTCCAGTCACCAATTATTACATGCCAGTCAGCAACTAATTATTACATGCTGGTCCAATCACCAATTATTACATGCCGGTCAGCAACTAATTATTACATGCCGGTCAGCAACCAATTATTACATGCCTCTCCAGCCACCAATTATTACATACTGGTCCAGTCCCCAATTATTACATGCCGGTCAGCAACTAATTATTACATGACGGTCAGCAACCAATTATTACATGCCGTTCCAACCACCAATTATTACATACTGGTCCAGTCCCCAATTATTACATGCCGGTCCAATCACCAATTATTACATGCCGTTCCAGCCACTAATTATTACATACTGGTCCAGTCCCCAATTATTACATGCCGGTCCAATCACCAATTATTACATGCCAGTCCAGTCACCAATTATTACATACTGGTCCAGTCCCCAATTATTACATGCCGGTCCAATCACCAATTATTACATGCCGGTCTAGTCACCAATTATTACATGCTGGTTCAGTCACCAATTATTACATACTGGTCCAGTAACCATTTATTACATGCCGGTCCAGTCACCAATTTTTATATGCTGGTCCAGTCCCCAATTATTACATGCCGTTCCACCTACCAATTATTAAATGCCGGTCCAGCCACCAATTATTACATGCCGGTCCAGTCAACAATTATTACATACTGGTCCAGTCACTAATTATTACATGCCGGTCCAGCCACCAATTATTACATACTTGTCCAGTCACCAATTATTACATGCCGGTCCAGTCACCAATTATTACATGCCGGTCCAATCACCAATTATTACATACTGGTCCAGTCACCAATTATTACATGCCGGTCCAGTCACCAATTATTACATGCCAGTCAGCAGCTAATTATTACATACTGGTCTAATCATCAATGATTACATACTGGTCCAGCCACCAATTATTACATGCCAGTCAGCAACTAATTATCACATGCCGGTCCAGTCACCAATTATTACATGCCGGTCCAGTCACCAATTATTACATGCCGGTCCAATCACCAATTATTACATGCCGGTCCAGTCACCAATTATTACATGCCGGTCCAGTCCCCAATTATTACATGCCGGTCCAGCCACCAATTATTACATGCCAGTCCAGTCACCAATTATTACATGCCAGTCAGCAACTAATTATCACATGCCGGTCCAGTCACCAATTATTACATGCCAGTCAGCAACTAATTATCACATGCCGGTCCAGTCACCAATTATTACATGCCGGTCAGCAGCTAATTATTACATGCCGGTCCAATCACCAATTATTACATGCCGGTCAGCAACTAATTATTACATGCCGGTCAGCAACCAAATATTACATGCCGCTCCAGCCACCAATTATTACATACTGGTCCAGTCCCCAATTATTACATGCCGGTCAGCAACTAATTATTACATGCCGGTCAGCAACCAATTATTACATGCCGTTCCAACCAACAATTATTACATACTGGTCCAGTCCCCAATTATTACATGCCGGTCCAATCACCAATTATTACATGCCAGTCCAGTCACCAATTATTACATACTGGTCCAGTCACCAATTATTACATGCCGGTCCAGTCAACAATTATTACATGCCGTTCCACCTACCAATTATTACATGCCGTTCCACCTACCAATTATTACATGCCGGTCAGCAGCTAATTATTACATGCTGGTCCAGTCACCAATTATTACATGCCGATCCAGTCACCAATTATTACATGCCGGTCCAGTCAACAATTATTACATGCCGGTCCAGTCCCCAATTATTACATGCCGGTCCAATCACCAATTATTACATACTGGTCCAGTCCCCAATTATTACATACTGGTCCAGTCCCCAATTATTACATGCCGGTCAGCAGCTAATTATTACATACTGGTCCAGCCACCAATTATTACATACTGGTCCAGCCACCAATTATTACATGCCGGTCCAGCCATCAATTATTACATGCCGGTCCAGTCCCCAATTATTACATGCCGATCCAGTCCCCAATTATTACATGCCGATCCAGTCCCCAATTATTACATGCCGGTCCAGTCCCCAATTATTACATGCCGGTCCAGTCCCCAATTATTACATGCCGATCCAGTCCCCAATTATTACATGCCGATCCAGTCCCCAATTATTACATGCCGGTCCAGTCACTAATTATTACATACTGGTCCAGTTCCCAATTATTACATACTGGTCCAGTCCCCAATTATTACATACTGGTCCAGTCCCCAATTATTACATACTGGTCCAGTCCCCAATTATTACATACTGGTCCAGTCACCAAGTATTACATGCCGGTCCAGCCACTAATTATTACATGCCGGTCCAATCACCAATTATCACATACTGGTCCAGTCACCAATTATTACATGCTGATCCAGTCACCAATTATTACATGCCGGTCCAGTCACCAATTATTACATGCCGGTCCAGTAAACAATTATTACATGCCTGTCCAGTCCCCAATTATTACATGCCGTTCCACCTACCAAATATTACATGCCTGTCCACCTACCAATTATTACATGCCGGTCAGCAGCTAATTATTACATACTGGTCCAGTCACCATTTATTACATACTGGTCCAGTCACCAATTATTACATACTGGTCCAGTCACCAATTATTACATGCCAGTCAGCAACTAATTATCACATGCCGGTCCAGTCAACAATTATTACATGCCTGTCCAGTCCCCAATTATTACATGCCGTTCCACCTACCAAATATTACATGCCTGTCCACCTACCAATTATTACATGCCGGTCAGCAGCTAATTATTACATACTGGTCCAGTCACCAATTATTACATACTGGTCCAGTCACCAATTATTACATACTGGTCCAGTCACCAATTATTACATGCCGGTCCAGTCACCAATTATTACATGCCAGTCAGCAACTAATTATCACATGCCGGTCCAGTCACCAATTATTACATGCCGGTCCAATCACCAATTATTACATACTGGTCCAGCCACCAATTATTACATGCCAGTCAGCAACTAATTATCACATGCCGGTCCAGTCACCAATTATTACATGCCGGTCCAGTCACCAATTATTACATACTGGTCCAGTCACCAATTATTACATACCGGTCCAGTCACCAATTATTACATACCGACCCAGTCACCAATTATTACATGCCGGTCCAATCACCAATTATTACATGCCGGTCCAGTCCCCAATTATTACATGCCGGTCCAGTCCCCAATTATTACATGCCGGTCCAGCCACCAATTATTACATGCCAGTCCAGTCACCAATTATTACATGCCAGTCAGCAACTAATTATCACATGCCGGTCCAGTCACCAATTATTACATGCCAGTCAGCAACTATTTATCACATGCCGGTCCAGTCACCAATTATTACATGCCGGTCAGCAGCTAATTATTACATGCTGGTCCAATCACCAATTATTACATGCCGGTCAGCAACTAATTATTACATGCCGGTCAGCAACCAATTATTACATGCCGCTCCAGCCACCAATTATTACATACTGGTCCAGTCCCCAATTATTACATGCCGGTCAGCAACTAATTATTACATGACGGTCAGCAACCAATTATTACATGCCGTTCCAACCACCAATTATTACATACTGGTCCAGTCCCCAATTATTACATGCCGGTCCAATCACCAATTATTACATGCCGTTCCAGCCACTAATTATTACATACTGGTCCAGTCCCCAATTATTACATGCCGGTCCAATCACCAATTATTACATGCCAGTCCAGTCACCAATTATTACATACTGGTCCAGTCCCCAATTATTACATGCCGGTCCAATCACCAATTATTACATGCCGGTCTAGTCACCAATTATTACATGCTGGTTCAGTCACCAATTATTACATACTGGTCCAGTAACCATTTATTACATGCCGGTCCAGTCACCAATTTTTATATGCTGGTCCAGTCCCCAATTATTACATGCCGTTCCACCTACCAATTATTAAATGCCGGTCCAGCCACCAATTATTACATGCCGGTCCAGTCAACAATTATTACATACTGGTCCAGTCACTAATTATTACATGCCGGTCCAGCCACCAATTATTACATGCCGGTCCAGTCACCAATTATTACATGCCGGTCCAATCACCAATTATTACATACTGGTCCAGTCACCAATTATTACATACTGGTCCAGCCACCAATTATTACATGCCAGTCAGCAACTAATTATCACATGCCGGTCCAGTCACCAATTATTACATGCCGGTCCAGTCCCCAATTATTACATGCCGGTCCAGCCACCAATTATTACATGCCAGTCCAGTCACCAATTATTACATGCCAGTCAGCAACTAATTATCACATGCCGGTCCAGTCACCAATTATTACATGCCGGTCAGCAGCTAATTATTACATGCCGGTCCAATCACCAATTATTACATGCCGGTCAGCAACTAATTATTACATGCCGGTCAGCAACCAATTATTACATACTGGTCCAGTCCCCAATTATTACATGCCTGTCAGCAACCAATTATTACATGCCGTTCCAACCAACAATTATTACATACTGGTCCAGTCCCCAATTATTACATGCCGGTCCAATCACCAATTATTACATGCCAGTCCAGTCACCAATTATTACATACTGGTCCAGTCCCCAATTATTACATGCCGGTCTAGTCACCAATTATTACATGCTGGTTCAGTCACCAATTATTACATACTGGTCCAGTCACCATTTATTACATGCCGGTCCAGTCACCAATTTTTATATGCTGGTCCAGTCCCCAATTATTACATGCCGTTCCACCTACCAATTATTAAATGCCGGTCCAGCCACCAATTATTACATGCCGGTCCAGTCAACAATTATTACATACTGGTCCAGTCACCAATTATTACATGCCGGTCCAGCCACCAATTATTACATGCCGGTCCAGTCACCAATTATTACATACTGGTCGCGTCACCAATTATTACATGCCAGTCAGCAGCTAATTATTACATACTGGTCCAATCATCAATGATTACATACTGGTCCAGCCACCAATTATTACATGCCAGTCAGCAACTAATTATCACATGCCGGTCCAGTCACCAATTATTGCATGCCGGTCCACCTACCAATTATTACATTCCAGTCCAGTCCCCAATAATTTAATGCCGGTTCAGCCCCCAATTATTACTGTCTCTATAAACACTGTCAGTAGATTTCCTCTATAAACAGTACCAGTAAAGTCAGTGGCTTATTCAATTATTCAACAAGGCCCAGGCCTAGGGCAGCAGTTTAAGTGGGGCATCCCTCTTTGCTCTCTCCAAAATTTGGGATGTATGACCACGGCCCGCCTTGGTGGGTGCACTACCTGTATGGGAAGGGTGAGGGGACTGGGGGTATGAGGGGTTTGCAGGCTGGGGAGCAGTGAAGCCGCCTTCTACTGGGCTGTGTATGTGGCTGCCAGGGCTACTTCATACACCTCATTGTCACTACTGACATGGAGGCTCCATCCTCACTGCCATACTGGGGGCCGTATATACACGTCAGTCATACATTTATTATACATAGGTATAATGTACATAATTTATCATGCATAGTTATACTGTGCATGACTGATGTACAGTATATGGGTGTATGGTGGATGTGTATATGACTGGTGGACAATACATGTGTGTATGTATGATTGATGTGTGTGTCATACAGGGATGTAAAGCACCCCAATAAACAGTATCAGTAGATTGTCCCTATAAACAATATCAGCAGTGTGTCCCTATAAACAGTACCAGTAAATTGTCCCTGTAAGCAGTACCAGTAGAGTGCCCCTATAAACAGTACCAGTAGAGTGCCCCTATAAACAGTACCTGTAGATTCCCCCTATAAACAGTCCCAGTAGAGTGCCCCTATAAACAGTACCTGTAGATTCCCCCTATAAACAGTCCCAGTAGAGTGTCCCTATAAACAGTCCCAGTAGAGTGTCCCTATATACAGTCCCAGTAGAGTGCCCCTATAAACAGTCCCAGTAGAGTGCCCCTATAAACAGTCCCAGTAGAGTGCCCCTATATAGAGTCCCAGTAGAGTGCCCTTTTATAGAGTCCCAGTAGAGTGCCCCTATATAGAGTCCCAGTAGAGTGCCCCTATATAGAGTCCCAGTGAAGTGCCCCTATATAGAGTCCCAGTAGAGTGCCCCTATATAGAGTCCCAGTAGAGTGCCCCTATATAGAGTCCCAATAGAGTGCCCCTATATAGAGTCCCAGTAGGGAGCCCCTATATAGAGTCCCAGTAGAGTTCCCCTATAAACAGTCCCAGTAGAGTGCCCCTATATAGAATCCCAGTAGGGTGCCCCTATATAGAGTCCCAGTAGAGTGCCCCTATAAACAGTCCCAGTAAAGTGCTCCTATATAGAGTCACAGTAGAGTGCCCCTATATAGAGTCCCAGTAGAGTACCCCTATATAGAGTCCCAGTAGAGTGCCCCTATATAGAGGCCCAGTAGAGTACCCCTTTATAGATTCCCAGTAGAGTGCCCCTATATAGAGTCCCAGTAGAGTGCCCCTATATAGAGTCCCAGTAAAGTGCCCCAATATAAAGCCTCAATAGAGTGCCCCTATATAGAGTCCCAGTAGAGTGCCCCTATGTAGAGTCCAAGTAGAGTGCCCCTATGTAGAATCCCAGTAGACTGCCCCAATATAAAGTCTCAGTAAAGTGCCCCTATATAGAGTCCCAGTAGAGTGCCCCTATATAGAGTCCCAGTAGAGTGCCCCTATATAGAGTCCCAGTAGAGTGCCCCTATGTAGAGTCCCAGTAGAGTGCCCC
This sequence comes from Hyla sarda, assembly GCF_029499605.1. Taxonomy (NCBI): domain Eukaryota; kingdom Metazoa; phylum Chordata; class Amphibia; order Anura; family Hylidae; genus Hyla; species Hyla sarda. Next base: position 494,861,885 of record NC_079190.1, on the reverse strand, counting down.
TATGTAGAGTCCCAGTAGAGTGCCTCTATGTAGAATCCCAGTAGACTGCCCCAATATAAAGTCTCAGTAGAGTGCCCCTATATAGAGTCCCAGTAGAGTGCTCCTATATAGAATCCCAGTAGAGTGCCCCTATATAGAGTCCCAGTAGAGTGCCCCTATATAGAGTCCCAGTAGCGTGCCCCTATATAGAGTCCCAGTAGCGTGCCCCTATATAGAGTCCCAGTAGAGTGCCCCTATGTAGAGTGCCCCTATATAGAGTCTCAGTAGAGTGCCCCTATATAGAGTCCCAGTAGAGTGCCCCTATATAGAGTCCCAGTATAGTGCCCCTATATAGAGTCCCAGTAGAGTGCCCCTATATAGAGTCCCAGTAGAGTGCCCCTATATAGTGTCTCAGTAGAGTGCCCCTATATAGAGTCCCAGTAGAGTGCCCCTATATAGAGTCCCAGTAGAGTGCCCCTATATAGTGTCTCAGTAGAGTGCCCCTATATAGAGTCCCAGTAGAGTGCCCCTGTGTCACGTGTATAAGGATGATAGTAACTGGATATTTTGTAGGTAGAGTAATAGTAGCCCCCATGTCTAAAATCACTCATCTCGCCGCCCCCCCCCCCCCCCCCCCCCCCACCTGTTTTCCATTTCCGTCATCCCAGGTCAGTGAAATCTGTTTTTGACATTTGTGTGATCTTTAGAAACATGAATGGGTCCTCCGGTAACTAGGCAACTGAGAACAGCGCATACATGTTATTAGAGCAATAACCCCCGCACCATTATAACCTAATCTAGTGCCTGGCTCAGCACCAGAGGAGGCCTGGGGGACATCATCATCATCATCATCATCTGGAGGACATCATCATCATCATCATCACCTGGAGGACATCATCATCATCACCTGGGGAACAACATCATCATCATCACCTGGAGGACATCATCATCATCATCATCCTCATCTGGGGAACAACATCAACATCATCACCTGGAGGACAACAACATCATCATCATCATCTGGGGAACAACATCAACATCATCACCTGGAGGACAACAACATCATCATCATCATCTGGGGAACAACATCAACATCATCACCTGGAGGACAACAACATCATCATCATCATCTGGGGAACAACATCAACATCATCACCTGGAGGATAACAACATCATCATCATCATCTGGAGGACATCATCATCATCATCATCACCTGGAGGACATCATCATCATCATCTGGGGAACAACATCAACATCATCACCTGGAGGACATCATCATCATCATCATCATCATCACCTGGAGGACATCATCATCATCATCATCATCACCTGGGGAACAACATCATCATCATCTGGGGAACAACATCATCATCATCACCTGGAGGACATCATCATCATCATCATCACCTGGAGGACAACATCATCATCATCATCATCACCTGGAGGACATCATCATCATCATCACCTGGGGAACAACATCATCATCATCTGGGGAACATCATCATCATCATCACCTGGAGGACATCATCATCATCAACAGGGGAAAACATCATCATCATCACCTGGAGGACAACATCATCATCATCACCTGGGGAACATCATCATCATCATCACCTGGAGGACAACATCATCATCATCACCTGGAGGACATCATCATCATCATCACCTGGAGGACAACAACATCATCATCATCTGGAGGACATCATCATCATCATCATCATCACCTGGAGGACAACATCATCATCATCACCTGGGGGACAACATCATCATCATCATCACCTGGGGAACATCATCATCACCTGGGGAACATCATCATCATCATTATCATCATCACCTGGGGAACATCATCATCATCATCATCACCTGGAGGACAACATCATCATCATCACCTGGAGGACATCATCATCATCACCTGGAGGACATCATCATCATCATCACCTGGGGAACATCATCATCATCATCACCTGGGGAACATAATCATCATCATCACCTGGGGGACAACATCATCATCATCACCTGGAGGGCAACATCCTCATCATCACCTGGAGGACAACAACATCATCATCATCATCATCACCTAAAGGACAACATCATCATCATCACCTGGGGAACAACATCATCATCATCACCTGGGGGACAACAACATCATCATCAACAGGGGAAAACATCATCATCATCACCTGGGGGACAACAACATCATCATCATCATCACCTGGGGAACAACATCATCATCATCACCTGGAGGACAACATCATCATCATCACCTGGAGGACATCATCATCATCATCATCATCATCATCACCTGGAGGACATCATCATCATCATCATCATCACCTGGGGAACAACATCATCATCATCATCTGGGGAACAACATCATCATCATCACCTGGAGGACATCATCATCATCATCATCACCTGGAGGACAACATCATCATCATCATCATCACCTGGAGGACATCATCATCATCATCACCTGGGGAACAACATCATCATCATCTGGGGAACATCATCATCATCATCACCTGGAGGACATCATCATCATCAACAGGGGAAAACATCATCATCATCACCTGGAGGACAACATCATCATCATCACCTGGGGAACATCATCATCATCATCACCTGGAGGACATCATCATCATCACCTGGAGGACAACATCATCATCATCACATGGGGAACATCATCATCACCTGGGGAACATCATCATCATCATCACCTGGAGGACAACATCATCATCATCACCTGGAGGACATCATCATCATCATCATCATCACCTGGAGGACAACATCATCATCATCACCTGGGGGACAACATCATCATCATCATCACCTGGGGAACATCATCATCACCTGGGGAACATCATCATCATCATTATCATCATCACCTGGGGAACATCATCATCATCATCACCTGGAGGACAACATCATCATCATCACCTGGAGGACATCATCATCATCACCTGGAGGACATCATCATCATCATCACCTGGGGAACATCATCATCATCATCACCTGGGGAACATAATCATCATCATCACCTGGGGGACAACATCATCATCATCACCTGGAGGGCAACATCCTCATCATCACCTGGAGGACAACAACATCATCATCATCATCATCACCTAAAGGACAACATCATCATCATCACCTGGGGAACAACATCATCATCATCACCTGGGGGACAACAACATCATCATCAACAGGGGAAAACATCATCATCATCACCTGGGGGACAACAACATCATCATCATCATCACCTGGGGAACAACATCATCATCATCACCTGGAGGACAACATCATCATCATCACCTGGAGGACAACATCATCATCATCACCTGGAGGACAACATCATCATCATCATCACCTGAAGGACAACATCATCATCATCACCTGGAGGACAACATCATCATCATCATCACCTGGAGGACATCATCATCATCATCATCACCTGGAGGACATCATCATCATCACCTGGAGGACAACATCATCATCATCACCTGGAGGACATCATCATCATCATCACCTGGAGGACATCATCATCATCACCTGGAGGACAACATCATCATCATCACCTGGAGGACATCATCATCATGATCATCATCTGGGGAACAACATCATCATCACCTGGGGACATCATCATCATCACCTGGAGGACATCATCATCATCATCATCACCTGGGGAACAACATCATCATCATCATCTGGGGAACAACATCATCATCATCACCTGGAGGACATCATCATCATCATCATCACCTGGAGGACAACATCATCATCATCATCATCACCTGGAGGACATCATCATCATCATCACCTGGGGAACAACATCATCATCATCTGGGGAACATCATCATCATCATCACCTGGAGGACATCATCATCATCAACAGGGGAAAACATCATCATCATCACCTGGAGGACATCATCATCATCACCTGGAGGACAACATCATCATCATCACCTGGGGAACATCATCATCACCTGGGGAACATCATCATCATCATCACCTGGAGGACAACATCATCATCATCACCTGGAGGACATCATCATCATCATCACCTGGAGGACAACATCATCATCATCACCTGGGGGACAACATCATCATCATCATCACCTGGGGAACATCATCATCACCTGGGGAACATCATCATCATCATTATCATCATCACCTGGGGAACATCATCATCATCATCATCACCTGGAGGACAACATCATCATCATCACCTGGAGGACATCATCATCATCACCTGGAGGACATCATCATCATCATCACCTGGGGAACATCATCATCATCATCACCTGGGGAACATAATCATCATCATCACCTGGGGGACAACATCATCATCATCACCTGGAGGGCAACATCCTCATCATCACCTGGAGGACAACAACATCATCATCATCATCATCACCTAAAGGACAACATCATCATCATCACCTGGGGAACAACATCATCATCATCACCTGGGGGACAACAACATCATCATCAACAGGGGAAAACATCATCATCATCACCTGGGGGACAACAACATCATCATCATCATCACCTGGGGAACAACATCATCATCATCACCTGGAGGACAACATCATCATCATCACCTGGAGGACAACATCATCATCATCATCACCTGGAGGACATCATCATCATCATCATCATCATCACCTGGAGGACATCATCATCATCACCTGGAGGACAACATCATCATCATCACCTGGAGGACATCATCATCATGATCATCATCTGGGGAACAACATCATCATCACCTGGAGGACAACATGGACATCATCATCATCACCTGGAGGACAACATGGACATCATCATCATCACCTGGAGGACAACAACATCATCATCATCATCATCATCTGGGGGACAACATAATCATCATCATCATCTGGGGAACAACAACATCATCATCATCAACAGGGGAAAACATCATCATCACCTGGAGGACAACATCATCATCATCATCATCATCTCCTGGGGGACAACATCATCATCATCATCATCATCATCATCATCATCTACTACTTATTAACCTATTCCCTATTCGCAGGGGTTGCGTCCTCTGGGGCCCCATCTCTATGCGTTCTCTATGGGAGCGCCGGAGATACAAGAGCTGTACCCCATAGTGCAGTGGTCTCCAACCTGCGGACATCCAGATGTTGCAAAACTACAACTCCCAGCATGCCCGGACAGCCAACGGCTGTCCGGGCATGCTGGGAGTTGTAGTTTTGCAACATCTGGAGGTCCGCAAGTTGAAGACCACCGCCATAGTGCATGGGGCACGTACCATTTAAGGCAACTAGACTCCATCTTTCTCTCCTCTCCTGACTGAAATCACTTGCATGTTTGGCCCAGTGTGCATGTGTATGGAGGATTTTGGACAAAGGGCGTAGTCCCCTTTAACCATGGTCATGGAATGTGATGATCGAAGGGTTAAAGGGGTACTCCACTGCCCCAGCGTTCTGAACATTTGTTCCAAACGCTGAGTTTGGGCTGCGAGGATTGTGACGTCACGCCACGCCCCCTCAATGCAAGTCTATAGGAGGGGGCGTGGCATCTGCCACTCCCCCTCCTATAGACTTGCATTGAGGGGACGTGGCGTGGCGTCACGAGGTGCATGTCCGTGACGCCACGACCCCCGCAGCCCACACCCAGCGTTCAAAACAAAATTTTCTGAACACTGTGGCATTGGAATACCCCTTTAAGCGGCCGGGATCTGAGCTTCCTTTGATCCCAGCAATACTATAGCTGTGTTAAAGGGGCACTCCGCTAGAATACTTTATTTTATTTTTTTTCAACTGGTGCCAGAAAGTTACACATATTTGTAAACCGCTTCTATTTAAAAATCTTAATCCTTCCAGTACTTATCAGCTGCTGTATGCTCCAGAGGAAGTTCTTTTCTCTCTGAATTTCCTTTCTATCTGACCACAGTGCTCTCTGCTGACACCTCTGTCCATGTCAGGAACTGTCCAGAGCAGGATAGGTTTGCTATGGGGATTTTCTCCTCAAATGGACAGCAGAGGTCAGCAGAGAGCACTGTGGTCAGACTGGATAGAAATAATAAAAAAAAAGAAAAGAACTTCCTGTGGAGCATACAGCAGCTGATAAGTACTGGAAGGATTAAGATTTTTTTTAATAGAAGTAATTTACAAATCTGTTTAACTTTCTGGCACCAGTTGATTTAAAAAAAAAAATTAAAATTGTGTTTCACTGGAGTACCCCTTTAAGAAAATAGGCTTGTTAGCCGCAGCTCGTTCAGCGCACGGTGAACCCTCTCTGTATTAGAAGTGTATTAGGCGGAGTGATGTTCTAATATGAGGTTACACACCCGCACTATTTCCCTTCGAGGCAGCGCAACCCCCAGCCTGCACCGCAGTACAGAACATGTGTGGGCAGAGCGGCACCGTCACTCGCTGGTAATTGCCAGTGAAATATGATTTTTCTTTATGATTCTTTTATTATTTTCTTCCAGACAATGTTCCGTCTGGTATTTCTAAGACAAATAAAGAGGAAGGAGGAGGAATACAGAGAGAAAATATACTGGGCATCCATTAGCGATCTGTACCGTATGAGGATATAAATATAAGAGCGCCCTCTGGTGGTTGCTCACATGTTTTCATAGAGTAGCGGGAAGGGAAGTGCACACCTTGACAAGAAAGGGGGCTTGAGCCCCTGCCCTTTTGACACTGGGCAGTGGGGCATCATTATGTGGGCATTTAAATAAATAATTATAAGTAGTGCCCTTTTTTAACCTTTTTTCTTTAAAATCAACTGGTGGCAGAAAGTTAAACATATTTGTAAATTACTTCTATTAAAAAAATCTTAATCCTTCCAGTACTTATTAGATGCTGAATACTACAGAGGAAATTCCTTTCTTTTTGGAACACTGATGACATCACGAACACAGTGCTCTCTGCTGACATCTCTGTCCATTTTAGCAACCATGCATGGTGGCTCAGTGGTTAGCTCTGCTGCCTTTCAGTGCTGGGGACTTGGGTTCAAATCCCACTCAGGACAACAATAAATAAAGTGTTATTGTTATTATAATAACGTCAGCAGAGAGAACTGTGGTCGTGATGTCATCAGAGAGCATTCCAAAAAGAAAAGAATTTCCTCTGTAGTATTCAGCAGCTAATAAGTACAGGAAGGATTAAGATTTTTTAATAGAAGTAATTTACAAATATGTTTAACTTTCCGCCACCAGTTGATTTAAAAGAAAAAAGGTTTTCACCGGAGTACCCCTTTAACTTCAGGCCCTGCCCCCCAAAATGTATGTACGCGTCCCTGGTAGCGGGAGCTGCCCACAGCTGGCACTACTGTGGGGAACTAATGTGTGTCCAGCTCTTATATGAGGTCACTGTGGGGCTGAGCCAACACTACTACTGTGTCCTGCCTAATACAGGCCTGAGGGTGCAAGACGCAGGGACTCTGGGGGGAACTTGTGAATCGTTTTAGGTTGCATTCACATCTCGTTTTTGTAACATGGTTCCCGTATCAGGTTTCAGTGGAAAAAAACGTGTGATAGCCTGGGGGATATAGGGTATGGGGAGTGTAGCTGTGCGGTAATTAAAGGGTGTTTGTTAACCCTTGCTATTCGTGACGCCAGGGTGAGGGCTCCTCAGTAATGCTTGTCCTACCGCCACCCTTCCCAAGAGCGATAGGGAGGTAGATAAGAAGAATAGATTGTCCACAACCGGAGAGTTTTCTGAAACAGGTTTAACTTTTACTGAAGGTTTTCTGCAAGCTTCAATAACATAACAGTCTCTAAGCATAACAACTGCTTTCCTTGGAGATTGAGAAAGGTTGGGACTCTAGCATTTAGAGTCTTTTAGGGGTTAGTTGCGGTCCAGTAGTCACGCTAGCATTAGCGGGGATTTAGATTTGAACTCACGGTTTTGGTTCAGCTGAGGCCGGCAGGTTTTTGAGGCCTAGCGTGTCGTTGAAAGTTGCGCAGAACCGTCCTGTTAGTCCGGCATCCACGAGAGCAGCAACCCAAGAGAGGGATAATTGGACGCAGCTCTCTAATATGGGCAGGGGCTGGACTAATGCTAATTGGTCCAAACGGATGTCAATCACCATTACAGAGATTTGTGGGTAACACGTGACCCAAGGACCTCCTAAGGTCCTGCAACATACCATAGAGGTTATCAGCATGGTCACATGACCGAAGGTCCTGCGACGCTGAACAAGGTAAGTACTATACATTACTATACAATATATATAATTATTAAATATATACATATATATTATTATTAAAGATAGACTTGAGGAGAGGCGACTAGGGGCTGTCCCACCTGAGGAACCCTACCTGAACATAGTTTCTCTGACTTTGGGGACCTCTACACTAGGTACGGTATGCAATACGGTACAGGGACACCACAACCGTATGGAACCATATTGCAAACCGTATGTATAGATATTTCATATGCCCACCGTAGGATCCGGTTGTGTACGTTTTGCATCATTTACGGTTTTATCCTTTTTTTTCCCATCTCCAAAACTGTAGTCTACTACGGTTTTATGTCCGGGTGAAAAACCTGATACAACCCATGTACGTTTAAAAAAAAAAAAAGGTGGTCTATGGGAACCGTACTGAACCGTATGTGCGTACAGTTCCATCCGGTTTGCACAATACGGTTTCGCAGTTTGCACATGCGCAGTGCACGCCGAAAGTTCTTCCCACAAATAGAACAAGAAGAACTTTATTTAATTAAGGACAAACAAAAAAACGAATCCGTTTTTTTTTTCTTCAAAAAAACGTATTAAACCATATGCAACCGGACATCCGTTTTCAAACCGTATACAGTTTAAAACCGGAGAGAGGTCTATACAGTTGTACACGATTGTATAGGGTTCGTTTCAGTTTTGAGACATACGTTTTTTTTATAAAAAAACTGATACGGGAACCGTATTGCAAAAACTAGATGTGTACCCTGTTTTGTTTTTTTTCCTGCTGTTTTTGATTTTTAGCACCAACGTTTGACTTTTCATTTAGAAGGTTTTTCAGAAGTAACATACCAAGTTGTGATCTCAGTTGATTTCTTGCAGTAGTCAGGAATTTATGATGTGCGACATTTCAGTTTGTCGCATGTTGTGACGCAACTGCGCTAACTAAGGCGCAACTCTACCCCGACTTGGCCTACTAAACTAGCCAGGTGGAATTCCACCTGAAATTAGAGCCCATAGACTTCTATGGGATTCCGCACTCTCATTCACACTTCTGAATTTCCGCTTGTGGGGGACTATATTGCACCTAATGTGGGGGAACTATACTGCCAACCTAATGTGGGGAACTATACTGCACCTAATGTGGGGGACTATACTGCACCTAATGTGGGGAACTGTACTGCACCTAATGTGGGGAACTGTACTGCACCTAATGTGGGGGACTATACTGCACCTAATGTTGGATAACTATACTGCACCTAATGTGGCGGACTATATTGCACCTAATGTGGAGGACTATATTGCACCTAATGTGGGGGAAACTATACTGCACCTAATGTGGGGGATCTATACTTCACCTAATGTGGGGGACTATACTGCACCTAATGTGGGGAACTATACTGCACCTAATGTGGGGGAACTATACTGCACCTAATGTGGGGGACTATATTGCACCTAATGTGGCGGACTATATTGCACCTAATGTGGGGGAAACTATACTGCACCTAATGTGGGGGAACTATACTTCACCTAATGTGGGGGACTATACTGCACCTAATGTGGGGAACTATACTGCCAACCTAATGTGGGGAACTATACTGAACCTAATGTGGGGGACTATACTGCTCCTAATGTGGGGGAACTATACTGCACCTAATGTGGGGGAACTATACTGCACCTAATGTGGGGGAACTATACTGCACCTAATGTGGGGGAACTATACTGCACCTAATGTGGGGGAACTGTACTGCATTTATTTTTTTTTATTTTTTTTTTTAGCCGAGGCAAGTGGTCTCCATCACCCATAGTGCAAGAAAAAGTGCAAACGTGTCACACTAAAAAAAAAGTACACAAAGGATGCAGTCTATCGCTAAGCCCTACTCCAACAGGAGAGAGGCCCCCAACAAACCTACCCTTCACCTCCAGGTCAGAAGGCACCTGCAAGGATCCAGGTTCGATGCCCCTTTTCGCCAAAGCTACTAAGGGGCCGAAAATGCTCCTGGCTTCAACCTAGGCGTTAACCAGGGTATCAGCCAAGGAGCCGTATCCTGATGGCATCTTGACCAAAGCCAAAATGCCCAGGGGTTGCAGAGAGGGGAGGAACCAAATGGCCACACACACCTCCCCTAGACCACCAGGAGGGACACCCATAAGGGCTACCGCATCCTGACAATCCTGTGTACAAAAACAGACACATAAAAGTAGCACAGTGACAAACAAAAAAATAATAAATAAGTGGACAAGTGCAGATATACTGCCCGGTCATCTGCCCGGATCTATAAAAATGTCCCTGATCCTAGCCAGAAGGCCGGGATACTAAGGGTGAGTGCCAAAGGTGAAGAGTAATGGTACGTTCACTCAGTGAGTTATAACACCCAGTGAGTTTCGTCACCTCAGGGTCACCACTCCCCGAGGCACAGAAGTACCTCGGCTCTATGCCCCTCTACCTCATGGCGAGACCCGGAGGAAACAGGTCACATCAGGACAGCCGTTGAGCTGGTTATGTGGCACCAGCTCCGGAACGCCCCGGTACACCTGCTCCTCCATGCAGCATCCATCCTACATCAATGGCAAAAACTAAACCACTGATAAGTACAGATACTACACTTGATCTTAGCCAAAAGGCCGAAGCAACACTATGGGGCTGGCATGTAATTTTTTCCAGGGCTGGTTTTCACACCCAGTCCGGCCCTGGTACCTACACTGACTTTGATAAACTTCCCCCTGTGACTTGTGGGGACTCTAGCGCAATCCATTATTGTACTCCCTGAAGCAAGGTCTTCTCAGTTTGTTGACTGTTTCACAGAATCCCGCCACAACACTGACCCTGCTGAGATGAATCTGCTGGTCATCCAGGTGGTTACTCCACTGACTTGTTATCTGTCTGCTTAACCGGACAAGGACATAGAGCGACATCTGGTTTTCTTTGTGTGCAATCAGGCCCTGGAAAACTTCTCCTGAATGCTCCCTTATGACTGTAGGAAACACCCTGGCAGTGTGGAATAGGCTAAGTAAAAAATATGTTTGATCTCTCTCAATTCCTCCTCCTTCTTCCTCTTCTTCTTCTTACACTACTCCACCTCAGGACAAATTTTTATAACCCCTGATTCGCATGTACCTGACATGTTCTTTGGCCCTTAAAGGAGTACTCCGCTGCCTCAGCGTTTGGAACATTTTGTACTGAACGCTTGGAGTGGGCGGCGGGGTCGTGACATCACACCATGCCCCCTCAATGCAACTCTATGGGAGGTGACGTGGCGGACACCATGCCCCCTCTCATAGGCTTGCATTGAGGGGGGCGTGGCCATGATGTCACGATCCTGCCACCCGCACGCAGCATTCTAAACGAATGTCGGGGGCTGCACAGAAATTTTTAATTTTTTTTAAATCAACTGGTGCCAGAAAGTTAAACAGATTTGTAAATGACTGCTATTAAAAAATCTTTTTCCTTCCATTACTTTTTAGCAGCTGTATGCTACAGAGGAAATTCTTTTCTTTTTTAATTTCTTTTTTGTCTTGTCCACAGTGCTCTCTGCTGACACCTGATGCTCGTATCAGGAACTGTCCAGAGCAGGAGAAAATAATCATAGAAAACCTATGCTGCTCTGGACAGTTCCTGACATGGACAGAGGTGTCAGCAGAGAGCCCTGTGGACAAGACAAAAAAGAAATTCAAAAAGCAAAGAATTTCCTCTGTAGCATACAGCTGCTAATAAGTACTGGAAGGATAAAGATTTTTTTAATAGAAGAAATTTACAAATCTGTTTAACTTTCTGGCACCAGTTCATTAAGAAAAAAAATTAAAAGTTTTCCACCGGAGTACCCCTTAAAGGAAAACAAAAAAATGGTGTGGGTTGTGTGAGACCCTAAAGTTGGGTTGGAATGGTTTGTTGGAGACTGTAGCCTTAGAAGAGTTAGTGAAAAGTGGATGATAATATAGTGAAGGTATGACTGTAGGGTGACACAATCTGTCAGGGGGCATTTGGATTTTGCCTACAACAATGTGACTGAATTATATTGGTACATTGTAATTTTAAAGGGGATATTCAGTAGTAGAAAACCAGAGCCAATTTATTAAAAAAAAAACAGCTCCCTGTCTGTCTCCAGGTTTGGTGTGGTATTACAACTTGGCTTTATTTATTTAAATGGAACTGAGCTACAGAACCCCACCCTGGAGACAGACAGGGAGAGGTTTTTGAAAGAAATGAGCTCTGTTTTTCTATTCCTGGATAACCTCTTTAACCCCTTCAGGACGGAGCCCATTTTGGCCTTAAGGACCAGAGCGTTTTTTGCACATCTGACCACTGTCACTTTAAACATTAATAACTCTGGAATGCTTTTAGTTATCATTCTGATTCCGAGTTTGTTTTTTCGTGACATATTCTACTTTAACATAGTGGTAAATTTTTGTCGATACTTGCATCCTTTCTTGGTGAAAAATCCGTAAATTTGATGAAAAATTTGAAAATTTAGCATTTTTCTAACTTTGAAGCTCTCTGCTTGTAAGGAAAATGGATATTACGAATACATTTTTTTTTGGTTCACATATACAATATGTCTACTTTATGTTTGCATCACAAAATTGACATGTTTTTACTTTTGGAAGACACCAGAGGGCTTCAACGGTCAGCAGCAATTTTCCAATTTTTCACAAAATTTTCAAACTCAGTATTTTTCAGGGACCAGTTCAGGTTTGAAGTGTATTTGAAGGGTCTTCATATTAGAAATACCCCATAAATGACCCCATTATAAAAACTACACCCCCCAAAGTATTCAAAATGACATTCAGTCAGCATTTTAACCCTTTAGGTGTTTCACACGAATAGCAGCAAAGTGAAGGAGAAAATTCACAATCTTCATTTTTTATACTCACATGTTCTTGTAGACCCAATTTTTGAATTTTTACAAGGGGTAAAAGGACAAAATTTTTACTTGTATTTGTAGCCCAATTTCTCTCGAGTAAGCACATACCTCATATGTCTATGTAAAGTGTTCGGCGGGCGCAGTAGAGGGCTCAGAAGGGAAGGAGCGACAAGGGGATTTTGGAGAGTACGTTTTTCTGAAATGGTTTTTGGGGGGCATGTTACCTTTAGGAAGCCCCTATGGTGCCAGAACAGCAAAAAAAAAACACATGGCATACCATTTTGGAAACTAGACCCCTCGGGGAATGTAACATGGGATAAAGTGAACCTTAATACCCCACAGGTGTTTCACGACTTTTGCAAATGTAAAAAAAAAAAAAAAAATTTTACCTAAAATGCTTGTTTTCCCAAAAAATTTTTATTTTTAAAAAGGGTAATAGCAGAAAATACCCCTAAAAATTTGAAGCCCAATTTCTCCCGATTCAGAAAACACCCCATATGGGGGTGAAAAGTGCTCTGCTGGCGCACTACAGGTCTCGGAAGAGAAGGAATCACATTTGGCTTTTTGAACGCAAATTTTTCTCTGGGGGCATGCCGCATTTAGGAAGCCCCTATGGTGCCAGGACAGCAAAAAAAAACCACATGGCATACCATTTTGGAAACTAGACCCCTCGGGGAACGTAACAAGGGGTTAAGTGAACCTTTATACCCCACAGGTGTTTCACGACTTTTGCATATGTAAAAAAAAAATTTTTTTTTTACCTAAAATGCTTGTTTTCCCAAAAATTTTACATTTTTAAAAAGGGTAAAAGCAGAAAATACCCCCCAAAATTTGTAACACAATTTCTCCCGAGTACGGCGAAACCCCATATGTGACCCTAAACTGTTGCCTTGAAATACGACAGGGCTCCAAAGTGAGAGCGCCATGCGCATTTGAGGCCTAAATTAGGGATTGCATAGGGGTGGACATAGGGGTATTCTACGCCAGTGATTCCCAAACAGGGTGCCTCCAGCTGTTGCTAAACTCCCAGCATGCCTGGACAGTCAACGGCTGTCCGACAATACTGGGAGTTGTTTTGCAACAGCGGGAGGCTCCGTTCTGGAAACAGTGGCGTACCAGACGTTTTTCATTTTTATTGGGGAGGGGAGGGGGGCTGTGTAGGGGTATGTGTATATGTAGTGTTTTTTACTTTTTATTTTATTTTTTGTGGTAGTGTAGTGTAGTGTTTTTAGGGTACAGTCGCACGGGCGGGGGGTTCACAGTAGTTTCTCGCTGGCAATTTGAGCTGCAGCAGAAAGTTTGCGGCAGCTCAAATTTGCAGCCAGATATTTACTGTAATCCTCCGCCCATGTGAGTGTACCCTGTACGTTCACATTGGGGGGGACATCCAGCTGTTGCATAACTACAACTCCCAGCATGCCCGTTGGCTGTCGGTGACTGCTGAGAGTTGCAGTTTTGCAACAACTGTAGGCACACTGGTTATGTATCACTGAGTTTGTGACCTAACTCAGTGTTTCACAACCAGTGTGCCTCCAGCTGTTGCAAAACTACAACTCCCAGCATGTACGGTGCATGGTGTACGGTGACTGCTGAGAGTTGTAGTTTGCAACAGCTGGAGGCACACCGGTCGTGAAACACTGAGTTAGGTAAAAAAAAACTCAGAGTTTCACAACCAGTGTGCCTTCAGCTGTTGCAAAACTACAACTCTCAGCAGTCACCGACAGCCAACGGGCATGCTGGGAGTTGTAGTTATGCAACCAGCAGATGCACCACTACAACTCCCAGCATGCACTTTAACTGTTTGTGCAAGCTGGGAGTTGTAGTTAGACAACAGCTGAAGGTACACTTTTCCATAGAAAGAATGTGCCTCCAGCTGTTGCAAAACCATAAGTCCCAGCATGCCCATAAGGGAATGCTGGGAGTTGTGGTGGTCTGCCTCCTGCTGTTGCATAACTACAGCTCCCAGCATGCCCTTTTTGCATGCTGGGAGCTGTTGCTAAGCAACAGCAGGAGGCTGTCACTCACCTCCAACGATCCAGACGCTGCAGGTCAGTCCCGCCGCCGCAGCTGCTCCTGGGGCCCCGATCCCAACAGGGGCGCCGGGGATCGGGGTCCCCAGCACCCGGGGTGCACGTCCCGCACCCGCTCACGTCCTCCAGAAGAGGGACGGAGCAGGTGCGGGAGTGACACCCGCAGCAGGCGCCCTGATTGGTCTGGCTGTTCGGGGCCGTCAGAGACGGCCCCGAACAGCCAGTAATTCCGGGTCACCGGGTCACTGGAGACCCGATTGACCCGGAATCGCCGCAGATCGCTGGACTGAATTGTCCAGCGATCTGCGGCGATCGCCGACATGGGGGGTCATAATGACCCCCCTGGGCGATATGCCGGGATGCCTGCTGAACGATTTCAGCAGGCATCCGGCTCTGGTCCCCAACCGGCTAGCGGTGGGGGCCGGAATTCCCACGGGCGTATGGATACGCCCTCGGTCCTTAAGGATGTCCTGAAGAGGTTAAGAAGTAAAAAAATAAATAAAATCATCAGCAAGATGCTGTTTCTTGTTTTTATGTGCATCTACCATGTTTCCCCAAAAATAAGACACTGTCTTATATTTATTTTTCCTCAAGTAGACACACTATGGCTTATTTTCAGGGGATGTCTTATTTTTATTAAAGGGGTTGTGCGCTGCCCTGACCTCCGGAGCTCCGCTCACAGCGTCCGGAAGTTCATTACTACGCATGCTGTGTGCTGGCTTCCGTGTTCTCGGCCGCCGGGCGTGACGTCACGCCCGGCGGCCGCGAACACGGAGGCCCGCACACAGCGTTCGGAGTAATGAACTTCCAAATGCTGTGAGCGGAGCTCCGAAAGTCAGGGCAGCGCACAACCCCTTTAAGTATGGTACAACAATCTTCTTCTGGAAACATTTATTCAATGATGAGAAGGGCTGCCGTCTTCTTTACCGTTCTGCACCGGTACGCTTAGCCACGCCTACTGCTATGTCTTATTTTCGGGGTATGGCTTATATTATGTTGTGGGGTGGGGTGTGATGAGGGCAGATGTTGTTACCCATGGGGCAGATGGCATTAACCCCTTGTATTCATGACGCCAGGACGTGGTTTAGCCTAAAAACACGCAAAGGTATATCACTGGATCCTGGGCTAGGTACGGGGGCAATAAAGACTCTGACGCCAAGTTACGGACAACGGTAGCTTTACTGAGGGTAGACAGATGGTAAAGTCTATACAGTTCAGCCAGGGCCCAAGGAGGTGACCAGTGATGCAGAGACCTTAAGGGCTTGCTGGGACTTGTAGTAGGACTGGACAATTAAATGCAGATCGCGCTGACATGACAGATGACAGGGACTGACTTGACTTGACTCATAAAGCTGTGACTTTATCTTACCTGACTTGATGGCGGCTGCAGGACTGGACTTTGAGGTCTCCAACACTCTGGACACACACACTAGACAAGACTGCACTGGACCTCAGCAGAAGAGAGAGAAGCTCCACCCAGGGCTTATATGGGGGAGACTAGCAGGGAGCCCATAGGTCACTCTTGGGATCACCTGCTGACACCTCTGTCCATGTCAGGAACTGTCCAGTGCAGGAGCAAATCCCTAGGGCAAACCTCTCCTGCTCTGGACAGTTCCTGACATGGACAGAGGTGTCAGCAGAGAGCACTGTGGTGAGGGAGAAAGTAAATTCAAAAAGAAAAGAACTTCCTCTGGCGCATACAGCAGCTGATAAGTAGTAACATTTTTAAACATAAGTAATTTACAAATTTGTATAACTTTCTGGCACCAGTTGATTTAAAAAAAATGCTTTCCACCAGAGTACCCCTTTAAATTTAAAAAGCATAAAAATACTGCTAGTGCTGTGCTTTTATTCAACCCGTTAGTAACCACAAGGAACCATCCGTTTACCCTTAGCCATACAGGTTGCCATAAAAACTACACAACATTCTCTGGAGCATACAGCAGCTCATAAGTACTGGAAGGATTAAGATTTTTAATAGAAGTCATTTACAAATCTGTTTAACTTTCTGACACAAGTTGATTTTTAAAAACTTGTTTAAACTAGTTTAATGACCCCTTGTGGGGGTCTTTGGAATTAGACCCCCCATTGATCTGCCAGTGATTGTGCACCCTACTGGTATGGTAGTATGTCTATTAATTGGAAATGGGGTTTTAAGGGTTGTTCGATGACCACTTTTAGGCCATAATAGTAACCTCTGGGACCCTCACATCTCTAAGAACAAGATTATCTCTAAGATTATGAGAGTAGCGGAGTGCTCACATTTAGTTGTCTCCGACCGGTCATTCATTTCTATGGTGAGTGGCTGAAGAGTGAGAATTTGGACGCAAACCTGCCCTGAGGATTACACTGTATGCGATTATGCATAAAGCCCTCAGCTCACTTTATAGAAACAATTTTATACCTATTTACTTTTTAACTTTTTAATTTTTTTATTTCTGTTTTTACTTTTTTTTTCAGTGTTTTTTTTGTCCTACTTTTTCTTAGTTTTATTTAATAATTTTTTTATGTTATATTTAAAAAATACAAATTTAGGGATTGGTTTGGCTGATTATGATGTTACATATTTTATATGTTATTCTGTTAAAGGCCCTTATAATAAGTATAGGTTAAGAGGAACTCCAGGGGATCATTTCTTTATTTTTATAATTTAATATTTTTTTTTTACATTAGTTTAAATTTCTCCTGTTGTAGCAACACACACACACACATATATATATATATATATATATATATATATATATATATATACATACATACATAGTTATATAAATATATTATATATTTATTTATTTATACATACATATTTTTATTTATTTACATATATATATTTATATATATACAGTATATATATATATATATATATATATAAATATATATATATATATATACAGTGGTCCCACAACATATGATATTAATTGGTTCCAGGAGAACCATCATATGTTGAAACCATCATATGTCGAGTACATATGTCTATGTAAAAATGGTAATTGGTTCTGGGGCCTTGGAACCATTGTATGTTGAATACATATCTCTATGGGAAACTGCTAATTGGTTCTGGGATGACCATTGTATGTGGAGTGTATGGGGAGTGTTTAACAAACCAGGGTGCCTCCAGCTGTTGCACAACTACAACTCCCAGCATGCATGTACAGCCATTGACTGTCTGGGCATGCTGGGAGTTATAGTTTTGCAACAGCTGGAGGCACACTGATAGGGAAACATTGATGTATGGGGTGTATAGTGTGTATATGTATTGTATGTGATGTGTGACATCGCATACAGTACTGTACAGTTCTTTAAATACCTTCAGGGGGGACAGAATGTCCTCCATTATGATCCTGCCGACTACAGCTCTATAGGAAAGGAAGGGGAGGGCAGCCAGCAGCTCATTGGATGCCTGCAGCAAGATGCTGCAGGCTATTGGCTATGGCTGCTCTGGGGGGGGCGGGGCTTACACAGAGCTCACAGTGGAATCCTCCGTGAGTTAGCAGGACAGCATGTGAGTAACAGGAGGCAGAACGGGGCACACGGGGCACATTAAACAACTATCTGTCAGTTGCTGAAGTTGTCAGCGCTGTCAGATAGCTGTTTGTACGATGGCCCCGACACACAGCAGCATCATATGTCGAGGCTGCCTTCAACATACGATGGGCTCTGAGAGGCCATCATATGTTGAAATGATCATATGTCGGGGCCATCATAAGTCGGGTGATCATTGTATATATATAACAGCTACAAATTATCCTTAATATCTAACATTACATATAATAATTTCAGTATCAGTATATAGGCAAAGCGCTTATTTCCACAATCCACAAGACAAAGACTTTAATCTTTAAACCCCATATAATTCCCTTGTCTGGATCTTTTAATCTCTCGTAAATTAAAGTTTGGAATGACGGAAGACATATTGTACCGCGATAAGCTATAACATATGGCTGCTAAGATGGTCGCGTTAGATCCTTCCATGTGGTATGATGAACCTTCTTTCGCTGTCCCTGACGATGTCATTATTCTAATATCAAATCTTATTTAGTCTGGTGTTTCTCAACCAGGGTACCTCCAGCTGTTGCAAAACTACAACTCCTAGCATGCCCGGACAGCCAAAGGCTGTCCGGGCATGCTGGGAATTGTAGTTTTGCAACAGCTGGAGGCACACTGGTTGGGAAACACTAATCTAGTCTGACGTCACAATGTATATAAACTCTGTATTACAGAAGAAACCGATTACTTGGACCTATGTCTGTTTCCACTTCTCTTCCCTTGTTATGTATGAAATGGAACATGTCCCATTTCCACAGACCTATACTTTCCGCACACAGGAACGGTTTTGCCTCTTGTAACATCACAAGTCACAAGATGGCAGAACAGTTGCCCTTCTTAGGTCCTAACAAGAGATGAGCGAATCGATCCCATAGAATTCAAGTTCGGTAAGAACTCTGCTAAAAGCTTTTTTCGTCTAGAACTTGAACTTTGGAGCCTAGGATCAAATGGTCCATAATGCCTTTCACACAGCTTTCCCAGCCAATCAGGAGGCAGTATAGGGGTGATATCTAAGCCACTATAAAAGCCTTTGCACATAGCTTCAGCAGCCTCTTTAGGGAGAGCAGGTGTTAGGTGAAGATTTCTGTGAGGGACAGTGAGCAGTAAACAACAAGATAGGAGAAGGAGCCACATACATGGCTCAAATAAATAAAGGAAACACTTAAACAACACAATGTAACTCCAAGTCATTCACACTTCTGTGAAATCACACTGTCCACTCAGGAAGAACACTGATTGACAATCAATTTCACATGCTGTTGTTCAAATGGAACAGACAAAAGGTGGAAATTACAGGCAATTAGCAAGACACCCCCAATAAAGGAGTGGTTCTGCAGGTGGTGACCACAGACCACTTCTCAGTTCCTATGCTTCCTGGCTGATGTTTTAGTCACTTTTGAATGCTGGCGGGGCTTTCACTCTAGTGGTAGATTGAGACTGAGTCTACAACCCACACAAGTGGCTCAGGTAGTGCAGCTCATCCAGAATGGCACATCAATGCGAGCTGTGGCAAGAAGGTTTGCTGTGTCTGTCAGCATAGTGTCCAGAGCACGGGTTGATACATTTGATTTCCAGTGATAATTTATGCTTGATTTTGTTGTCAGCGCATTCAACTATGTAAAGACGAAAGTATTTCATACGATTAGTTCCTTCATTCAGATCTAGGATGTGTTATCTTAGTGTTCCCTTTATTTTTTGGAGCAGTGTATATAATAACTGTAGTAAAGCAGCAGAGAGTGTTCTGTATCTGTCCTGTCAGTGCAAAACCTGTTTTAATAGGAGGTTAAGTATGACAGGTTTACACTTATTGTGAGAAAGTTGTGCTTCAAGGGTCTTGTGTCATGAATGTGCACTTTCTAGGATGCCAGTCCTGTTGGTACGCTGCAAAAAGGGAATCATTTTTTACAACTTGTAAAAAGCCAAAATGTCTTCGCTTTCCAGGAACAAAACCTGGTGCTACTCATAAAAACTGATTATTTTTGGAAATTAAAGGGTACTCCAGTGGAAAAAAAATTTTTTTTTAAATCAACTGGTGCCAGAAAGTTAAACAGATTTGTAAATGACTTCTATTTAAAAGTCTTAATCCTTCCTGTGCTGTATGTTCCAGAGGAAGTTCTTTTCTTTTTGAATTTCCTTTCTTTCTGACCACAGCGCTCTCTGCTGACACCTCTGTCCATGTCAGGAACTGTCCAGAGCAGGAGAAAATCCCCATAGCAAACCTCTCCTGCTCTGGACAGTTCCTGACGTGGACAGAGGTGTCAGCAGAGAGCGCTGTGGTCAGGCAGAAAGGAAATTCAAAAAGAAAAGAACTTCCTCTGGAGCATACAGCAGCTGATAAGTACTGGAAGGATTAAGATTTTTAAATAGAAGTCATTTACAAATCTGTATAACTTTCTGGCATCAGTTGATTAAAAAAAATGTGTTCTCCACCGAAGTACCCCTTTAAATTTAGAAAGCATAAAAATACCGCTAGTGCAGTGCTTTTATTCAACCTCCAGGAACCATCCGTTTACCCATAGCCATACAGGTTGCCATAACTTTAAAATGAACTTTGCCTTATAAACAGCTAAGAAATCCATAGATACAATCCTGGGTTACAGTGTTATACAGGGCTCTTGGATAATGTTATACACTTGTCTTTGGGCTATTGGTGAAGGTTTGGACAGAGCTAGTTTGGTCACAAATAAGAATTTTTTTGCCAGAATCCACAGAACAAAATTTTTGAAACATTTGCTCATCTCTAGTCCTAACTGTAGCTCCCAGTACTCAGATTCTCCCAGGACTTACAATAGGACTGTACTATGACAAGCAGTTGTAAGAAGAAACATACAGTGCAAAGCATCTATCAATACTGGCACATAACATATAACAAATATATAAGCTCACCCATAGTTGAAAGGAACCTGATATAATGGAATGAATGATAATACAAACAAATAATGCTAATGCCAGTCAGAAACGAAGATTGGCTATCCCTAATCTTTCCCTATATCTATTCTTAAACACTAAACTTAACACTTGATGCCGCTAAGCCTCACTGTCCCTTCAAATATCCCTGTATTGACTACGGTCTACACACTTTCCTTGGAAGTACAAACAGAAGGGAAAAAAATTAGACAGAACAGAAAACTAAATCATAGGAACTAAACAAGAAGATAAACTGAGTTTCACAACCGCAACTTCAAAATACAGGTACAAAAAAGAATCAACATCTAAATGAACATACTAGAACAAAGCAATAGAAATAATATAATAAGCACCATGCTGCAAAAGCCAGCAGGAATCTAGGAACTAAGGCTGGGGTTCACATATGCACCGGAGGGAAACTAATGCTAGAACTGATCCCATTCATTTAAATAGGACAATTCACACTCATCTAGCTTCTCCATTTTGACGCCGGATGGTTGGTCACGCTTGCTGCGTTCCCCTGTCTGACCTCCAGAAACAATGGATGCCAGATGCTACACAACTGATGACAACTGATCCATGTTGTCATCAGTTGCGGCATCACCTTCCTATCACCTTCCTTCCTTCTGCACCTCCTACTACCTTCCTTTCCTTTTGCACCTCCTATCACCTTCCTTCCTTCTGCACCTCCTATCACTTTCCTTCCTTCTGAACCTCCTATCACCCACCTTCCTTCTGAACCTCCTGTCACCCTCCTTCCTACTGCACCTCCTACCACCTTCCTTCCTTCTGCACCTCCTACCACCTTCCTTCCTTCTGCACCTCCTATCACCTTCCTTCTGAACCTTCTAACACCTTCATTCCTTCTGCACCTCCTATCAACCTCCTTCCTACTGCACCTCCTATCACCCTCCTTCCTACTGCACCTCCTACCACCTTCCTTCCTACTGCACCTCCTATCACCTTCCTTCCTTCTGCACCTCCTATCACCCTCCTTCCTTCTGCACCTCCTATCACCTTCCTTCCTTCTGCACCTCCTATCACCTTCCTTCCTTCTGCACTTCCTATCACCCTCCTTCCTTCTGCACCTCCTATCACCTTCCTTTCTTCTGCACTTCCTATCACCCTCCTTTCTTCTGCACCTCCTATCTCCTTTCTTCCTGCTGCACCTCCTATCACCTTCCTTCCTTCTGCACCTCCTACCACCTTCCACTGCACCTCCACTGCTGCCACCCTCTCTCCTCAAGTCCTTCTTTTAGCTAACTGTGGACCAAACCAATGCACAGTCACTACCTACAATAATGGATCGATTCGGATTGATTTTGTATACATGAAAAATCTTTACTAAAAATTTACAGTAAAAAAACTAATAATAATAATGGATCGATCCAATGAACTGCCCCAGCTGTCTTAGCTAACTGTAGACTGAACCAATGCACAGTTACTACCTACAATAATGGATCGATCCAATGAACTGCCCCAGCTGTCTCTCAGCTAACTGTGGACCAAACCAATGCACAGTCACTAACTCCAATAATGGACCGATCCAATAGACTTTCCCAGCTGTCTCTTAGCTAACTGTGGACCAAACCAATGCACAGTCACTAACTCCAATAATGGACCGATCCAATGGACTTTCCCAGCTGTCTCTTAGCTAACTGTGGACCAAACCAATGCACAATAACTACCTGCAATAATGGATCCATTCGGATTGATTTTGTATACATGAAAAATCTTTACAAAAAATTTACAGTTAAAAATAAAATAAAAATAATGGATCGATCCAATGAACTGCCCCAGCTGTCTCTCAGCTAACTGTGGGCCAAACCAATGCACAGTCACTGATAACTCCAATAATGGATCCATTCACTACAGCAGCAAATAAGTTTATATCAGGAACAATGAAATCATCCCCTTCTGCTTGAACGATGTCAGCCAATTTTTCTCGCCGGGAACACCAGAGCAGCGCTCCCAGTCAGCAGGTCCGACCGGGGCGCTGCACACAGAAGAACGCCGCGAGCGCTCCGGGGAGGAACAGGGACCCGGAGCGCTCGGCGTTACAATTGTTTCAAGCATGTTATGCTCCTTTAAACTTACCTGGGGCAAGTAACAGGTGTGGGCAATATAAAAATCACACCTGAAAGCAGATAAAAAGGAGAGAAGTTCACTTAGTTTTTGCATTGTGTGTCTGTGTGTGACACACTAAGCATGGACAACAGAAAGAGGTGAAGAGAACTGTCTGAGGACTTGAGAACCAAAATTATGGAAAAATATCAAAAATCTCAAGGTTAAAAGTCCATCTCCAGAGAACTAGATTTGCCTTTGTCCACAGTGCGCAACATTATCAAGAAGTTTGCAACCCATGGCCCTGTAGCTATTCTCCCTGGGAGTGGACGGAAGAGAAAAATTAGTGAAAGGTGTCAATGCAGGATAGTCCGAATGGTGGATAAGCAGCTCCAAACAAGTTCCTGTAACATCTGCGCTCCGGCCAGACACGCTGGGTGTGAGTGCTCTCTTGTCATGTCCCCGCTGCTGACGGGGCTGGGATTCGCATTAAAGGAGACGCCCGCATGCAAATCCCAGCCCGTCACTCACCTCCCTAGTCTTCCTGTTCTCGCAGCCCCGGCGCACATGCCCCTGCCTCCCAGGGGGCGTGCGAGCGCCGGAGCTCTTACATTTAAAGGGCCAGTACTCATTTAATTTAGTGTCTACACCTGCACCCTGTCTTTAAGTATCAGCTCCTCCCTTTGTTTCCTGCATGATCTTTGTTGCCTTTGTGCCCTAGAGAAAGATACTGTGTTTCTGTGTTCCTGATATCTGTGTACCAGATCCTTGTTCCGTTACCTGACCCTGCACCTGTGTCACCTGCCCTGACCTACTGCTACCTTGACCTTGTCTTGCCAGTTTCCTTTTGTGCCAACCTGTGTGGACGAGTCGTGCCGGGGGTAGCGACCTGGGTGCCGCCTGCCGCAGCAAGACCATCCCGCTTTGAGGCAAAACCAGTGGCAGTGGGGAAAACCAGTGGCACCTTAGACTCCGCTCCCTGGTACGGCTCACCTCATCATCCACACAGGTCCAGAGGATCCACCACCTGCCGTTCCAAAGATATTCAAGCTGTCCTGCAGGCTCGGGGAGCATCAGTGTCAGTGTCAGTGCAAACTATCTGTCAACATTTAAATGAAATGAAACGCTATGGAGGAGACCCAGGAGGACCCCACTGCTTACACAGAGACATAAAAAGCAAGACTACATTTTGCCAAAATGAACTTGAGTAACCAAAATCCTTCTGGAAAAACGTCTTGTGCACATCATTCTACTGTTTACCGAAAATGGAATGAGGCCTACAAAGAAAAGAACACAGTACCTACAGTGATATATGGTGGAGGTCAATGATGTTTTGGGGTTGTTTTGCTGCCTCTGGCACTGGGGGCCTTGAATGTGTACAAGATATCATGAAATCTGAGGATCACCAATGGATTTTGGGTTGCACTGTACAGCCCAGTGTCAGAAAGCTGGGTTTGTGGCCGAGATCTTGGGTCTTCCAGCAGGACAATGACCCCAAACATACGTCAAAAAGCCCCAGAAAGGTAGGACAACAAAGCGCTGGAGAGTTCTGAAGTGGCAGCAATGAGTCCAGATCTAAATCCCATTGATCCCCTGTGGAGAGATCTTAAAATTGCTGTTGGGAAAAGGCGCCTTCCAATAAGAGACCTAGAGCAGTTTGTAAAGGAAGAGTGGTCCAACATTCCGGCTGAGAGGTGTAAGAAGCTTATTGATGGTTATTTTTGATGGTTGATGGTTATACAGTTATTTTTCCAAAGTGTGTGCAACCAAATATTAAGTTAAGGGTGCCAATAATTTTGTCCAGACCATTTTTGGAGTTTGGTGACATTATGTCCAATTTGCTTTTTTTCCCTCCTTTTTTGGTTTAGTTCCAATACACACAAAGGGAATAAACATGTGTATAGCAAAACATGTGTTACTGCAATCCTTTCCTGTGAGAAATACTTCATTTTCTTGAAAAATTTCAGGGGTGCCAACATTTACGGCCATGACTGTATGAGGGCGTTTTCATGTTACTGCACAATACACACACAGAGTAAATATCTCACTTCATTCAGTAAACAAAAATGAGTAAGAAACTGGAAAAAAATGCTCTGTAGTATTTTTTTGTGTGTAGAAAAGCACTTGCGCATGTGTGACTTTACTATACATGCTGGGACTTTTTGATTTTTGCTTATTCCAAAGCACATTTCAGAAATCTACGTAGTCATTTTTATTTATTTTTTTTACTTTGCATTGGTCATGTATTTATCAAAAGCGATAGTCACTATTTATGAAGGAAAAAAAAAAGTTGCATCTCCATTTAAAAGTCGCCTATGTATTCCAGGTCCAACCTGGCTTATAGAAAGTGCATACGTCCGCAGAAAAGGACAGTAACACCCACTGTAACAACTGTTTTTGTTCTGCATCATGAAACAAAGATACTACATTAATGGTAATTATAGAAAAAAATAATTATATAACTAATAACTCTATTCATTTTAAGGTTGAACAAACACACTGCACACCTTGTTAATTTCAGAACACGTACATGCTGGCGTACCCACTGTATATTAAAATTAATGTTGTGTTAAAATAGAATAATTGTGTAAGAATTTTTACAGACTACATAAATAACCCATTTGCAGCACTAAGATTTTTTTTATTTTTTTTTAAAAACCATCCATAGTAATACAGCTTCATGCACATTTTGGGGTGGGTAACGTACCGAGCCCTTTTTTTTGTGGCTTCACTATTGTTTATGTGCCTGTTGTTCCTTCCTGACGTAAACTCCAGCCTCAGCGCAGCGACGCAAGACTCCGCCCACTAACGTCACAAAATGTGGGCTCAAAATTAAACAAAAAAGCCTCCAGAATACGGATATTCATGGTGCGGCATAGAATGTTTTTGATATTTTTTCATTTCTGAGGAGGGTGGATGGTTTGTTGCGGGATAGTTGGAGTTCAGCTATTTAGTGCCAGTCCGGGTATCACCCGATGCGATACGCGTCGCCCCCCCCCCCCCCCCTCCCCCCACCCCCGTACGTTTGAAAAAGAATGATAAATCTCCTTCTATAAGTAAGAAAAATCTAGGTGATACAATCACTTTAATGGGTTAACCCTATTGATCACCCACTGTGAAATGTTTTGGGATATAACGTTGTGTGTTTTATGGTCGGTTTTAGAGATGAGCGAACTTACAGTAAATTCGATTCGTCACGAACTTCTCGGCTCGGCAGTTGATGACTTATCCTGCATAAATGAGTTCAGCTTTCAGGTGCTCCCGTGGGCTGGAAAAGGTGGATACAGTCCTAGGAAAGAGTCTCCTAGGAATGTATCCACCTTTTCCAGCCCACCGGAGCACCGGAAAGCTGAACTAATTTATGCAGGGAAAGTCATCAACTGCCGAGCCGAGAAGTTCGTGACGAATCGAATTTACTGTAAGTTCGCTCATCTCTAGTCGGTTTTCATTCCAAGGTATGAATTAGATTTAGGAATACAAGTTCTCTGTTGCACTGATTGGCAGGCCATGCTGAGACTTGTAGTTCTACATCCTCAGGTCACCTCTTTTCTCTATGACAGGGGAGACGCTTTTCTTCCGCACAATGAGGCCGTCACCTCGTGTGATATCTCCATCTTTTCGTGATGCTGCCTGATTTGTTTTACATTTAGCGCACAGCTGCCTCGACAGATGTCTGACTACATATTAAACATTCATCCTGTGTCTCCACCATCTGGTAATTGCTAGAAAGACGCTGCGGATGGGCGATGGGCGCCGTTTATTGTCATTCCTCGCACCGTGTTAAGTGGGAGACGTCACTGAGCGTTGTATGATGATGCCAAAATGAGGACGGAATTACTCACATCCAGCTGACAAAACCGTTCTGTAAGTAACGCAGAAGACCATTGCCATCTTGTTCCTACGGCTCCATGGTGCATGTTCTATCCGCTTGGCCATTTCCACCATATTTAAAGGGAAATACATCATCAATGTAAATGTTTGTGTCTGAAGTCATGTTAGTTCCCTGGAAGCAGGGCAGGCGCAAGGATTTTTGCCACCCTAGGCAAAAGCTCATTGTCACGCCCCACCTTACTACTGGGGTGACACACTGTAACAAACCTCCTCCTTATGTAATCTCCTTACTACTGGAGTGACACACTGTAACAAACCTCCTCCTCATGTAATCACCTTACTACTGGGGTGACACACTGTAACAAACCTCCTCCTCATGTAATCACGTTACTACTGGGGTGACACACTGTAACAAACCTCCTCCTCATGTAATCTCCTTACTACTGGGGTGACACACTGCAACAAACCTCCTCCTCATGTAATCTCCTTACTACTGGGGTGACACACTGTAACAAACCTCCTCCTCATGTAATCTCCTTACTACTGGGATGACACACTGTAACAAACCTCCTCCTCATGTAATCTCCTTACTACTGGGGTGACACACTGTAACAAACCTCCTCCTCATGTAATCTCCTTACTACTGGGGTGACACACTGTAACAAACCTCCTCCTCATGTATTCTCCTTACTACTGGGGTGACACACTGTAACAAATCTCCTCCTCATGTAATCTCCTTACTACTGGGGTGAAACACTGTAACAAACCTCCTCCTCATGTAATCTCCTTACTACTGGGGTTACACACTGTAACAAATCTCCTCCTCATGTAATCTCCTTACTACTGGGGTGGCACACTGTAACAAACCTCCTCCTCATATAATCTCATTACTACTGGGGTGTCACACTGTAACAAACCCCCTCCTCATGTAATCTCTTTACTATTGGGGTGACACACTGTAACAAACCTCCTCCTCATGTAATCTCCTTAATACTGGGGTGACACACTGTAACAAACCTCCTCCTCATGTAATCTCCTTACTACTGGGGTGACACACTGTAACAAACCTCCTCCTCGTGTAATCTCATTACTACTGGGGTGACACACTGTAACAAACCTCCTCCTCATGTATTCTCCTTACTACTGGGGTGACACACTGTAACAAATCTCCTCCTCATGTAATCTCCTTACTACTGGGGTGAAACACTGTAACAAACCTCCTCCTCATGTAATCTCCTTACTACTGGGGTTACACACTGTAACAAATCTCCTCCTCATGTAATCTCCTTACTACTGGGGTGGCACACTGTAACAAACCTCCTCCTCATATAATCTCATTACTACTGGGGTGTCACACTGTAACAAACCGCCTCCTCATGTAATCTCTTTACTATTGGGGTGACACACTGTAACAAACCTCCTCCTCATGTAATCTCCTTACTACTGGGGTGACACACTGTAACAAACCTCCTCCTCATGTAATCTCCTTACTACTGGGGTGACACACTGTAACAAACCTCCTCCTCATGTAATTTCATTACTACTGGGGTGACACACTGTAACAAACCTTCTCCTCATGTAATCTCCTTACTACTGGGGTGACACACTGTAACAAACATCCTCCTCATGTAATTTCATTACTACTGGGGTGACACACTGTAACAAACCTCCTCCTCATGTAATCACCTTACTACTGGGGTGACACACTGTAACAAAGCCCCTCCTCATGTAATCACCTTACTACTGGGGTGACACACTGTAACAAACCTCCTCCTCATGTAATCTTCTTACTACTGGGGTGACACACTGTAACAAACCTCCTCTCATGTAATCTCCTTACTACTGTGGTGACACACTGTAACAAACCTCCTCCCCATGTAATCTCCTTACTACTGGGGTGACACACTGTAACAAACCTCCTCATGTAATCACCTTACTACTGGGGTGACACACTGTAACATAGCCCTCTCCTCATGTAATCTCACTGCTGGGGTGACACACTGTAACAAACCCCTTCCTCATGTAATCTCCTTACTACTGGGGTGACACACTGTAAAAAACCTCCTCCTCATGTAATCTCATTACTACTGGGGTGACATACTGTAACAAACCTCCTCCTCATGTAATCTCCTTACTACTGGGGTGACACACTGTAACAAACCTCCTCCTTATGTAATCTCCTTACTACTGGGGTCACAAACTGTAACATAGCCCTCTCCTCATGTAATCTCACTACTGGGGTGACACACTGTAACAAATCTCCTCCTCATGTAATCACCTTACTACTGGGGTGACACACTGTAACAAACCTCCTCCCCATGTAATCTCTTTATTACTGGGGTGACACACTGCAACAAACCTCCTCATGTAATCACCTTACTACTGAGGTGACACACTGTAACAAACCTCCACCCCATGTAATCTCCTTATTACTGGGATGACACACTGTAACAAACCTCCTCCTCGTGTAATCTCATTACTACTGGGGTGACACACTGTAACAAACCTCCTCCTCATGTAATCTCCTTACTACTGGGGTGACACACTGTAACAAACCTCCTCCTCATGTAATCTCCTTACTACTGGGGTGACACACTGTAACAAACCTCCTCCTCATGTATTCTCCTTACTACTGGGGTGACACACTGTAACAAATCTCCTCCTCATGTAATCTCCTTACTACTGGGGTGAAACACTGTAACAAACCTCCTCCTCATGTAATCTCCTTACTACTGGGGTTACACACTGTAACAAATCTCCTCCTCATGTAATCTCCTTACTACTGGGGTGGCACACTGTAACAAACCTCCTCCTCATATAATCTCATTACTACTGGGGTGTCACACTGTAACAAACCGCCTCCTCATGTAATCTCTTTACTATTGGGGTGACACACTGTAACAAACCTCCTCCTCATGTAATCTCCTTACTACTGGGGTGACACACTGTAACAAACCTCCTCCTCATGTAATCTCCTTACTACTGGGGTGACACACTGTAACAAACCTCCTCCTCATGTAATTAACTTTCTACTGGGGTGACACATTGTAACAAATATACTCCCAATGTAATCTCCTTATTACTGGGATGACACACTGTAACAAACCTCCTCCTCATGTAATCTCCTTATTCCTTGTGTGACCAACTGTAACAAACCCCCTTCTCATGTTATCAACTTACAACTGAGGTGACACACTGTAACAAGCCTCCTCCTCATGTAATCTCCTTACTACTGGGGCGGAGTTGATTTGGGGTGGCAAGCTGCTGCCTGAGCGAGTGCTTTGGATGCTGGTTATTTAACTTTCCTGCAGCGAACAGAGTGGTGACCCCCATCAAGAAAGCGCTCTAATCTGCCTTCTATTTTGCCTATAGGCAGAGCCAGCCCTGCCTGAAAACAGCCAAATTGTCTGTATAAACCAGTGTTTCCCAACCAGGGTGCCTCCAGCTGTTGCACAACTACAACTCCCAGCAGGCACCCTGGTTGGGAAACACTGTTCTAGACAGTGCAGCAGGGTGTGGGCACCTTATAGCATCTGAAATGAATGTCATTGGCTGTCAGTGTAAATGTTAATTGACAGAGTAATGTCATAGAGTATTACAGTGGTGATAGGGTCACAGAGGAGATCGGGGCGTAACCACGGAGATGTATCTGTGTGTAATGTTACTATCCTGCCTCATCCAGGCCTGCATAAGAGCTGTCCTTACATACTCTACCTTATGATAATGACATGACTCTGCTCATCCTGTACCAGGCCATACAGTAAAGCTGATATTGATTGACTTGATTATGTGGAGAATAGTTAAAAAAAAATGATATATATATATATATATATATATATATATCATTTTATAGTTTACTTTGCATTTAAAAAGGACCTGTCACCAAATCAACTTTTCTAAACTAACTCAGGCTATGTTCTTTAACTACTCCTAACACCCCTCCCACCCTTAAAAAAAAATTCTGAGCTTTAAAAAGCTCTGTGCAGCTTTTAGTCTGTGCAGCTGTCAGTGAGGCTCTTTGCAGCTGTCAGTCAAGTGCAGAGAAACACTTCCTGAGCTTGGTCTCCTGAGATTTTGACCAGTGTTCTGGCCAAGAAGGGAGACCCCTGGTGGCCAGAAGTATACAGCTGAAAAACTAAGTTGGATGTGTAAATTAATGTGTAAATTAATTTTTTTTTTTCACTAAAATGCATTTTTCCCCAAATTTTTAATTTTGACAAGGGATAATAGGAGAAAATGTCCCCCAAAATTTGTAACCCCATCTCTTCTAAGTATGGAAATACCCAACGTGTGGACGTCAAGTGCTCTGCGTGCGTACTACAATGTTCAAAAGTGAAGGAGTCACATTTGGCTTTTGGAAAGCAAATTTAGCTGAAATGGTTTTTGGGGAAACTCACTGTAAACCCACCCGTGTGATTGTACCCCGTACATTCACATGGGGTGGGGGGTGGGGTGGACGGGCGGCAAACCTGAAGCTGTGACAAAACTACAACTCCCAGCATGCACTGACAGACCGTGCATGCTGGGAGTTGTAGTTTTGCAACAGCTGGAGGCACACTGGTTGGGAAACCTTCAGTTAGGTTCTGTTACCTGACTCAGTATTTTCCAACCAGTGTTCCTCCAGCTGTTGCAAAACTACAACTCCCAGCATGTACTGATCACCAAAGGGCATGCTGGGAGATGTAGTTATGCAACAGCTGGACGTACGCAACTACAACTCCCAGCATGGAGAGACAGCCGTTTGCTGTTCGTGCATGCTGGGAGAATTAGTTTTGCAAGATTTAGAGGACCATGATTTAGAAACCACCGCACAGTGATCTCCAAACTGTAGCCCTCCAGCTGTTGCAAAACTACAAATTCCAGCATGCCCAAACAGCTGTCTGGGCATGCTGGGAGTTGTAGTTTTGCATCATCTGGAGGGCTACAGTTTAGAGACCACTGTATAGTGGTCTCCAAACTGTAGCCCTCCAAATTCTGCTAGACAACAACTAATCGGCTCACGTAGTCGCAGGATCGCCGCACCAGGGAGAGGATCGCCGTCCACCACCGCTGATCGCCACCGGTAAGTGACCTACACCGCCGTTGCCGGTCACAGGACAGTTCCCCCGTTCTGCCTGGACTACTGTGGGTGGGCAGAACGGGGAACTGAACTTTAACCCCCCCCCGCCCCAGATCTACTATTGGTCGATCGCTTCTGACCTACCAATTACAAGGATAGGAGGGGTGGCACCCCTGCCACCTTACTCCTATCCCTTCAGGGGGATCTTCGGTGTCTTGGACAGCCCCGATCCCCCTTATTTTCTGGGTCACCGGAGACGCGTATAACCCGGAATCGCTGTTTCTTTCCTTTCTGCTTACACAGCACCTTGCAAAGCCAGAACATCAGTGACACCTTCTTCCTCCTTATGCAGTTCAGCCACTGTTATCATCAGCCCCCACCCCCACAGTGACGGCCTGTTCAGTGTACATTCTCCAGCACTATGTCATGGCATAGCAGAGAGGACTGTGTGCGGTGATTGGCCAGAGGAGTAAGAAAGGAAGTGCCTGTGTGTGTGTGCACTACTGGCAAACAGCCCAGCTCTGGTCCTGCCCCCTGAAATAGAGAAAATAAGAGTAAGCTGTGCACAATGGGGGGCAGAAGCGAGAGCCCAAAAATCACCTTGTCACCACCCTAGGGTTAAAGGGATACTCTACTGGAAAACACACATATATATATATATATATATATATATATATATATATATATATATATATATATATATATATCAACTGGTGCCAGAAAGTTAAACAGATTTGTAAATTACTTCTATTTAAAAATCTTAATCCTCCCAGTACTTATCAGCTGCTGTATGCTCCAGAGGAAGTTCTTTTCTTTTTGAATTTCCTTTCTGTCTGACCACAGTGCTCTCTGCTGACACCTCTGTCCATGTCGTTTATAAAAATGATTTGAACAGAATGGTATGCTGTATGATTTGTGGTGGGATAGCTTATACCCCCTGTGTAGCTCACAACCCTACAGCCGGCCCTGAAGAAGCCCTGAACACGTGTGAACATTTGTTCTTCCAATGCAAAGTCTTTGCCGTGATTTGGCAAAAAAAAATGACAGAAAAAGAAACCGGGGGACGTTTTCCTCCTGACTTTGTGTTGAAGTTTTATCACTGTGTTATTTTGTTGATATATTTTTGCCTCTTTGTTTCTGCGCATTCGACGTCTTCCACGTGTCACAGATAACAAGGCAGCTGAAGGCATGTCGGCTGGGGAGAAGGGGAAAGGTATCATTTCAGAGCTTTGTTTCTTCTTCTTCAGCGGAATTCTAAAATCCATTGTGTCACATTTACATGATAAGAACTTCGCAAATGAATGTTATTTCCTGCCGTACAACGTTCTCATTGAAGATCCCCTCCTGTCTGAAGCTTATTACTTGTTGGTTCGCCGCTCGCACCTCCTTTCTTCTTCATGCTGTTTCCAAAAACTGTTCTTCACTTAGCAAAAACTGTGCAAGGTCCATTTCTAAATGTTATAAATCCAATATCTTACCCTTCTCTTCAATCAGACTATTAAGGGGGCCGACACACTATTAACCCCTTAAGGACTCAGGGTTTTTTCTGTTTTTGCACTTTCGTTTTTTCCTCCTTACCTTTTAAAAATCATAACCCTTTCAATTTTCCACCTAAAAATCCATATGATGGCTTATTTTTTGCGTCACCAATTCTACTTTGCAGTGACATTAGTCATTTTCCCCAAAAATGCACGGCGAAACGGAAAATAAAATCATTGTGCGACAAAAACGAAGAAAAAACGCCATTTTGTAATTTTTGGGGGCTTCCGTTTCTACGCAGTGCATATTTCGGTAAAATTTACCCCTTATCATTATTCTATAGGTCCATACGATTAGAATGACCCCCTACTTATATAGGTTTGATTTTGTCGCACTTCTGGAAAAAATCATAACTACATGCAGGAAAATGTATACGTTTAAAAATGTCATCTTCTGACCCCTATAACTTTTTTATTTTTCCATGTACAGGGCGGTATGCAGACTCATTTTTTGCGCCGTGATCTGAAGTTTTTATCGGTATGATTTTTGTTTTGATCGGACTTTTTGATCACTTTTTATTCCTTTTTTAATGGTATAAAAAGTGACCAAAAATTTTTTTGCGCGTACGCCATTGACCGTACGGTTTAATTAATGATATATTTTTATAGTTCGGACATTTACGCATGCGGCGATACCACATATGTTTTTTTATTTTTTTTTACACTGTTTTATTTTTTTTATGGGAAAAGGGGGGTGATTCAAACTTTTATTAGGGAAGGGGTTAAATGACATTTATTAACACTTTTTTTTTTTACTTTTTTTTTTGCAGTGTTATAGGTCCCATAGGGACCTATAACACTGCACACACTGATCTCTTATACTGATCATTATTATCCCATAGGGACCTATAACACTGCACACACTGATCTCTTATACTGATCATTGTTATCCCATAGGGACCTATAACACTGCACACACTGATCTCCTATGCTGATCACTGTTATCCCATAGGGACCTATAACACTGCACACACTGATCTCTCATGCTGATCACTGGCGTGTATTAACACGCCTGTGATCAGCGTTATCGGCGCTTGACTGCTCCTGCCTGGATCTCAGGCACGGAGCAGTTATTCGCCGATCGGACACCGAGGAGGCAGGTAAGGGCCCACCCGGTGTCCTGTCAGCTGTTCGGGGCGCCGCAATTTCACCGCGGCGGTCCCGAACAGCCCGACTGAGCAGCCGGGTCACTTTCACTTTAGAAGCGGCGGTCAGCTTTGACCGCCGCTTCTAAAGGGTTAATACCGCACATCGCCGCGATCGGCAATGTGTGGTATTAGCCGCGGGTCCCGGCCGTTGATGAGCGCCGGGACCGACGCCATATGATGTGGGATCGCGGCGCGATCCCGCTTCATATCGCGGGAGCCGGCGCAGGAAGTAAATATACGTCCTGCGTCGTTAAGGGGTTAATGGGGTACTCCGCCCCTAGACATCTTATCCCCTATCCAAAGGATAGGGGATAATACAGTCATGGCCGTAAATGTTGGCACCCCTGAAATTTTTCTAGAAAATGAAGTATTTCTCACAGGAAAGGATTGCAGTAACACAGGTTTTGTTATACACATGTTTATTCCCTTTGTGTGTATTGGAACTAAACCAAAAAAGGGAGGAAAAAAGCAAAAAACAAATTGGACACAATGTCACCAAACTCCAAAAATGGTCTGGACAAAATTATTGGCACCCTTTCAAAATTGTGGATCAATAAGATTGTTTCAAGCATGTGAGTCTCCTTTAAACTCACCTGGGGCAAATAAAAATCATACCTGAAAGCAGATAAAAAGGAGAGAAGTTCACTTAGTCTTTGCATTGTGTGTCTGTGTGTGCCACACTAAGCATGGACAACAGAAAGAGGAGAAGAGAACTGTCTGAGGACTTGAGAACAAAAATTGTGGAAAAATATCAACAATCTCAAGGTTACAAGTCCATCTGCAGAGATCTAGATTTGCCTTTGTCCACAGTACGCAACATTATCAAGAAGTTTTCAACCCATAGCCCTGTAGCTAATCTCCCTGGGTGTGGACGGAAGAGAAAATTGATGAAAGGTGTCAAGGCAGGATAGTCCGGATGGTGGATAAGCAGCCCCAAACAAGTTCCAAAGATATTCAAGCTGTCCTGCGGCTCAGGGAGCATCAGTGTCAGCGCTAACTATCCGTCGACATTTAAATGAAATTAAACGCTATGGCAGGAGACCCAGGAGGACCCCACTGCTGACAGAGACATAAAAAAGCAAGACTACATTTTGCCAAAATGAACTTGAGTAACCAAAATCCTTCTGGGAAAACGTCTTGTGGACAGATGAGACCAAGATAGAGATTTTTGGTAAAGCACATCATTCTACTGTTTACTGAAAACTTAATGAGGCCTATGAAGAAAAGATCACAGTACCTACAGTGAAATATGGTGGAGGTCAATGATGTTTTGGGTTGTTTTGCTGCCTCTGGCACTGGGGGCCTTGAATGTGTACAAGGCATCATGAAATCTGAGGATTACCAACAGATTTTGGGTCGCACTGTACAGCCCAGTGTCAGAAAGCTGGGTTTGCATCCGAGATCTTGGGTCTTCCAGCAGGACAATGACCCCAAACATATGTCAAAAAGCCCCAGAAATGGATGGCAACAAAGCGCTGGAGAGTTCAGAAGTGGCAGCAATGAGTCCAGAACTAAATCCCATTGAACACCTGTGGAGAGATCTTAAAATGACTATTGGGAAAAGGCGCCTTCCAATAAGAGAGACCTGGAGCAGTTTGTAAAGGAAGAGTGGTCCAACAATCCGGCTGAGAGGTGTAAGAAGCTTATTGATGGTTATAGGAAGACACTGATTTCAGTTATTTTTTCCAAAGGGTGTGCAACCAAATATTAAGTTAAGGGTGCCAATAATTTTGTCCAGCCCATTTTTGGAGTTTGGTGACATTATGTCCAATTTGCTTTTTTCCTCCCTTTTTTGGTTTAGTTCCAATACACACAAAGGGAATAAACATGTGTATAGCAAAACATGTGTTACTGCAATCCTTTTCTGTGAGAAATGCTTCATTTTCTAGAAAAATTTCAGGGGTGCCAACATTTACGGCCATGACTGTATGTCTGATCGCGAGGGTCCCGCTGCTGGGGCCCCCTGGTGCTGGGGCCCCCTGCGATTTCCCTGCTGCACCCGGCATTCGTTTATAGCGTCAGGTGCAGCGCCGGAGGCTTGTTACGTCACGACCACGCCCCCTCGTGACATCACTGCCATGTCTCCTCAATGCAAGTCTATGGGAGGGGGCGTGGCCGCGATGTCACGAGCCTCCGGCGCCGCATCGCCACATCGAAGTTCGCTCCATGCACTGTATGACTGGGGTGCCACAGCCAAAATTGCAGGGATCCTCAGCAGCGGGACCCCCACGATCAGACATCTTATCCCCTATTCTTTGGATAGCGGATAAGAGATCTATGGATGGAGTACCCCTTTAAGGGAGCCCACACACTATGACTGAGGCCCACATACTATGAAGGAGGCCCACACACTATGAATAAATGCTGGCGCACAACATGTCCCACTACTTACTGAACGCTCAGTGCTCCCTTTATCCTGCATGCTCCTGACTTCTTCCTCTGAGCGGTCGCAGGCCACAACAGGTTTGCGCCTGCCCCGTACGGACAGAGCACGCGCACGGGCTGTCACTTTAAGGATCTGTGTGCGTCCGATTCCTGTCCTCCTCCAATCCCTGCCAGGTACCACCTATATGAAAGCATGCCTCCCTTTCTGAGGCACCTGAGCAATATTGTGTATCTTCACAGAGATGTCTGTTTGTTCTTCTGTGGTCCTGTGTTCCTGACAAAGCTTGTCACCTAACTCTGCCTTATTAGTGCATGACCCGGATTGTCGACCATGCCTTTGTCTGCTGATCAAGCCTGCTCCACCTGGCTGCATCTGAGCTCCTCAGCTATGCTGTTCTAACAGCTCCAGCTCAGCTATACACCAAGTCACTGCCACAAGCATTGGCCACCCAGGACAGAAGGGCCCCAGCATTGCTCATTCATACTATGCAGGGCACTATAGAGGCATTACATAGAAAAACAGGGAAAGAAAACGACTCTCAAAGATGCTCACTGGATGTAACTGCACTGTAATCTGTTATACGTTCTGCAGAGCCTTTGCAGAGCCGAGGGTCACCACTATATGGTCACTGTAGGGGGTATATCAGTATGGTGGTATTATCCCGTCACTATGTGGTGGTAATGGTAGTGGTTATGGTATGGTACAATTATTTTGTCTCATCATTTGTATAGTGGTGATATTGGTGATTCTGGTCTGTGTATAGTGGTTCTTGTTTGATAACAGTATGATGGTGTGGGGAGCTAACAGAGGTGTTGTATGCTGGCTAGTGTAATGGTAAGAAATAGACAGTTCATGACCCCAGGGAAGCGTTAACCACCACGCTTCAAGGATTCAGCAGTTCTCCCGGTCAAAGCGCTTGGCAAAAAAGACACCAGATGTAGGGTTACTGAAAACTGCCTTTTACTGAGGAGACAATAGATGTTGTAATCCTTTACAGTACATATCAGAGCAGGGGAAATGCAGAGTAACCATATGGAGCCCTTTTGCCTTGCTGGGACTTATGGTACTTTTCACTTGACTGAATTTTGGTCACTGTAGACTTTGACTTTTAGGCCTTAGACTTGTTACTTGAGACCACCCACACTGACCTGAGACTAACTGTAGTGCTTTCCTGGTATTAGCTTACCACAAGGATTGGACTGTAAACTTTGGGACCAAGTGTTGCCTGAGGCTTTCTATCTCCTGCTATCCTAGACTTCCAGACTGGACCTGTGCGGCGGGGCACTTGTAGATGCATGTTACAGATTCTGTTACTTCGCACACCACTTTTGAATTGAATTGAAGGTAACTTTATTTGCAATCCCAAAATTTTTAAATGACGTTTCGGTCCACACTGGACCTTCATCAGACCAGATTGCTGCGGAGGTTTAAGTAATGAAGTCGGCATATAGCCGTGTAGAAGAGTATAGGGTATTGCAACCTGTAGTCGCTGGAAGACATACAGTCATGGCCGTAAATGTTGGCACACCTGAAATTTTTCAAGAAAATGAAGTATTTCTCACAGAAAAGGATTGCAGTAACACATGTTTTCCTATACACATGTTTATTCCCTTTGTGTGTATTGGAACTAAACCAAAAAAGGGAGGAAAAAAGCAAATTGGACATAATGTCACCAAACTCCAAAAATGGGCTGGACAAAATTATTGGCACCCTTAACTTAATATTTGGTTGCACACCCTTTGGAAAAAAATTACTGAAATCAGTCGCTTCCTATAACCATCAATAAGCTTCTTACACCTCTCAGCCGGAATGTTGGACCACTCTTCCTTTGCAAACTGCTCCAGGTCTCTCTTATTGGAAGGCGCCTTTTCCCAACAGCAATTTTAAGATCTCTCCACAGACCTTGATTCAATTCAAAAGTGGTGTGCAAAGTTTTATCTACATATTATTAAGGATTGGGATTCCTACTCCTGCACCCACAAATATTGAGAGTAACGTATCTCTATACAAAGACGTTGTTACTTCTCCACAGGACTCCTTCAGGCTACCACAGACTTCTCACTCCTCTCCACACTGTACCTCAGCTCTTACTAATTCCTCCAACTAACTACCGCGTTTCTCCGAAAATAAGACCGGGTCTTATATTAATTTTAGTCCCAAAAAACACACTAGGGCTTATTTTAAGGGTAGTGCTTATTTATTTATGGGGGGCTGCAGGAGTGTGGAGGATGAGGGGCTGTAGCAGTGTGGAGGATGCCGCACATCCCCCCCCCCATCTTCCACACTGCTACAGCCCCCCATCCTCCACAATCCTATAGCCCCCCATCCTCCACACTGCTACAGCCCCCCATCCTCCACAATCCTATAGCCCCCCCATCCTCCACACTCCTACAGCCCCCCATCCTCCACACTCCTGCAGCCCCCTATCCTCCACACTCCTGCAGCCCCCCCCCCATCCTCCACACTGCTACAGCCCCCCATCCTCCCCTTTCCCCGTCGTCCTCCACACTCCTACAGTGCCCCCACCCCTCTTCCATAATAAACTACCTTCTGGGGGCATTATTGGTGGCCGCCCTGCTAGGGCTTACTTTTGGGGTAGGGTTTATTTTCGGGGAAACACGGTAGCTCCTCCCCCGTACATTACTTAAGGCTTTGGTTAGGGAGCCTCCCATTAGGCATCATGGTCACATGGCTTACTCAGCATCATCCCTCCTTAAAGACATGTTTAACATTTATTAAAGGCAACATAACAAATACATTAGAAATCAACATTGAGTAAACTAGAGTGCACTATAATGCGGCTCCTTGAGAAGTGGGGCACAGCACAGGCACCCAAGGCAATGTTCACCTGACAGGGCCAGTTACTGTACTGGGACACCACAATGGTTTTATTTAGTAACTGTGGTGGTAATATATTGAGAAAAAGTGAGAAAATCCTACATGCATCTTTGATGAGTGGCGATGCACACACTGTACACATCACCATTCTCTAACAGTCACAGCCTGGAAAGGGGGGGGGGTTGGGAAGAGGGGGATGCGCAATACTCTGCCTTGCCTCGGATGCTACCAAACCCACCCTACGCCGCAACTGTGAGTGAGCTGCATCAAAAAGTACCTTCAGCTGTGGAGAGTCTTCTAAAGTGATTGTCCCTGAGTTTGGACAATCATCCTCTATGGTCTTCTGGTCACACTGTTGGCACAGCTCTGACTATGCCACCCTGTAAAAAAAAAAAAAAGAGGTAGGCTGGAGTTACCTGGGCTCTTGCCCATCTAGGGAATGCCTCCTGGGCACTTGAACCTCATTAGCATTGAGAGGACTATTGACATAAAAAGTATGCCTGTAATCCTGACGACTAGCCCTATGTAGCCATGTGCTTTTTTTTATACCCCCTGTTTTCCTGCTGTCAGGTCGGCTTTAAAGGGGCACTCCACTGCCCCAGAATTCTGAACATTTTGTATACAAAGGATGTGGGATAAGATGTCTGATCGCGGGGGTCGCACAGCTGGGACCCCCACAATCTATGTGCAGCATCCAACGTTTGTTTAGAACACTGGGTGTGGGCGGGGTCGTGGCATCACAGCCACGCCTCTCATGACATCACACCACGCCCCCTCAATGCAAGTCTATGGGACTTGCATTGAAGGGAAGTGGTGTGACGTCACGAGGGGCGTGGCTGTGACTTCACGATTCCCCCCCCCCCGCCCCCCCCACCGCCCACACCCAGTGTTCTAAACAAACGTTGGACGCTGCACAGAGATTGTGGGGGTCCCAGCTGTGCGACCCCCGCGATCAGACATCTTATCCCACATCCTTTGGATAGGGGAGAAGATGTCTAGGGGCGGAGTACCCCTTTAAGAACTGAGGGTGCATAAGCAATCTGTTGTATCTTTTGATACCTTGTCTCTTTTTGATAATGTTTTTGCTTATCTTGTAATGTCTTATGCATATCTTTTGGTATCATCTTATATCTTTTGAACGTAAAGAGGCACTGTCATCAGGACAAACTTTTTATACTGTCCTGAGTGATGCATAGCATTACCTTTTGTATTATATACTTATTTAACCCCTTAAGGACCGGGGTTTTTTCCGTTTTTGCATTTTCGTTTTTTGCTCCTTGCCTTTAAAAAATCATAACTCTTTCAATTTTGCACCTAAAAATCCATATGATTGCTTATTTTTTGCGCCACCAATTCTACTTTGTAATGACGTCAGTCATTTTGCCCAAAAATCTACGGTGAAATGGAAAAAAAATCATTGTGCTACAAAATTGAAAAATAAACGCAGTTTTGTAATTTTTGGGGGCTTCCGTTTCTACGTAGTAAATTTTTCGGTAAAAATGACACCTTTACTTTATTCTGTAGGTCCATAAAATGATACCCTACTTATATAGGTTTGATTTTGTCGGACTTCTGGAAAAAATCATAACTACATGCAGGAAAATTAATACGTTTAAAATTGTCATCTTCTGACCCCTATAACTTTTTTATTTTTCCGTGTATGGGGCGGTATGAGGGCTCATTTTTTGCGTAAGTTTTTAACAGTACCATTTTTGCATTGATAGGACTTATTGATCGCTTTTTATTCATTTTTAAATTATATAAAAAGTTACCAAAAATGCACTATTTTGGAATTTGGAATTTTTTTGCGCGCACGCCATTGACCGAGCGGTTTAATTAATGATATATTTTTATAATTCGGACATTTCCGCACGCGGTGATACCACATATGTTTATTTTTATTTTTATTTACACTGTGTTTTTTTTTTATTGGAAAAGGGGGGTGATTCAAACTTTTAATAGCGGAGGAGTTAAATGATCTTTATTCACTTTTTTTTTTCACTTTTTTTTTTGCAGTGTTATAGGTCCCATAGGGCAACTTTCGCTTTCGGTTTTAGCCGCGGCGCTGCGCGCTATTAGAGGCGGGTCCCGGCTTCACTATGACGCCGGGCCCGCCGTGATATGATGTGGGGTTACCATGTTACCCTGCGTTATATCAGGAGAGCAGGACCAAGGACGTACCGGTACGTCCTTGGTCCTTAAGGGGTTAAAAGCAGTCCTTTTTACTAAAAAAAAATTCCTAAAAATGGCTGCTACTAGAGGTCCTTGTTACGCCGAGCGCTCCGGGTCCCTGCTCCTCCCCGGAGCGCTCATGGCGTTCTCCTCTCTGCAGCGCCCCGGTCAGACCCTGACCGGGAGCGCTGCACTGACACTGCCGGCAGGGATGCGATCCGCGTAGCGGGACGCGCCCGCTCGCGGGTCGCATCCCAATCTGCTTACCTGTCCCGGTCCCCGGCTGTCACGTCCTGGCGCGCGCGGCTCCGCTCTCTAGGGCGCGCGCGCGCCAGCTCTCTAAGATTTAAAGGGCCAGTGCACCGCTAATTGGTGCCTGGCTCAATCAGTGTAATTAGCTCACCTGCTCCAGGCCTATATTACCTCACTTCCCCTTCCCTGCATTGCCGGATCTTGTTGCCTTGTGCCTAGTGAAAGCGTTTCTGTGTTTGCCTTACCAGTGTTACCAGACCTTCTGCCGTTACCCTTGACTATGAACCTTGCCGCCTGCCTTGACCTTCTGCTACGTCTGACCTCGCCTCTGTCTAGTCCTTCTGTCCTACGCCTTCTCAGCAGTCAGAGAGGTTGAGCCGTTACCGGTGGACACGACCTGGTTGCTACCGCCGCAGCAAGACCATCCCGCTTTGCGGCGGGCTCTGGTGAATACCAGTAGCAACCAGGGGCGGATCCAGAGTCGAGTCTCGGGAGGGGCACTATTAGAGTATTTTGTGTTGGCGGACAGAAAATAAGATTACAGAACTTACAATATTGTTAAATGTATCATACAGTTCTAACCTTGTTTAAGACTCTTAGGCCATGTTCATATGTCAGAATAATTATCAAATATACCAATTGCCACAGAATGGGAAAGTGCTAAAGAAATTTTTACCATTTAAAACTACAGCTCCCAGTATGACCTAAGCAGTGGTAAGGTTATTCTGGGAGTTGTTGTTTCACCCATCATAACTGCAGAACTTACAAGTAACTCCAGCTCTGATGGGACATAGTGAGGAGAATACACAATGATATCAGTGATTACAGGTGACCTCTTCTCTATAGTGAGGAGAATACACAATGATATCAGTGACTACAGGTGACGTCTTCTCTATAGTGAAGAGAATACACAGTGATATCAGTGATTACAGGTGACGTCTTCTCTATAGTGAGGAGAATACACAATGATATCAGTGACTACAGGTGACGTCTTCTCTATAGTGAGGAGAATACACAATGATATCAGTGACTACAGGTGACGTCTTCTCTATAGTGAGGGGAATACACAATGATATCAGTGACTACAGGTGACGTCTTCTCTATAGTGAGGAGAATACACAATGATATCAGTGATTACAGATGACCTCTTCTCTATAGTGAGGAGAATACACAATGATATCAGTGACTACAGGTGACGTCTTCTCTATAGTGAGGAGAATACACAGTGATATCAGTGACTACAGGTGACGTCTTATCATTGTGTATTCTCCTCACTATAGAGAAGACGTCACCTGTAATCACTGATATCATTATGTATTCTCACTATAGAGAAGACGTCACCTGTAGTCACTGATATCATTGTGTATTCTCCTCACTATAGAGAAGACGTCACCTGTAGTCACTGATATCATTGTGTATTCTCACTATAGAGAAGACGTCACCTGTAATCACTGATATCATTGTGTATTCTCCTCACTATAGAGAAGACGTCACCTGTAATCACTGATATCATTGTGTATTCTCCTCACTATAGAGAAGACGTCACCTGTAATCACTGATATCATTGTGTATTCTCACTATAGAGAAGACGTCACCTGTAATCACTGATATCATTGTGTATTCTCCTCACTATAGAGATCAGTGATTACAAGTGACGTCTTCTCTATAGTGAGGAGAATACACAATGATATC
The DNA here is from genome assembly GCF_029499605.1 of Hyla sarda. Taxonomy (NCBI): domain Eukaryota; kingdom Metazoa; phylum Chordata; class Amphibia; order Anura; family Hylidae; genus Hyla; species Hyla sarda. The sequence continues at coordinate 494,817,408 of NC_079190.1, read as the reverse complement.
AGTGATTACAGGTGACGTCTTCTCTATAGTCTTTCCTTATCTAATTCAGCTGGTACATACCGCCAGGATTTGTTCCAGCTAAATCTTCTCTCTGCAGAACTTGATGCCCAGACGTCTCCTCACTATGTCAGCACATTCTGATCCTCTATATGAAAACAATAATTATTATAATACTGCCAAACACTGTATTCTTTGAATATAATACTGGCACACACACTCTGAATATAATTCTGACACACTGTACCCCCTGAATATACAACACACTGTACCCTCTGAATATAATACCGCCATACACTGTACCCTCTGAATGTAATACTATCACACACTGCACCCTCTGAATATAATACTATCACACACTGTGCCCTCTAAATATACTACCACACACTGCACTCTCTGAATATAATACTACCACACACTGCACCCTCTGAATATAATACTACCACACACTGTGCCCTCTAAATTTAATACTACCAAACACTTCACCCTCTGAATATAATACTATCACACACTGCACCCTCTAAATATAATACTATCACACACTGCACCCTCTAAATATAATACTATCACACACTGCACCCTCTAAATATAATACTATCACACACTGCACCCTCTAAATATAATACTATCACACACTGTACCCACTGAATATAATACTAACACATACTGTGCCCTCTAAATCTAATACTACCACACACTGCACTCTCTGAATATAACTTGCTGTGCAGTGCACCCTCTGAGTAAAATACCGTAATGTATTGTGGCCCCTAAAAAATGTACCACCCCAGAAATTCCTCATAATCTACAATATACTTCTGAAAGGCAAAACACTCTGTGCCTTCACATATAGTAATAATGCCCCATCTTGTGCCCCTACATATAATAATTATGACCCGTCCTGTTCCCCCCACATAATAATGCCCTATGTGCTGTGCCCCTCACATATAATGCTCCTGTCATGTGCCCCACACATTTAATGCCCCCTGTGCTGTGCCCTTCACATATAATGCCCCCATTCTTTGCCCCTCACATATAATGCCTCCATCATGTGCCCCTCATATATAAACCCCCCATCATGCGTCTCGCACATATAATGCCCCCATCATGCGTCCCGCACATATAATGCCCCCTGTGCTGTGCCCCTCACATATAATGCCCCCATCATGCGCCCCTCACATATAATGCCCCCTGTGCTGTGCCCTTCACATATAAAGCCCCATGTCCTGTCCCCTCAGGGGGCATAATATGTGAGGGGCACAGCACAGGGGGCATTATATGTGTGGGACACAGCACAGGGGGCAATATATGTGAGGGGAACAGCACAGGGGGCAATATATGTGAGGGGCACAGCACAGGGGGCATTATAAGTGTGGGGCACAGAACAGGGGGCATTATATGATATAATGCCCCCCTGTCCTGTGCCCCACACATATAATGCCCCCTGTGCTGTGCCCCACACATATAATTTATATGTGTGGCACAGCACAGGGGGCATTATATGTGAGGGGCACAGGACAGGGGGGCATTATATCATATATTAAAATATTCCCTTTTCTCTGACCCCCCCCTCCTAACAATGGCCCATATCCTGTTTCCCTAATCCCTGAGCATACCTTTACTTCCAGTATGCTGGCCGCGGGGACGGGTCCTCCAGGCGCTGGCCTTTAGTGGATCTCGTCCCCGCAGCTCACACGCTGTGTACGCACAGCGTGTGTGTAAGGTTAGTGAATGGTGGAGCCGGAGTTTACAGCTTCGGCTCCACCATGCTAAGGAGCGGCCACTGGTAGCAACTTAGAACCGGTCCACGCCTATCCCTCTCTGACACAGAGGATCCACCTCCAGCCTGCCGAATCCTAACAGTCCTCTTATTTGCTCCTCGCTGTCCTGTCTGGATTTGTCAGCACACTAGGTACCAGCCAATACCCAGTATAGGAGATCGCAGCTGTACTGGCCCCTGTCATGCAATTAAGCTGCTTGTGAGCGACCGCAGGGAGCCAGTGTGGCTGGGATCTCTATATTGGGTATCAGTGTTCATTACGTGCCCCATTCATTCTCTCGAGCATTTCCGGAGATCCCATAGGAATGGATGGGGAGAATAACTGCAGCACAGGCTTCTCTCAGAGAGCCGGGACCCATACAGGAAATCACTTGGGGTCCCAGCGGTCGGACCCCCCGCCATCAGACACTTTCCCCCTATTCTGCAGTATTTGCAATTTGCATTTGAATCAGTGTTGGACAAGGCTGGCTCCGGGCCCACCCTGGTCATTCCTCCCCCCAATGTACATAAATGTGTATTTTTTCATAATAGATGTGAGTTTTTTGGGGTACAGTAGGGAACATAAGTAATTTAATCACGCTTTTTGTATATATATTTTTTTATCATGCTTTTATTACATTTTTTCTTTAATCACGTCTTTTATTTATCACGCTTTATTTATTTATTTTAATCATGCTTTTATTTTATTTTTTATCACGACTATTTTTTCTTCTTTTTCTTAAATCCCACCTATAAAACTATATAACACTTGGAGAAGAAAATGTTTATTTATTTATTTATTTATTTATTTTATTTTATTTTTTTTCACACCCTTACAAAAATAGCTTAACCCTTTGCACTAGAATTTTAATGAGTATAAGCCTTTGAAAGCGTCCTGTAATCTAGACTGAGGCTACGTTTACACAGACAGGTTACGAACGTTTCCCTTTGTGGGGATGAGTTACTGAGGGTTTTCCAAGGCAGATTTTAAGCATTGAGGTCAATGTGATCGGCTGCAGAAAATCCGCATCGGCTCAAACCCGCAGCGGGAAACGCACTTTTTTCTTTGAAGTCTTCTGCCTGGGCCCATTTATTGTTGGAGAGTCCCTGCTGCGAGCGGACATACATGCTCATACTCCCGTACAGCCTTTGGCTGGGAGCTGTAGTTTTACAACAGCTGGAGGCACCCTGGTTTGGAATCACTGACACAGAAGCTAAATGTGATGTGAACACGGCCTAAAACCCTGGGCGGGAGGGGGCATGTTAAGTTTCTAAGAAGATTCTATGCAGTTATTAAAAATGTCAGAAAAACCAAACAGTGGAAATATTTATCACTACATAGGATGGAATATTGGACGGATGATATCAATCGATGATATAGACCGCGAGAGTGGAAACACTTGGATTATACCATATCTGTCAACAAGCAGGAAGATCAATTCATCTCATTTACTGCCGGCACCCCGGAGAGGCTGTGGTGCAGGCAATGCAGTTTGATTGGCACTTTTATAATGTCACCATGGTGTTAAAGGGGTATTAGAAAATAGCTTCTTGAAATAAAACCAGCACCTTAAGATATATAATTTACTAATATAGTGTTATCACAACTTATACTGGCTTCAGCAAGTTTTTGCAGAATTCCTCCCCGGCAGAAAGTTGTGTAGTCTTCTCATTATCAGAGTGGTGTTGTCTCTTGTCACTTACCAGCTCCTCCCTCTTTCCTGACAGAAAATTTTGCAGTCCTTTCATTGTCATTGTGGTTCTGTCTCAGTAGCTCAACAGCTCCTTACTCTCTCTCTCTCTCTCTCTCTCTCTCTCTCTCTCTCTCTCTCTCCTGACAGGAAGTTGTGTAGCCCTCTCATTGTCAGTGTGGTGGTATCTCAGCAGCTCAACAGCTACTTTCTCTTGACAAGAAGTTGTGTAGTCCTGTCATTGTCAATGAAGTGTTGTCTCAGCAATTCCTGGCTCCTCTCTTTCTCTCCTGACAGGAAGTCTCCCTGATATCTATCTTTATTGGGACATTTGGGAAAGAATAAGGTATAGTTACAGCATGTTGCCTTGTACAAACAATTCTACAGGCAGATGGTGGTGGGGTGTGTGGTGCAGGGCAGATGTTGTTCCCTAGGGGCAGATGGCATTAATCCCTTGTATTCGTGAAGCCAGGGTGTGGTTTAGCCTATAACTACCCGAAGGTATACCGCTGGATCCTGGGCTAGGTACGGGGGAAATAAAGACTGCTACGCCAAGTTACGGACATCGGTAGCTTTACTGAGGGTAGACAGATGGTAAAGTCTATACAGTTCAGCCAGGGCCCAAGGAGGTGACCAGTGACTTCAGAGACCTTAAGGGCTTGCTGGGACTTTTAGTAGGACTGGACAATTGAATGCAGACCATGACCATGACTTGACAGATGACAGGGACTGACTTGACTCATTAAGCGGTGACTTTATCTTACTTGACTTGATGGCGGCTGCAGGACAGGACTTTGAGGTCTCCAACACTCTGGACACACACACTAGGCGACTGCACTGGACCTCAGCAAAGACTTGTAAGGAAAGAGAGCGAAGCTCCACCTAGGGCTTATATGGGGGAGACTAGCAGGGAGCCCATTGGTCACTCTTGGGATCACCTGGTCACTGGTACCTCCTGGGTAACAATCACATGACATATCACATGGTATAACTCTTAAAGCAACATTACATTTTATAACACTGTACATGGTAAAACATATTTACAATGGGGAAACAAGTGCAGGGGCCTTGGGGACACTGAAGGAGGCTGCCTGACAGGACAGCAGGAGCACGGGGTAACACCTCACGCACTGGGCCACCACAAATGTAGCAACTTTTGCAAACTTGCTGTGTATTGTTACGCCGAGCGCTCCGGGTCCCCGCTCCTCCCCGAAGCGCTCGCAGCGTTCTTTAATTCGCAGCGCTCCGGTCAGACCTGCTGACCGGGTGCGCTGCGATATTGCTCCCAGCCGGGATCCGATTTGCGATGCGCATTTGCTCGCGATGCGCATCTCGGTCCCCGTACCTGACCCGTTCCCCGTCTGTGTTGTCCCTGTGCGCGTGGCCCCGCTCCTTAGGGCGCGCGCGCGCCGGGTCTCTGCAATTTAAAGGGCCAGTGCACCAATGATGGTGCCTGGCCCAATCACCTTGATTAGTTTCCACCTGTGCACTCCCTACTTATACCTCACTTCCCCTGCACTCCCTTGCCGGATCTTGTTGCCATTGTGCCAGTGAAAGCGTTCCCTTGTGTGTTCCTAGCCTGTGTTCCTGACCTCCTGCCGTTGCCCCTGACTACGATCCTTGCTGCCTGCCCTGACCTTCTGCTACGTCCGACCTTGCTCTTGCCTTATCCCTTGTACCATGCCTATCTCAGCAGTCAGAGAGGTTGAGCCGTTGCCGGTGGATACGACCTGGTTGCTACCGCCGCTGCAAGACCATCCCGCTTTGCGGCGGGCTCTGGTGAAAACCAGTAGCAACTTAGAACCGGTCCACCGACACGGTCCACGCCAATCCCTCTCTGACACAGAGGATCCACCTCCTGCCTGCCGAATCGTGACAGTAGATCCGGCCATGGATTCCGCTGAGGTGCCGCTGTCAAGTCTTGCCGACATTTCCACGGTGATCGCCCAGCAATCCCTACTGATCACCCAACGAAATCACCAGCTGTCATACTTGACCACCATGCTACAGCAACTTCAGTCACAGACACAGCAGCTGCAACAGCAACAACCATCTCCTCCGCCGGCTCCTGCAACTCCTCCGCAGCGACCGGCCGCTCCTAACCCCCGCTTGTCCCTGCCGGACAAATTTGATGGGGACTCTAGACTCTGCCGTGGTCTCCTGCCTGGGAAGGCCCTGCCATGTGCCACACCGCTCGGAGCACCTCTCTCACAGTATCCTTTGCAATCCTCCCCTGTGCCTCCCACCGAGGAGGCTATGCAAGTGGATCGGTCCCGCCTGACCCCTGAAGAGAGGACTCGCCGCAGAAAGAAAGAAGATTTACTTCTATACTGCACTGTGCGTTACCGCACAGAACCCCTGCTCTTGAGCATGGAACTGCATCTTGAAAAAATTGAACTTTTTGTTTTGCCCAAATGCTCCTCTGAAGTCCTCCTCGGTCTGCCATGGCTCCAACGCCACTCCTCTACCCTTGTCTGGACCACCGGGGAGATCAAGAGCTGGGGTGCTTCTTGCCACAGAAAATGCCTCACGTCTGCTCCCAGTCCCGTCAGTCAAACCTCTGTGTCTCCCCCTTTACCTGGTCTCCCCAAGGCCTATCTGGACTATGCTGTGTCTCCTCCTCACAGCCCCCGTCCTGTTAACACTCTGCCCCGTGCCAAGCTTGACCCTCTTCCCTCCCTCCCCACTCCCACGCCTTCTTGTGTGCCCGCTGTTGATGTGGTTTCCCGGGGCTTCGCCACCGTCTGGAAAAAGACTCTAAAATCCCTCATACTAGCCTCATCCCGGGTGAAGAAGCTTGCCGAAGAAAAAAGAAGAACTCCTCCTGTTTTTGTGTGGCTCTCCACCAAGTATATCCGCTTCCGTGTCCCCAGTTTTAGTCTGGGACCACGTTATCTTGGACCCTTTGTAGTTAAGTGCTCAGAGGAGAGATCTTGGGAACCTGAGGACAACATCCTGGACAAAAGTCTTATCCTCAGGTTCTCAGGCTCCAAGAAGAGGGGGAGACCCAAGGGGGGGGGGGGGTACTGTTACGCCGAGCGCTCCGGGTCCCCGCTCCTCCCCGAAGCGCTCGCAGCGTTCTTTAATTCGCAGCGCTCCGGTCAGACCTGCTGACCGGGTGCGCCGCGATAATGCTCCCAGCCGGGATGCGATTCGCGATGCGGGACGCGCCCGCTCGCGATGCGCATCTCGGTCCTCGTACCTGACCCGTTCCCCGTCTGTGTTGTCCCTGTGCGCGTGGCCCCGCTCCTTAGGGCGCGCGCGCGCCGGGTCTCTGCAATTTAAAGGGCCAGTGCACCAATGATGGTGCCTGGCCCAATCACCTTGATTAGTTTCCACCTGTGCACTCCCTACTTATACCTCACTTCCCCTGCACTCCCTTGCCGGATCTTGTTGCCATTGTGCCAGTGAAAGCGTTCCCTTGTGTGTTCCTAGCCTGTGTTCCAGACCTCCTGCCGTTGCCCCTGACTACGATCCTTGCTGCCTGCCCTGACCTTCTGCTACGTCCGACCTTGCTCTTGTCTAATCCCTTGTACTGCGCCTATCTCAGCAGTCAGAGAGGTTGAGCCGTTGCCGGTGGATACGACCTGGTTGCTACCGCCGCTGCAAGACCATCCCGCTTTGCGGCGGGCTCTGGTGAAAACCAGTAGCAACTTAGAACCGGTCCACCGACACGGTCCACGCCAATCCCTCTCTGGCACAGAGGATCCACCTCCTGCCTGCCGAATCGTGACATGTATAGCAATATTCTGCGGCAGCTCTGGGTGGGGAACTGGCAGAAGTACTGTGGGAGTGCTCTGTTATTCTGCAGAATTCACCAGAACTTTTCAGAAAATAAGTGGGGTTATTAAAGGGGTACTCCCTCCCTAGACATCTTATTCTCTATCCAAAGGATAAGGGATAAGATGTCTGATCACGGGGGTCCTGCCGCTGGGGACCCCTGCAATCTCCCTCCTGCACTCGGCATTCGTTTAGAGCATCGGGTGCACTGTCGGAGGCTCGTGACATCACAAGCCTCTGCCCCGCATCGCCAGTCATCTGGCACGGAGCGAAGTTCACTCTGTGCACCGGATGTCTGGGGAGCCGCTGCCGGGATCACGGGGGTCCCCAGCGGCGGAACCCCTGTGTGTAGGGGTGGGGCATGAGGAGGGATTTGGGTGGGATAGGGGGGGTGACAGAGATATGGCCAGGGGCGGAGTCTCGCAGGGGGCCCTTGCTTTATTTGGTCCAGGGGCCCTATGTGTTTCTCAGTCTGCCCCTTATATACCATCATCCAGAACATCATCACTAGTAAGCACCCCAGCTGACATAGACTTTATACCACCAGAGCAGTCCCTTACCCATGAAAACTGTGTGGTGACTCTAGGGGACACTTGGGGTTCATCACCACTGTAGCCACCTGTTAACATTTGCAGCCTAAACCGTGACTTCCCTGCTCTGGGATAAGTAGGACTACAAGTACAAATAAACCTTGTCCTCCAACCGTGTCCTCTACCAGCCCCTTCACATTGTCAGTCCCCTTGAGAACTAAGATGACGGCATTATGTGTATAATGTTGGCTTTGATGGACTCACTTAGGAACCATTCAATTTCCCCAAACCAAAATTGGGCCCGGGAGTGATGACCATGGTTGAAGTAACTCACAGCTCCTCAGTCCTTGGGGCTCAACTGCTCCAGACGTCATGTGTCCCACTGTGTCATGGTTGTCACCTGGAAATTGCCGGGCAGTGAGAATATGCAGGCCTTTAGGGTCTTGTCTACTCACTCAATTCATTTTGGGGTCTAAAAGTTTTCTTTGGAGCCTGGCATTTTGAAAGTGTGTCCCTGTTTACCCACTATTATTTTTATACTGTATATTTTTCTCTGGTCTGAGGTCTGAATTTCATCGCGGCCGTCCCGAACAGCCCCACTGAGTTAACCGGCAAAGTTTATCTTCACTTTAGACACGGCGATCAACTTTAATCGCCACGTCTGTAGGGTTAATACCGGGCATCATCGCGATCGGTGATGTCCAGTATTAGCCGCGGGTCCCGGCCGTTGATGGCCGCCGGGACCGACGCGATATGACATGGGGTCAGCACGTGACCCCACGTTCTATCGCGGGATCCCACTCCTGACGAATGCATACGTCTGTAGCGAGAAGGGGTTAAAGGCGTACTCCGCCCCTAGACATCTTATCCCCTATCCAAAGGATAAAAGGATAGGGGATAAGATGTCTGATCACGGGGGTCCCACCGCTGGGGACCCCCGTGATCTTGGCTGCGGCACCCCAGACATCTGACTCATGGAGCGAACTTCACTCTGTGCTGGATGACTGGCGATGTGGGGCGCAGACTTGTAATGTCATGGCCACGCCCCCTCAATTCATGTCTATGGGAGGGGGGTGTCAGCAGACACGCCCCCTCCCATAGACATGAATTGAGTGGCGTAGCATGACATCATGAGGGGCGTGGCCGTGATGTCATAACCAATGCTGCAGGAACCCAGGAGAACACTGGGGAGGCCCAGCAGCAGGACCACTACTGCAGGACCCCGGGAGATTGGATAGGGGATAAGATGTCTAGCAGTGGAGTACCCCTTTAAGGGAGCGACTATCTTAGATATAGAGGAAGCGAATAAAAATCCTCGTTTTTTTTTCCCTAGTCCCTTTTATGCAGCAGCAGCAAATCTTCTTTCTGTAGCAGTACCAATACCCAGGTAGTTCCCAATGATTAATGATAGAATGGGGTCTAGAGCTGCGCCGCACAGAATATTTTACATACATGAATCTCTAATAAGGGCGAAGAGCCGCACATCAATGTATCAGAAGTGCTGTAAATCCTGGCAACAAGAACATCTCTTTGTTCTGTACATTTAAAGGAAAAGACAGAAAAAAAATCTGACGCACTGAAGCAAACATATTTGTTATGCAACTAAAAAAAAGTCACGCAAACACCAAAACTACAATGTTCCCCATGTCTGATGTTACCTTACCTGGCTGCCAAATATAGGAGTATAAAACGAACCTTAAAGGGACCAGGTGCCTAATTTTGCGGTTATTGCAACCTAGTGCCAACACCTTCCTCAGGTTGCCTAGTAGACTTCCATCCAAGGCCAGTTCTGCCTATAGGCAAAATAGGCAGCCGCCTAGAGAGCCATCCTGATGGTGGCGCCGCTCTGTGTGCTGCAAGAAAGTTAGTAGCCAGTCAGCATCCGAAGCACCCACTCACCCGAAGAACTCGCCCAGCCAGCACCACCGTGTCACCCCAGTAGTAAGGTGATTTCATAAGGAGTAGGTTTGTTACAGTGTGTCACCCCAGTAGTAAGATTACATGAGGAGGAGGTTTGTTACAGTGTGTCACCCCAGTAGTAAGGTGATTTCATAAGGAGTAGGTTTGTTACAGTGTGTCACCCCAGTAGTAAGATTACATGAGGAGGAGGTTTGTTACAGTGTGTCACCCAAGTAGTAAGGTGATTTTATAAGGAGTAGGTTTGTTACAGTGTGTCACCCCAGTAGTAAGGAGATTACATGAGGAGGAGGTTTGTTACAGTGTGTCACCCCAGTAGTAAGGTGATTACATGAGGAGGAGGTTTGTTACAGTGTGTCACCCCAGTAGTAAGGAGATTACTTGAGGAGGAGGTTTGTTACAGTGTGTCACCCCAGTAGTAAGATTACATGAGTAGGAGGTTTGTTACAGTGTGACACCCCAGTAGTCAGGAGATTACATGAGGAGGAGGTTTGTTACAGTGTGTCACCCCAGTAGTCAGGGCCGAACTGGGTGTGAAAACCAGCCCTGGAAAAAATGACATACCAGCCCCATAGTGTTGCGTCATTATACCAGCACGTCGTCATTTTCTTGTTCATAAAAGGTAAAATCATGCATTTTAAAGCATATTAGTTTCCCCACATTAGGTGCAGTACAGTTCCCACCACATTAGGTGCAGTATAGTTCCCCCCACATTAGGTGCAGTACAGCCCCCCACATTAGGTGCAGTACCGTTCCCCCCACATTAGGTGCAGTACAGTTCCCCCCACATTAGGTGCAGTACAGTTCCCCCCACATTAGGTGCAGTACAGTTCCCCCCACATTAGGTGCAGTACAGTTCCCCCCACATTAGGTGCAATACATTTCCCCCCACATTAGGTGCAGTACAGTTCCCCCCACATTAGGTGCAGTACAGTTCCCCCCACATTAGGTTCAGTACAGTTCCCCCCACATTAGGTGCAGTACAGTTCCCCCCACATTAGGTGCAGTACAGTTCCCCCCACATTAGGTGCAGTACAGTTCCCCCCACATTAGGTGCAGTACAGTTCCCCCCACATTAGGTGCAGTACAGTTCCCCCCACATTAGGTGCAATACAGTTCCCCCGACATTAGGTGCAGTACAGTTCCCCCCACATTAGGTGCAGTACAGTTCCCCCCACATTAGGTTCAGTACAGTTCCCCCCACATTAGGTGCAGTACAGTTCCCCCACATTAGGTGCAGTACAGTTCCCCCACATTAGGTGCAGTATAGTTCCCCCACATTAGGTGCAGTAAAGTTCCCCCACATTAGGTGCAGAATAGTTCCCCCACATTAGGTGCAGTATAGTTCTCCCACATTAGGTGCAGTATAGTTCCCCCACATTTGGTGCAGTATAGTTCCCCCACATTAGGTCCAGTATAGTTCTCCACATTAGGTGCAGTATAGTTCCCCCACATTAGGTGCAGTATAGTTCCCCACATTAGTGAGGACAAGCAGGGATCTGTACACTGAGGACAAGCAGGGCTCTGCACACTGAGGACAAGCAGGGCTCTGCAAACTGAGGACAAGCGGGGCTCTGCACACTGAGGACAAGCGGGGCTCTGCACACTGAGGACAAGCGGGGCTCTGTACACTGAGGACAAGCGGGGCTCTGTGCACTGAGGACATGCAGGGCTCTGTACACTGAGGACAAGCGGGGCTCTGTACTTGAGGACAAGCGGGGCTCTGTACACTGAGGACAAGCGGGGCTCTGTACACTGAGGGCATGCAGGGCTCTGTACACCGAGGACATGCAGGGCTCTGTACCTGAGGACAAGCGGGGCTCTGTACCTGAGGACAAGCGGGGCTCTGTACCTGAGGACAAGCGGGGCTCTGCACACTGAGGACAAGCGGGGCTCTGTACACTGAGGACAAGCTGGGCTCTGTGCACTGAGGACATGCGGGGCTCTGTACACTGAGGACAAGCGGGGCTCTGTACTTGAGGACAAGCGGGGCTCTATACACTGAGGACAAGTGGGGCTCTGTACACTGAGGACATGCGGGGCTCTGTACACCAAGGACATGCAGGGCTCTGTACCTGAGGACAAGCGGGGCTCTGTACCTGAGGACAAGCGGGGCTCTGTACCTGAGGACAAGCGGGGCTCTGCACACTGAGGACAAGCGGGGCTCTGTACACTGAGGACAAGCTGGGCTCTGGGCACTGAGGACAAGCAGGGCTCTGCACACTGAAGACAAGCAGGGCTCTGTACACTGAGGACATGCGGGGCTCTGTACACTGAGGACAAGCGGGGCTCTGTACACCGAGGACAAGCGGGGCTCTGTACACCGAGGACATGCGGGGCTCTGTACACCGAGGACATGCAGGGCTCTGTACCTGAGGACAAGCGGGGCTCTGTACCTGAGGATAAGCGAGGCTCTGTACCTGAGGACAAGCGGGGCTCTGTACACTGAGGACAAGCGGGCTCTGTACACTGAGGACAAGCGGGGCTCTGTACACTGAGGACAAGCGGGGCTCTGTACACTGAGGACAAGCGGGGCTTTGTAGACTGAGGACAAGCGGGGCTCTGTACACTGAGGACAAGCAGTTCTCTGTACACTGAGGACAAGCAGGGCTCTGTACACTGAGGACAAGCGGGGCTCTGTACACTGAGGACAAGCGGGGCTCTGTGCACTGAGGACATGCAGGGCTCTGTACACTGAGGACAAGCGGGGCTCTGTACTTGAGGACAAGCGGGGCTCTGTACACTGAGGACAAGCGGGGCTCTGTACACTGAGGGCATGCAGGGCTCTGTACACCGAGGACATGCAGGGCTCTGTACCTGAGGACAAGCGGGGCTCTGTACCTGAGGACAAGCGGGGCTCTGTACCTGAGGACAAGCGGGGCTCTGCACACTGAGGACAAGCGGGGCTCTGTACACTGAGGACAAGCTGGGCTCTGTGCACTGAGGACATGCGGGGCTCTGTACACTGAGGACAAGCGGGGCTCTGTACTTGAGGACAAGCGGGGCTCTATACACTGAGGACAAGTGGGGCTCTGTACACTGAGGACATGCGGGGCTCTGTACACCAAGGACATGCAGGGCTCTGTACCTGAGGACAAGCGGGGCTCTGTACCTGAGGACAAGCGGGGCTCTGTACCTGAGGACAAGCGGGGCTCTGCACACTGAGGACAAGCGGGGCTCTGTACACTGAGGACAAGCTGGGCTCTGGGCACTGAGGACAAGCAGGGCTCTGCACACTGAAGACAAGCAGGGCTCTGTACACTGAGGACATGCGGGGCTCTGTACACTGAGGACAAGCGGGGCTCTGTACACCGAGGACAAGCGGGGCTCTGTACACCGAGGACATGCGGGGCTCTGTACACCGAGGACATGCAGGGCTCTGTACCTGAGGACAAGCGGGGCTCTGTACCTGAGGATAAGCGAGGCTCTGTACCTGAGGACAAGCGGGGCTCTGTACACTGAGGACAAGCGGGCTCTGTACACTGAGGACAAGCGGGGCTCTGTACACTGAGGACAAGCGGGGCTCTGTACACTGAGGACAAGCGGGGCTTTGTAGACTGAGGACAAGCGGGGCTCTGTACACTGAGGACAAGCAGTTCTCTGTACACTGAGGACAAGCAGGGCTCTGTACACTGAGGACAAGCGGGGCTCTGTACACTGAGGTCAAGCGGGGCTCTGTACACTGAGGACAAGCGGGGCTCTGTACACTGAGGACAAGCGGGGCTTTGTAGACTGAGGACAAGCGGGGCTCTGTACACCGAGGACAAGCAGGGCTCTGTACACCGAGGACAAGCAGGGCTCTGTACTTGAGGACATGCAGGGCTCTGTACACCGAGGACAAGCAGGGCTCTGTACACTGAGGACAAGCGGGGCTCTGTACACCGAGGACAAGCAGGGCTCTGTACACCGAGGACAAGCAGGGCTCTGTACTTGAGGACATGCAGGGCTCTGTACACCGAGGACAAGCAGGGCTCTGTACACCGAGGACAAGCAGGGCTCTGTACACCGAGGACAAGCAGGGCTCTGTACACCGAGGACAAGCAGGGCTCTGTACACCGAGGACAAGCAGGGCTCTGTACTTGAGGACATGCAGGGCTCTGTACACTGAGGACAAGCGGGGCTCTGTACACTGAGGACAAGCGGGGCTCTGTACACTGAGGACAAGCGGGGCTCTGTACACTGAGGACAAGCAGGGCTCTGTACACTGAGGACAAGCGGGGCTCTGTACACTGAGGACAAGGGGGCTCTGTACACTGAGGACAGGCAGGGCTCTGTACACTGAGGACAAGCAGGGCTCTGTACACTGAGGACAAGCGAGGTTCTGTACCTGAGGACAAGTGAGGTTCTGTACCTGAGGACAAGTGGGGCTTTGTATGAGAGAGAGAGCAGCCAGGGCGGCGGGTGCACTGATCGGTGGCACAGTGAACTCCGACGTTGCGCTGCTGCGTTTAGACGTGAGGTCACGTCACCCCCACGGTGGCGTGACCTCACGTCTAAGCGCAGCAACGCGCCACGCCGGAGTTCAAAGCGCCTCTCCCAGGCAGCCGACCACCCAGGGCCGTAAGTAAGAAGCAGGGCCGAACTGGGACAGTGCAGGGCCAGCCCTCTGTATCGTCTGCGCCAGGCGGCCTATGCGGGCCACCTGTGCAGCCCGCTGGACCTATTTTCATGTAGGGGCCTGGAGCCCCTACGCAGAGGCGGCTCTAGACTTTTTAAGGCCTTAGGCAAAAATAAATCTGAGGCCCCCAAAGCACAATAAAAAAAAGAAGAAAAAAATAAAAAAGTTTAAAAAAAATTTTAAAAATGAAAAAAAAAAATTCCGCGGGGCTCCCCTACCGAGGTTGACAAGCAAAAATAAAGGATAAAATGGTAAAAAGAAAAAAAAAATGCAATGCACTATATCTATTTATCAGTGGGTATGTAGTTTGAAGTGATGCTTTATACAGCAACTCACCAATGACGTCTTCTCTAATTTGCTTTGTTGCCTTCTCTTCTCCATTTGGTCCGGGCCATCATCACGATTTCTTCCACACACAATTCTTCACCGTTAAACCTGCAAAACAAACCAATTAGGCTCCGCACAAACCTATTAGGCTCCGCACAAGAGTGTACACGGGTGACAGAGGGGTGTAGAGGAGTGTATGTGGGTGACAGAGGGGTGTAGAAGAGTGTACATGGGTAACAGAGGGGTGTACAGAGGGGTTTAGAGGAGTGTACATGGGTGACAGAGGGGTGTAGAAGAGTGTACATGGGTAACAGAGGGGTGTAGAGGAGTGTACATGGGTAAAAGAGGGGTGTAGAGGAGTGTACATGGGTGACAGAGGGGTGTAGAGGAGTGTACATGGGTGACAGAGGGGTGTAGAGGAGTGTACATAGGTGACAGAGGGGTGTAGAGGAGTGTACATGGGTGACAGAGGGGTGTAGAGCAGTGTACATGGGTGACAGAGGGGTGTAGAGGAGTGTACATGGGTGACAGAGGGGTGTAGAGGAGTGTGCATGGGTGACAGAGGGGTGTAGAGCAGTGTACATGGGTGACAGAGGGGTGTAGAGGAGTGTACATGGTTGAAAGGGGAGTGTAGAGGAGTGTACAGAGGGGTGTAGAGGAGTTTACATGGGTGACAGAGGGGTGTAGAGGAGTGTACATGGGTGACAGAGGGGTGTAGAGGAGTGTACATGGGTGACAGAGGGGTGTAGAGGAGTGTACATGGGTGACAGAGGGGTGTAGAGGAGTGTACATGGGTGACAGAGGGGTGTAGAGGAGTGTACATGGGTAACAGAGGGGTGTAGAGGAGTGTACATGGGTGACAGAGGGATGTAGAGGAGTGTACATGGATGAAAGAGGGGTGTACATGGGTGACAGAGGGGTGTAGAGAAGTGCATATGGGTGACAAAGGGGTGTAGAGGAGTGTACAGAGGGGTGTAGAGGAGTGTACAGAGGGGTGTAGAGGAGTGTACATAGGTGACTGAGGGGTGTAGAGGAGTGTACATGGGTGACAGAGGGGTGTAGAGGAGTGTACATGGGTGGCAGAGGGGTGTAGAGGAGTGTACATGGGTGACAGAGGGGTGTAGAGGAGTGTACATGGGTGACAGAGGGGTGTAGAGGAGTGTACATGGGTAACAGAGGGGTGTAGAGGGGTGTACATGGGTGGCAGAGGGGTGTAGAGGAGTGTACATGGGTGACAGAGGGGTATAGAGGAGTGTACATGGGTGACAGAGGGGTGTAGAGGAGTGTACATGGGTGACAGAGGTGTGTAGATGAGTGTACATGGGTGACAGAGGGGTGTAGAGGAGTGTACATGGGTGACAGAGGGGTGTAGAGGAGTGTACATGGGTGACAGAGGGGTGTACATGGGTGACAGAGGGGTGTAGATGAGTGTACATGGGTGACAGAGGGGTGTAGAGGAGTGTACATGGGTGACAGAGGGGTGTAGATGAGTGTACATGGGTGACAGAGGGGTGTAGAGGAGTGTACATGGGTGACAGAGGGGTGTAGAGGAGTGTACATGGGTGACAGAGGGGTGTAGAGGAGTGTACATGGGTGACAGAGGGGTGTAGATGAGTGTACATGGGTGACAGAGGGGTGTAGAGGAGTGTACATGGGTGACAGAGGGGTGTAGAGGAGTGTACATGGGTGACAGAGGGGTGTAGAGGAGTGTACATGGGTGACAGAGGGGTGTACATGGGTGACAGAGGGGTGTAGATGAGTGTACATGGGTGACAGAGGGGTGTAGAGGAGTGTACATGGGTGACAGAGGGGTGTAGATGAGTGTACATGGGTGACAGAGGGGTGTAGAGGAGTGTACATGGGTGACAGAGGGGTGTACAGAGGGGTGTAGAGGAGTGTACATGGGTGACAGAGGGGTGTAGAGGAGTGTACATGGGTGACAGAGGGGTGTACAGAGGGGTGTAGAGGAGTGTACATGGGTGACAGAGGGGTATAGAGGAGTGTACATGGGTGACAGAGGGGTGTAGAGGAGTGTACATGGGTGACAGAGGGGTGTAGATGAGTGTACATGGGTGACAGAGGGGTGTAGAGGAGTGTACATGGGTGACAGAGGGGTGTAGAGGAGTGTACATGGGTGACAGAGGGGTGTACATGGGTGACAGAGGGGTGTAGATGAGTGTACATGGGTGACAGAGGGGTGTAGAGGAGTGTACATGGGTGACAGAGGGGTGTACATGGGTGACAGAGGGGTGTAGATGAGTGTACATGGGTGACAGAGGGGTGTAGAGGAGTGTACATGGGTGACAGAGGGGTGTAGATGAGTGTACATGGGTGACAGAGGGGTGTAGAGGAGTGTACATGGGTGACAGAGGGGTGTAGAGGAGTGTACATGGGTGACAGAGGGGTGTAGAGGAGTGTACATGGGTGACAGAGGGGTGTAGATGAGTGTACATGGGTGACAGAGGGGTGTAGAGGAGTGTACATGGGTGACAGAGGGGTGTAGAGGAGTGTACATGGGTGACAGAGGGGTGTAGAGGAGTGTACATGGGTGACAGAGGGGTGTACATGGGTGACAGAGGGGTGTAGATGAGTGTACATGGGTGACAGAGGGGTGTAGAGGAGTGTACATGGGTGACAGAGGGGTGTAGATGAGTGTACATGGGTGACAGAGGGGTGTAGAGGAGTGTACATGGGTGACAGAGGGGTGTACAGAGGGGTGTAGAGGAGTGTACATGGGTGACAGAGGGGTGTAGAGGAGTGTACATGGGTGACAGAGGGGTGTACAGAGGGGTGTAGAGGAGTGTACATGGGTGACAGAGGGGTATAGAGGAGTGTACATGGGTGACAGAGGGGTGTAGAGGAGTGTACATGGGTGACAGAGGGGTGTAGATGAGTGTACATGGGTGACAGAGGGGTGTAGAGGAGTGTACATGGGTGACAGAGGGGTGTAGAGGAGTGTACATGGGTGACAGAGGGGTGTACATGGGTGACAGAGGGGTGTAGATGAGTGTACATGGGTGACAGAGGGGTGTAGAGGAGTGTACATGGGTGACAGAGGGGTGTAGATGAGTGTACATGGGTGACAGAGGGGTGTAGAGGAGTGTACATGGGTGACAGAGGGGTGTACAGAGGGGTGTAGAGGAGTGTACATGGGTGACAGAGGGGTGTAGAGGAGTGTACATGGGTGACAG
This sequence comes from Hyla sarda, assembly GCF_029499605.1. NCBI lineage: Eukaryota > Metazoa > Chordata > Amphibia > Anura > Hylidae > Hyla > Hyla sarda. The sequence goes on along the minus strand of NC_079190.1, from coordinate 494,799,601 downwards.
AGGGGTGTACAGAGGGGTGTAGAGGAGTGTACATGGGTTACAGAGGGGTGTAGAGGAGTGTACATGGGTGACAGAGGAGTGTACATGGGTGACAGAGGGGTGTAGATGAGTGTACATGGGTGACAGAGGGGTGTAGAGGAGTGTGCATGGGTGACAGAGGGGTGTAGAGGAGTGTACATGGGTTACAGAGGGGTGTAGAGGAGTGTACATGGGTGACAGAGGGGTGTAGAGGAGTGTACATGGGTAACAGAGGGGTGTAGAGGGGTGTACATGGGTGACAGAGGGGTGTAGGAGTGTACATGGATGACAGAGGGGTGTAGAGGAGTGTACGTGGGTGACAGAGGGGTGTAGAGGAGTGTACATGGGTGACAGAGGGGTGTAGAGGAGTGTACATGGGTGACAGAGGGGTGTATAGGAGTGTATATGGGTGACAGAGGGGTGTAGAGGAGTGTATATGGGTGACAGATGGGTGTAGAGGAGTGTACATAGGTGACTGAGGGGGGTAGAGGAGTATACATGGGTGACAGAGGGGTGTAGAGGAGTGTACAGAAAGGTGTAGAGGAGTGTACATGGGTGGCAGAGGGGGTGTAGAAGAGTGTACAAGGGTAACGGGGGCATAGGGGGTGACAGAGGGGTGGACAGGAGTGACAGAGGGGTGAATAGGGGGTGGACATGGGTGACAAGGATGTGGTCAGGGGGGTGGACAATGGAGGGTGTACAGGGGTGACAGGGATGGACGGGGTGGGACGCGCGCAGGCCGGGGCGGGACTTTTGAAAAAAAAAAAATCTCACCAAAATCAATGCTCTAACTACATGATTTAGGCGGCCGCGAGGCCCCCTTTAGCGCGAGGCCTTAGGCGGCCGCCTGTATCGCCTAATTAGAGAGCCGCCCCAAAGCGAATTTGAATTGCGAATAATCGCGAGCAACACTAGTAGCAACCCCAACAGATGTGTTCAAAGTAAGTTCAGTGTGCAATATAGGAAACTACTGCTCCATGCTAGGCATCAGAATGCTTAAAATGATAACATAATCCAACTTCAAGTGGAGAAACATGCAGGGATGAGAAAGACTGTAATGCCCAGGAAATGCAAGTAAAAATTTGAAATGAAAATGTTACTTTGTTAACCAAATTTTTTTTGTAGAATCTATTCTTTTTATTTCTTTTAATTTTTTTTTTCCATTTTATTAGCTAAAAAAATTAGGAAGACAGATGGGGGTTGACCCCTTGAGGACGCAGCAATTTTTCATTTTTGTATTTTCCTTTTTTCCTCCTTGTCTTCTCATAGCCATAAGTCCAAATTTTCCACCTACAGACCCAAATAAGGGCTTGTTTTCTGCAGCACCAATGAAAATTCTCGTATTACAACGAAAACTAAAGCGAAGCCCCATAAAATCATATGAGGGTCAACATGGAAAAAAAAACAACAATTTAGCAACTTTAGTAACGCGACTATTACATACAATTTTTCAATTGTCAGCTGATCAGAACCCCACAATCACACTGCGGAGGTCGTAAATAGGTCCTCAACTTTCATAGAGGGATTTAAAGGGGTACTCTGCTGCTCAGCATTTGGAACAAACTCTTCCGAACAATGGAGCCGGCGCTGGGAGCGCGAGACATCATAGCCCCACCCCCTCATGACATCACGCTTCGCCCCCTCAATGCAAGTCTATGGGAGGGGGCGTGACAGCCGTCACGCCCCCTCCCATAGACTTGCATTGAGGGGGTGGGGCATGACGTCATGAGGGGGCGAGGCTATGAGGTCACAAGCTCCTGGCGCCGACTCCAGCGTTTGGAACTGTTTGTTCCAAACACTGAGCAGCGGAGTACCCCTTTAAAGGGTTTATGCTAGGCATCAGCGTCAGCCCCGACTGCTTGTAAGCTTGCTTCATATACTAGCATCCATGAGTCATTAAAGGGGTACTCCGCCCCTAGACATCTTATGCCTATCCAAAGGATAGGGGATAAAATGTCTGATCGCGGGCATCCCGCCGCTGGGGACCCCCGCAATCTCCCTGCATTCGTTTGGAGCGTCGGGTGCAGAGCCGGAGGCGCTGTGGCAGGACCGTGACATCACAGCCACGCCCACTCAGTGCAAGCCTATGGTAGGCTGTCATGGCCGTGACGTAACGAGCAGGGCGGGACTGTGACGTCACGAGTCTCCGCCCCACATCGCCAGTTATCCAGCACGTAGCGAACTTGCCGGATGTCTGGGGTGCCACAGCAGAGATTGCGGGGGGGGGGGGGGGGGGGTAAGATGTCAAGGGGGGGGGGAGTACCCCTTTAAGGGTTAAAGGATAACTCGAACGGTTTGTGGTGTCGATTTTTTCGTGCTGCCATCATTTTGCCTGTCTACCCGTTTCCTATAGGAATAGTTATTGCCTCTAGCTGGTGCGTATAATGTACTTGTAAATTCTCCGCTTCGGATATGCGTTCCACATGCTGCATCACTGCAGGACTGGCTCGGGGCCAAGGGAAGTAAAAAAAGATTCCAATTAGCATATCGGTTTTATTTCATTCTGTGAAATGATTCTATACCGTATGCTTTAACCCCTTCCCGACATTTGACGTATATACATGTCAAATGTTGTGTCAGGAAATATGAAGCGGCTTATGGAGCTGAGCCCATTCCATCCACATGAGGCTGATCGCCGCCATCAGAGTTCAGGATTGGAAGGTCCCTCTGACTGACCTGGCTGTTTTACCCCTTAGATGCCAATAGTAACAACAGCATCTAGGCGGTTGTATATGCTGGTCTTGTCTGGCCTCCTCTCCCCTGAGATTTGACTGCGCCGTGAGAATGAGCCCTAACATTACTACAGTACCCTGATCAGTGCCTCTTAAAGAAAGTTAGTCAGATTTGTAAATTACTTCTATTAAAAAAAAATCTTAATCCTTCCAGTACTTATCAGCTGCTGTATACTACAAAGGAAGTTCTTTTCTTTTTGAATGTATTTTCTGTCTGACCACAGTGCTCTCTACTGACACCTTCTGTCTGTCTCATGATATGTCCAGAGTAGGAGCAAATCCTCATAACAAACCTCTCCTGCTCTGGACAATTCCTGACACAGACAGAGGTGTCAGCAGAGAGTATTGCTGTCAGACTGGAAAGAACTACACAACTTCCTCTGGAGCATGCAGCAGCTGATAAGTACTGGAAGTATTAAGATTTTTAAATGGAAGAAATTTGCAGATCTGTATAACTTTCTGCCACCAGTTGATTTAAATAAAATTGTTTACCACTGGAGTACCCCTTTAAACGCATTTTATTTGTCCAAATAAAGTCGTAATGACTATTGTGTCTAAAGGTGCCCATGATTTTTAAGGGCCCGATCACTCTTTTTGTGTCACTGCCTGTGGTAGCCCTGGCATCTTCTGTCATTAACCATAACCTGATGAGGAGGGGCATTGCTGTAATGAGTGTGGAGGTAACAGGGCGCATCTGAGCCTGGCTGTCTAAGGGGGCCCGAACGATCCCCTGCCAGATAGAAGACACATGGTAGGAGGGGTTTTATTATAGATTTTGGATTGGGGCCCAAAAGCATCAAGTCACACCTCTACATCTACGAGATGTCTTTCTTTCATAGGCAAACACTTGCCACCAATGTTCACAGGACTGACCCGAGATCAGAACCTTAAAAGGGACACATTTTTGATAACTTACATGAAAGGGTAAGTCCTGGGAATTTTGGGGTTGTTCTCAAACAAAATAGGCGAGGGCATAACATTTCCAGCAAATTAGGATTCAGATGTTGGTAAGAAAGAGTAGTCAACAACTAGAAACTTGCAAATGGTGACACAGGGCCATTTATAGTACTTGCTGTCACCCCACTTAGTATTGTGCAGCAGTAATGGGATCTCTGACTCTGGGGCACTTTCCCAATTGTCACAACACTGACATCTCTGTCCCCGGGGCACACCCAGGCACCCAGGGTAACATGTGTGGTAAGCTTGGGGGGTGTAGGGTGAAAAGGGTGTAGCTGTGCAGTGATGAAAGGGTGTAGCATTAACCCTTATCTGTCGTGACGCCAGGGTGCGGGCTCCTCTTCATATATATATCCTACCGCAACCCGTCCCAGGAACGATAGGGAGGAATAAAGGATTGTCCACAACCAGGATTGTAGCAAACTGGAAATAACTTTACTGCAGATGTTATGCAGGAGGAAATCAGCAAACAGTCTATACAGAGGATGAGTCGGATTAAACTGACGGTTTAGTATGCGGCTGAAATTATCAGGCTTCAGGCCTAATTTGCTTGTAGATTGGCACAGAGCTGTTACTGCTTTCGGAGCGCAGGAACAAGAGAGCGATCATTGGGTAACAGAGCCCTTATATCTGAAGGGGCAGGCTCCAAGCTTATTGGTTCACCAAACCTGTCAGTCCTAACACAAAGGATTGTGGTACATCACATGACTAAATCACATGACCGGAAATGTCACATTTACTATAGATCACATGACCTAAGGTCCTGTAAGTAACCGTTATATTATAAAACATATTAAATATATACAATAAATCACATTTGGATGAGGTGACTAAGGGTTATCCCACTGAGAGAATCCTAACAGCACGAAGGAACTCTGACTATGGGGACTTACGACACAAGGTACAGGACCATGTCCAGTACCGGGACACCACACATGTCTGGTAGATGATAAATGGGGTGCCTGTGGTGTTCAATGTGCAATGATGCAGCCAGGTAGAATAGATCTTTACTTGACAGAAGAAATGCTTTACAGGCTTTGGTGAATACAGTCTCTAGTTCACAATAAAGCGATGGTACATGTGAGGAGGCACACTTTGCTAGCCGTAGTACAGGCAGGTGTGTGTGGGGGATAGGGAATCCACTTCTCTAGCCTTTGGTAGGGGAACTGTCCTGAAAATTCTTTACTAAGGGAACCTCATCGCAAATTGAGCTACAATATCCTATAGCAGGATGCAGGTCTGAATGGAGAAATGATGTGGAAGCAACAATTGTTGGTCCCGGCAGGAGGCCCTTGTAGGCATCAGGAGGATCAAAGAGGCTATTGTATAGCTTATCCTTTCTGACTTAATTATCACTACCTCTTGGGGGCAGCATAATATATCACTCTTTCTCAGATACAGTAGAGTAGCTTGTATCCTCTTGGTAAAAACTGGTAGTAACTTTACATTGAGTCATTGAGTTAACCCCATGCAATCCCCGGTTAGAGTTTGTTGTGAAGCGGGTCCTCTGGTACAGAGGCTGCAGAGTGAAGCTGGTCCCTTGTGGTACAGGGGTAACAAGATAAAGCTGGTTCTCTGTGGTATGGATGCCGCTGGTTGAAGAGATTTCAGTATAGTAGTAAATGAAAAATAACAACATATATTGAACATATTGCAATATACATAAAGACTCACAGTACTCACAATACTATGTCACATTTTGATGATACTGCAACCATACAACAACCATTAACTGTGGGAAGCTGGATCTGCACTGGGACACTGCACACATCTGTATGGGAATAAAGCCTAAAACAAGAATATTAGGTAACAAGTGTAAATGCTGATTTTGAGTATTATTGGTGGCTCTAACCATTGAACTACTTAGAAAATACCCCAAAAGAGGCCCAAAGCCAAACTGGTTGAGTGGCACAGCAGGTCCACACCTGCTACAAACATGTTTACCAGGATATGATAGTTTCAGCTTAAACAACAGTGGCTGTATTTTTTAATTTTTTTTCATTTTTTTTTTTTAGTTTTTCCAAGAATGCTGTTGATTGGTCCTGATTACCCCAGACCCCCATGGATGTTGGGTCCTACAGTAGTGGCATCTCCTGGGGAATGACTACAGACAACAGTGCCATCTGCTGGAGCATGACTACAGAAAACAGTGCCATCTCCTCGGGCATAGCTACAGACAACAGCGCCATCTTCTGGGGCATGGCTACAGACAACAGCGCCACCTGTTAAGGCATGACAATAGACAACAGTGTCATCTGCTGAGGCATGACTACTGGTAACAGTGCAATCTGCCGGGTCATAACAGATTACCCCAGGGACCGATGGATGTTGGACCCTGCAGTAGTGCCATGTCCTGGGGTATGAGTACAGACAACAGCGCCACCTCCTGAGGTATGATTACAGACAACAGCGCCATCTTCTGGAGCATGATTACAGACAACAGCGCCATCTGCTGGGGCATGATTACAGACAACAGCGCCATCTTCTGGGGCATGATTTCAGACAACAGCGCCATCTGCTGGGGCATGATTACAGACAACAGTGCCATCTTCTGGGGCATGATTACAGACAACAGCGCCATCTTCTGGTGCATGACTGCAGACAACAGCACCACTTGCCGAAAAGTGTAAAGCAGTGTTTCCCTACAAGGATGACTCCAGCTGTTGCAAAACTACAACCCCTAGCATGCCCGGACAGCCAAAGGCTGTCCGGGCATTCTAGGAGTTGTAGTTTTGCAACAGCTGGAGGCACCCTGGTTGGGAAACACTGGTGTAGAGGGCCCCCTCCTCCTCCTCCTCTCCCCCCATCTGTTTAGAAATATGTAGCTTTAGGGTGTTTATGTCACACTACAAGCAAATGAGAGAGAAAGATACCATCAGCTGCCGGCTTTTCACCGCTTTGTGCCGCGGAAGAATAAAGCTTTCAAATTTTTAAGTTCAGGCATTTTTCGCCTTTGGAATGCAGATTTTTATTCATTGATGTTTTTTTTTAATTTTTTTTTAACATCCATAGAAAATAGACTTTGAAATCTCAAGAAGTGAAAAAAAATCAGCTTCATTTTGGCAGATTGGTGACCTAAAGGGTCCGGAAAGTGACTATAATTTTTTATTATTATTTTTTTTGCACTGTAGAGGAGTTTAGAGAAGGTCTCGGTTATTATACCCAAACTTTTCGGCTTTTTTTTATTTTTTTTTCAAAGTCTCCCATGAGATCAGCCATTTCCCCTCAACTTCTTTACAAGCCTCCGCTTGTACCTACATATCAGGCATCAGGCTGCAGCAGGAGCCTCCCCCCACCACTGTGTGTCATCCATCATTTACTATTAAACATTTAATTTAAAAACCTTATCTTTTATTTTTGTCAGGATGTGTGCCAAAATGTGGTGCAGTGCGCCAGAATTTGGGGCATTTGCATGTTTTTGTCGGGTTGTACGACAGATTCTGTCTCATTGCGACAGATTTCTGCCTCATTGCGCCAGAATTCTATCTGCGCCAGAAATATAAAACCCAGCCAACTCTCCATCTTACTGAGAAAACCTGAAAAAAAGGGGAGTGGCTGTCGGGAAAAGGGGGCGTGGTCACAGAAAAGGGCCGTGCTCCCGACATTTTCACAAAAACCCAACATATTTACTAATGTTTCCACAGAAAATGTGGTGGATTTAAAGGGGTACTCTGGTGGAAAACTTTAGTTTTTTTAAATCAACTGGTGCCATAAAATTAAACAGATTTGTAAATGATTTCTATTAAAAAATCTTAATCCTTTGAGTACTTATTAGCTGCTGAATACTACAGAGGAAATTATTTTCTTTTTGGAACAGAGCTCTCTGCTGACATCACGAGCACAGTGCTCTCTGCAGACATCTCTGTCCATTTTAGGAACTGTCCAGAGTAGCATATGTTTGCTATGGGGATTTTCTCCTACTCTGGACAGTTCCTAAAATGGACAGAGATGTCAGCAGAGAGCACTGTGGTCATGACGTCAGCAGAGCGCTCCAAAAAGAAAAGAATTTCTTCTGTAGTATTCAGCAGCTAATAAGTACTGGATGGATTAAGATTTTTTAATAGAAGTAATTTACAAATCTGTTTAACTTTCTGGCACCTGTTGATTTAAAAAATAAAAGTTTTCCACCAGAGTACCCCTTTAAGTTGAGGAAAACCCTACAGATCAGAGCATGTGTATAAAAAAAAAGCAAAATGTAGGGAAAAGTGCTAAATGTAGGGAAATCTTATTAAATTCCCGTGATAAAAAATTGTAGGGAAATAAAACCCACAAAGAAACCTACACAACACTCTAAGTAAATCAGGGTCTTTGTGTCTAAGCCAGAATTTGCGACCCAAAAAAAAAAAAACACACAACCAACTCTATTTTACTTAAAAAATCCAAAAGTGGGTCATGTACGCTGGAGGAAAGGGGAAATGTCCCGAACATTTTTGAAAAATCCTAACATCTCTACTAATGTTTTCACATACAATGGGATTATTTACTAAGAGCGGAGTATAGTTTTCCTTGTGGGTTTTGATTTCCGATAGGTATTTTCCCAAGGTATTTACTAAGGTTTCCCTACATTTTCCCCTTTTCCCTACATTTTGCTTTTTTTACAACTGTTCTGATCTGTCGAATTTTCCTCAGCTGAAATCCACCACATTTTCTGTGGAAACCTTAGTAAATATGTTGGGATTTTTCAAAAATGCCAGGGACACGCCCCTTTTGTCGAAGCAACGCCCACTTTCTCCTGTGGTCACACCCCTTCTCAGTTTCTTCTTGTAAAATCGAGGGCTTTTTTTGGGGGGGTCGACACAATATGGGCGCAAAACCCGACAAAAAAGAGTCGGGATCACGTTAGTAAATAAACCCCAATGTGGTAGGTTCAAGCACTGGGAAACCCGACAGGCTAGAGGAGGTGTAAAAAAAATCAATCAAAATTTAGGGAAACCTTAGTAAATACCGTGGAAAAATACCTGTCGGGGAAAAAAAACACTAAGAAAACTACACTACACTCTTAGTAAATCAACCCCATTAGGCCTCATTTACTGAGAGTGGAGTGGAGTTTTCTTTGTAGGTTTTTGTTTCCAGTAGGTATATTTCTATGATATTTACTATTGTATCTTGTATTTGACATTAATGAGTTTGTAGGTTTCTTTAGAAAATGTAGTTTATTTTTGGAGACATGCCCCTTTTCCCTGACGACCACGCTCCTTTATAGGGTTTTCTGAGTAAAGTGAAGAGTTAGTAGGGTTTTTTTTTTTTAAGGAAATTCTGGTGCATGACACATGCGACACAAAAAACCCTACAAAATCGGAAAAGCCTTAGTAAAACTAAGTTTCCATTTGGATTTTTTTCTGGAAGTTTTTGGAATACTGCCACTGCAGTTTTTGAGCCGAACTCAGATGTGTATCACACAAACCCGGGGCCTAAGCCCAGGGCACAAATCCCTTTAAGGTGAACCCCCCAAAATAAAATATAACTTTTATTGTATTATTATATAAAATGATGACAAGTGATTAAAACCACAAATTTCACAGTTCCAGATAAGTAATGAATTCTGGGATTAACCCAGTAATTTCCTGTCTTATGGGTCTGCAGTACCCAAACAAATGGAATCTGTGAAATTGATTAAAATCAGAAATTTGCCTCCTCTACTAGTTTCGGCGCATCTGCGCCGTCCTCAGGAGGAATATGCGGCAAACACCCGTCCACGTGTCTCACTCTGTCTTTTATATCCTAGGCCTATTACCTCATCACTCCCCGACACTCTACCAAGCCAATCCTAGATTCTTTTCCCTATATCCAATAGACCTAGGATATAAAAGACAGAGTGAGACACGTGGACGGGTGTTTGCCGCATATTCCTCCTGAGGACGGCGCAGATGCGCCGAAACTAGTAGAGGAGGCAAATTTCTGATTTTAATCAATTTCACAGATTCCATTTATTTGGGTACTGCAGACCCATAAGACAGGAAATTACTGGGTTAATCCCAGAATTCATTACTTATCTGGAACTGTGAAATTTGTGGTTTTAATCACTTGTCATCATTTTATATAATAATACAATAAAAGTTATATTTTATTTTGGGGGGTTCACCTTAAAGGGATTTGTGCCCTGGGCTTAGGCCCCGGGTTTGTGTGATATATATTAGTGGGATCCCTAACCCACCCAGGGGTTCTTTTTGTGGTTGAACTCAGATGTGGATCCATAAGGGAGGAGAAGTAAAATTCCTTCCTTTATATGTCCTATTGCTTTTGAATACATTTCTGGCTTTGGCTCCAAAACTGCAGTGACCGTATTCCAAAAACTGCCAGAAAAAAAACCAAGTGGAAACTTAGCCTAAATGAGGCCCATTGCATGCTGAAAAAACTACTCACATATTGGCCCTGATTGGAGTGGAGTGGAGTTTTTTTGTGTTTTTTTTTCAAGACAGGTATTATTCCATAATATTTACTAATGTTTCCCTACTTTTTGCTTTTTTTACACCTGCATTTTATGTGAAAACCTTAGTAAATATGTAGGGAAACGCCCCTTTTGTCAGGCATTCGCCACCTCCCTCGGGAACACATCTCTTTCCCCTGGCAGCCATGTCCCTTTTTTCGGGTTTTTCTTGGAAAAAATGGAGTGATGGTAAGGTTTGAAGGTTTTTTTTTGGGTGCAATTTTTTGGTGCACATGACATGCACCTAAATTCAGCCGCAACACCCGATAAAAAAAACATCGGAAACACTTTAGTAAATTACCCCCATTGAGTGCCATAAAACTACTCACATATTGGCCCTGAATTCTAAAAATGTGTGGGAGAAAAACTAGAGAGATTTCTCCACAGCGACCAATCACTGCTCAGCTTTCACTTTACCACAGCTTGTAAGATATAAAAGAGACCACTTTTTTGGCACCACACACCCTTTTTCCAGAGGCCACGAGTAAAATGGACAGTTGGTCGGGTTTTTTGGTAATAAATTCTGGCATATGAACCGTGTGCAAAACCCAAGCAAAAACAATTGGGATCACATTAGTAAATGATCACCATATTGTGCTAAAAAATCTACTCATATATTGGCCCTAATTTACTAAGAGTGGGGTGTCATTTTCCGTGCAGTTTTTTTTTTCGCAGACAGGGATTTTTCCACAGTATTTACAAATTTTCCTACATTTTGAACTTTTCCCTACTTTTTGCTTTTTTTTTTTTAACTGTTCCAGAGCTGAAATCCACCACATGGGAACATTAGTAAATATGTTATGATTTTTCTAAAGTGTCGAAACACGCCCCATTTCCATGGTCACACCCCCTTATCACAGCTCCCACGTCCCTTTTTGGGGTTTTTGGATGGAAATAGAGTGATGATTGGGTTTGAAGGGTGTATGGGTTACAGATTTAGGCACACATGACATTTGCCAAATTCCAGCCACAAAACCCAGCAAAAAACGTAGGGAAATCATTAGTAAATAACCCCAATTGTGTGCCAAAAAAAAAAAACTATTCACATATCATGTGGCGACAAAAAAACGACTCGCATATTGGGGGAGATTTATCAATCAGCCTGAAAAGAAAGCCCCCGGAGCGTACAGTATGGGAGGGGGCCCATGACAGGGGGTGTAGGTAGCGACAGAGAGACGGTTAATATTAGTGGATGAGGTAGGCAGCGTTATGGAGAGGTTAGGGGGAGGAGCCTGGTCAAGACCGGGAACAACGGCCAGGAATGTTACGTCGAGCGCTCCGGGTCCCTGTTCCTCCCGGAGCGCTTGCGGGGTTCTCTTCTCTGCAGCGCCCCGGTCAGACCCGCTGCACTGTCACTGCCGGCAGGGATGCGATCCGCGTAGCGGGACGTGCCCGCGTGCGGGTCGCATCCCAATCCACTCACCTGTCCCGTTCCCCGGCTGTCACGTACCGGCGCGCGCGGCCCCGCTCTCTATGGCGCACGCCGGCTCTCTGAGATTTAAAGGGCCAGTGCACCATTAATTGGTGCCTGGCCCAATCAGTGTCAATCACTTCTCATTCCTATATAAACCCACTTACCCTTCCTGTCATCGCCGGATCTTGTTGCCTTAGTGCCCTGAGAAGCGTTCAGTGTGTTCCCAAGCCTGTGTACCCAGACCTTCTGCTGTTGCCCCTGACTACGACTCTTGCTGCCTGCCCTGACCTTCTGCTACGTCCGACCTTGCTCTTGCCTAGCCCCTGTGTACCACGCCTGTCTCAGCCGTCAGCTGGGGTTGAGTCGCTATCGGGTGGAATGACCTGGGGGTTACCTGCCACTGCAGGTCCATCCCGCTTTGCGGCGGGCTCTGGTGAAAACCAGTAACCCCTTAGATTCCGTTCCCCTGGTACGGCCCACGTCATCACCCCACTGACACAGACGATCCACCTCCAGTGTCCTCGCTGCATTACCAGTCCAGATCCTGACAAGGAAGAGGAGGGCCATTCGGGGCCGTGCCGGACCCGGAGGGGTTAACAGATGTGCTGGGATTCAGTCTCGGTATGGAGAGGATATGACGTTGTCTCCTGTGCGCGGCGTTGTTAGGGAGACGCGTTTGTCTTCCAGCACCGCCCCCCGGCTTCGGCACCGGATATGAGGTCTGTCACGATTCGGCTTACAGGTTGTGGATCCTCTGTGTCAGTGAGGGATTGGCGTGGACCGTGCTGGTGGACCGGTTCTAAGAGGCTACTGGTGTTCACCAGAGCCCGCCGCAAAGCGGGATGGTCTTGCTGCGGCAGTAGCAACCAGGTCGTATCCACTAGCAACGGCTCAACCTCGCTGACTGCTGAGAAGGCGTGGGACAGAAGGACTAGGCAGAGGCAAGGTCAGACGTAGCAGAAGGTCGGGGCAGGCGGCAAGGTTCGTAGTCAAGATGGATAGCAGGAGTTCAGGTAACACAGGCTTGGACAACACTAAAGGCTTTCACTGGCACAAGGCAACAAGATCCGGCAAGGGAGTGCAGGGGAAGTGATGTGATATAGCCAGGGAGCAGGTGGAAGCCAATTAAGCTAATTGGGCCAGGCACCAATCATTGGTGCACTGGCCCTTTAAGTCTCAGAGAGCTGGCGCGCGCGCGCCCTAGAGAGCGGAGCCGCGCACGCCAGCACATGACAGCAGGGGACCGGGACGGGTAAGTGACTTGGGATGCGATTCGTGAGCGGGCGCGTCCCGCTGTGCGAATCGCATCCCCGTCGGCCATGTCAGTGCAGCGCTCCCGGTCAGCGGGACTGACCGGGGCGCTGCAGGGAGAGAGACGCCGTGAGCGCTCCGGGGAGGAGCAGGGACCCGGAGCGCTCGGCGTAACAGTACCCCCCCCCCTTAGGTCTCCCCCTTTTTTGGTCCGACAACTGCTTTACCTGGGACGAGGACACCGGGAGTGAATGGAGGGTTTCCTCAAAGGCAGGCGATACAGCAGGAGTGGGAATGGGGAGGGAGGGCAGAGGGTGAAGCTTGGCACGGGGCAGTGTGTCACCAGGACGGGGGCCATGAGGAGGCACTGAGGCTTGCCTGACGGGACTGGGAGGGGGGGAGAGGCATTTCTTATGGCAAGCAGAGTCCCAGTTCTTGATCTCCCCGGTGGTCCAGTCAAGGGTGGGAGAATGAAGCCGGAGCCATGGCAGACCGAGGAGGACCTCAGAGGTACAGTTGGGAAGGACGAAGAATTCAATCATTTCGTGATGGGGTCCAATACACATTAAGAGGGGTTTTGTGCGGTAACGCACGGTGCAATCCAATCTGACTCCGTTGACCGCGGAAATGTAGAGCGGCTTGACGAGACGGGTCACCGGGATGCAGAATTTATTCACCAAAGACTCCAAAATAAAATTCCCAGAGGCACCAGAGTCCAAGCAGGCCACGGCTGAGAGGGAGGAGTTGGCAGAAGGAGAGATGCGCACGGGCACCGTGAGACGTGGAGAAGCAGATTTTGAACCAAGAGACGCCACACCCACGTGAGCTGGGTGCGTGCGTGCGTTTCCTAGACGTGGAGGACGAATAGGGCAATCCACCAAGAAATGCTCGGTACTGGCACAGTACAGACAAAGATTTTCTTCCCTACGGCGATTCCTCTCTTCCTGGGTCAGGCGAGACCGATCCACTTGCATGGCCTCCTCGGCGGGAGGCCCAGGCGTAGATTGCAAAGGATGCTGTGGGAGAGGTGCCCAGAGATCTAAGTCTTTTTCCTGGCGGAGCTCCTGATGTCTCTCAGAAAAACGCATGTCAATGCGTGTGGCCAAATGGATAAGTTCTTGCAGGTTGGCAGGAATCTCTCGTGCGGCCAGCACATCCTTGATGCTACTGGATAGGCCTTTTTTAAAGGTCGCGCAGAGAGCCTCGTTATTCCATGATAATTCGGAAGCAAGAGTACGAAATTGGATGGCGTACTCGCCCACTGAAGAATTACCCTGGACCAGGTTCAGCAGGGCAGTCTCGGCAGAAGAAGCTCGGGCTGGTTCCTCGAAGACACTACGGACTTCAGCGAAGAAGGACTGGACTGTGGCTGTGGCAGGATCATTGCAGTCCCAGAGCGGTGTGGCCCAAGACAAGGCCTTTCCTGAAAGAAGGCTCACTACGAACGCCACCTTAGACCGTTCTGTAGGAAACAAGTCCGACAACATCTCCATATGCAGGGAACATTGAGACAAAAATCCACGGCAGAGTCTAGAGTCCCCATCAAATTTGTCCGGCAGGGACAAGCGAAGGCTAGGAGCGGCCACTCGCTGCGGAGGAGGTGCAGGAGCTGGCGGAGGAGATGGTTGCTGCTGTAGCAGAGGCAGAAGTTGCTGTAACATAGCGGTCAACTGCGACAGCTGCTGTCCTTGTTGGGCAATCTGCTGCGATTGCTGAGCGACCACCGTGGGAAGGTCAGCGAGACTTGGCAGCGGCACCTCAGCGGGATCCATGGCCGGATCTACTGTCACGATTCGGCTTACAGGTTGTGGATCCTCTGTGTCAGCGAGGGATTGGCGTGGACCGTGCTGGTGGACCGGTTCTAAGAGGCTACTGGTGTTCACCAGAGCCCGCCGCAAAGCGGGATGGTCTTGCTGCGGCAGTAGCAACCAGGTCGTATCCACTAGCAACGGCTCAACCTCGCTGACTGCTGAGAAGGCGTGGGACAGAAGGACTAGGCAGAGGCAAGGTCAGACGTAGCAGAAGGTCGGGGCAGGCGGCAAGGTTCGTAGTCAAGATGGATAGCAGGAGTTCAGGTAACACAGGCTTGGACAACACTAAACGCTTTCACTGGCACAAGGCAACAAGATCCGGCAAGGGAGTGCAGGGGAAGTGATGTGATATAGCCAGGGAGCAGGTGGAAGCCAATTAAGCTAATTGGGCCAGGCACCAATCATTGGTGCACTGGCCCTTTAAGTCTCAGAGAGCTGGCGCGCGCGCGCGCGCCCTAGAGAGCGGAGCCGCGCGCGCCAGCACATGACAGCCGGGGACCGGGACGGGTAAGTGACTTGGGATGCGATTCGTGAGCGGGCGCGTCCCGCTGTGCGAATCGCATCCCCGACGGCCATGTCAGTGCAGCGCTCCCGGTCAGCGGGACTGACCGGGGCGCTGCAGGGAGAGAGACGCCGTGAGCGCTCCAGGGAGGAGCAGGGACCCGGAGCGCTCGGCGTAACAAGGTCACACGCCGCAACCTTTCTCCATGTGCGCTGAGCTACTGCGGGTCACACAGGAGAATACTGAATCGCCTAAACCGTGAGTAGGAGTTATTGCTTACTTTGCAGGTTTTTCATTCCAGCAGGATATAGCCTCATTGCACGCATATATATATTTCTTTTACAGGGCTGACCAGACCCGGAGGAGGCTATTTTTTCCTTGCAGGGCAGTTGGTCCTAGGACTATTGGACCACTGTGGCGATTTTACTGAGTGCTGAAAGGGGACGGATTCTGTATCCTCCGTCCCTTTCCTTGCTAATTGCTTATATTGATAAATCTGTCTCTATACTGACACCACTGTGCTTTACCCCATTCTGTCCCTGATGAGCCCACAGATTGTGGACGAAACGCGTCAGAATTTTGGGATGGTTGTCTTGACTTATGAGACATAGCATGTTTATCTCATTTAACAGTTATGTACTATTTGTGATTTGAAGGCTTACATTAGCCCCTTGTAAGATATCAGCACTATATTCTATATATCTTTTAAGAGGATTTATTAAAAGTGATGTTTTAATTCGTTCCCCCCACTTACCTTGCCATTCGGGGAGAAGAAATTGTGTCCCGCCCGCCCTGGAATGTACCTTGTGGGAGTCGGGGTTGGTTTGTCCTTGTCACAGCGTCGTCAGCTGGAAGGGGATTTGGAGGCCTGCTGGAAAGATGGTGGAGGTCCTGGTCATAAGGGCATGGGGGGGAGCTGGGTCGGGAGCCAGCTAATCATAGGGGTCCCTGGCGGAAGGGACCGGTGGTCTCCAACGATGGTGCCCTCGGGTCAGTTGCTGGTCTACTGAGGGCAAAGTAGAAGACCAGGTCTGGAAGAGAAGCTGCCTACAGGTCCCCTTCCAGAATGAGGAAGGTTGGGGATATTTGGTTGGGAGGGTATGTTAACCCTGATTGGGGGGTAAATAATGTTTATATTGTTATTTATATTTATATGTTTATTCATTTTGATATGGTTAAATAAAAGTTAGGTCCGCTGTGGCCTTTGCACCACATTTTGTGTCAGTAATCATTGAGGTAATGTTAGAAAGAAGGGGGTGGGAGATAAAAGGGTGGGGGGTGTTGGTGCATCGGTAGCGGAACTCTACGCTCCCCTAGTCATGCTGTTTGAAAATTGTCTGGTTTTTCCCACAGCAACCAATCACAGCTCAACTTTCATAACTTACAACCTGTGGTAAAGTGAAACTTGAGCTGTGATTGGTTGCTGTGGGAAAAAGCAGATAATAAGGGTTTCAGGCTGATAGATAAAAATGGCCACTTGTGTGCATGTGATAAAAAAGAAAGTGAGCGTTCAGACCTCCACCAAAAAGAACCGCGAGAAGTTCACCGTCAGCCCATCCTCTCCCATCACATGATAGGTCTATGGAGATACTATCGCTCCACTGAGCACTATTGGGGCCATAATATGGAAGTGTAAAGACAATAATTTCACCATAAATGTGCCTCCACCAGTGCTCCTCCGAATTTCTGGGGTGAGAAAGATAATCAGAAGAGGACCATAGGAAAGCTTAAAAAAGACCTGGAATTAGCAGATACTGTTGTCTCAAAGAAACAGGATTAAGTGAGAAAAATGGTGACATGTTCAATATTTATTTCACCTGCGATAGATAGATAGATAGATAGATAGATAGATAGATAGATAGATATGAGGTAGATAGATAGATAGATAGATAGATATGAGGTAGATAGATATGAGATAGATATGAGATCAAATTTCCCACAGAACCAGAGTCCAAGAAGGCCACAGCTGAGAAGGAGGACTTGGCAGAAGGAGAAATCCGCACGGGCACAGTGAGACGTGGAGAAGCAGACTTCAGACCAAGAGACGCCACTCCCAAGTGAGCTGGGTGCGTGCGTTTCCCAGACGTGGAGGACGAATAGGGCAATCCACCAAGAAATGTTCGGTACTAGCGCAGTACAGGCATAAATTTTTATCTCTGCGGCGAGTCCTCTCCTCATGGGTCAGGCGAGACCGATCCACTTGCATAGCCTCCTCGGCGGGAGGCACAGGGGTAGATTGCAAAGGATACTGTGAGAGAGGTGCCCAGAGCGGTGTGGTCCATGACAGGGCCTTCCCAGACAGGAGACCACGGCAGAGTCTAGAGTCCCCATCAAATTTGTCCGGCAGGGACAAGCGGAGGTTAGGAGCGGACGGTCGCTGCGGAGGAGGTGCAGGAGCCGGCGGAGGAGATGGTTGTTGCTGTAGCAGCTGCTGTAGCTGTGACTGAAGTTGCTGTAGCATGGTGGTCAAGTGCGACAGCTGGTGACCTTGTTGGGCGATCAGTAGGGATTGCTGGGCGACCACCGTGGATAGGTCAGCGAGACTTGGCAGCGGCACCTCAGCGGGATCCATGGCCGGATCTACTGTTAGGATTCGGCAGGCTGGAGGTGGATTCTCTGTGTCAGAGAGGGATTGGCGTGGACCGTGTCGGTGGACCGGTTCTAAGTTGCTACTGGTTTTCACCAGAGCCCGCCGCAAAGCGGGATGGACTTGCAGCGGCGGTAGCAACCAGGTAGTATCCAACGGCAACGGCTCAACCTCTCTGACTGCTGAGATAGGCGCGGTACAAGGGATAAGGCAAGAGCAAGGTCAGACGTAGCAGAAGGTCAGGGCAGGCAGCAAGGATCGTAGTGAGGGGCAACAGCAAGAGGTCAGGAACACAGAAATGGCAAACACAGTAATAGCTTTCTCAAGGCACAATGGCAACAAGATCCGGCAAGGAAGGGCAGGGGAAGTGAGGTAATATGGACAGGGGGCAGGTGGAAGCTAATCAGACTGATTGTGCCAGGCACCAATCATTGGTGCACTGGCCCTTTAAATCTTAGAGAGCCGGCGCGCGCGCCCTAGGGAGCGGGGCCACGTGCTGGGACAGCACAAACGGGGAACGAGTCTGGTAAGCGGGCCGGAATGCGAATCACGAGCGGGCGCCTCCCGCATCGCGGATCGCATCACGGCTAGGGACATTATCGCAGCGCTCCTGGTCAGCGGGTCTGCCAACAGGAGAATGCTGCGAGCGCTCCGGGGAGGAGCGGGAACCCGGAGAGCTCGGCGTAACAGATATGAGATAGATAGATAGATATGAAATAGATAGATATGAGATAGATAGATAGATATGAGATAGATAGATATGAGATAGATAGATATGAGATAGATATGAGATAGATAGATATGAGTTAGATAGGAGATAGATATGAGATAGATAGATAGATAGATAGATATGAGATAGATATATAGATAGATAGATAGACAGACAGATAGATAGTATCCTTAGTATTGTAGTAACAGTAGTAACATTCTAATAAAAAGTATCAATAAGAATAATAAATAAATATAAATAAATATTTTCTTGGTTTTTCCTCCAATTATTTATAAGATGAATTCCCAGCAGGCTCTTCTGAGTTTCCACCATCATGCGAGCGCCTCACAATGGGGGGGTCTGAGAATGGCGCATTGCTTTCAAAAAACAAAAGTCTTCCCAGCAGGTCAGACCAAGCTAATATTTACATCCCCTCCGCGTCTCACCGATGCAGATCTTGTGCATTCAGAAGCAGCTGCAGAACCTGCGCTTCCACGTAGGATGTTATACACCAGAGAGGACGTGGCCGCAGACTGAGGACATGGGGGCAGTAGGGCGCAGCGCATTTCCTTGCCCTTCTGCACTATTGGTAGCAGGGATCATTTACCTTCTGCTGACATGTACAAATAAAACCTAAATACCAATAAAAAAGGAGGGATGTTATGTCTTTTTTTCAGGAAGCTCACAACATGCAGTCTACAAAAATGGGCTCCATTATAGTCTATGGGAGCCCATCTCCTACATCGAGTGCCGAGTCCTGGAGTGAAGCGTGAGACCCCGATTGATCTTAAATGGGCACTATCATTAAAAGGAATTTTTGCTATTGCGCTCCTTATGGTAAATTAAACAATCTTTCTTATGTACTTTCTTTTTTTTTTTTTTTTTATGGTTTTCTGTTTTATTTGTGTTTTTAAAAAAGCTGCCACTAGGTGTCTCCCTACTTGTCCAGAGCACATTTCCCCCTAATCTCTTGCACAGACTTTGGACTCCTGCTGGCCAGGCAGAAGCCCAAACACAGTAAAATGAAGTCTGGAGTGCTGAGGAGGGTGTGTGCAGCCTTACCCAATCATAGCTCATCTCACACTGAACTGGTCTGTGTGTAGCAGAGTGAGGGAGGAAGTTCTCCCCTGTATGGCTTCAGATGATGTCACGCCTGCTGGGGAACGCCCCTTCCCAGTCTGTGAATCTGACTGAGAGTGAGCAGAAGATACAGAGCAATATCAAGGTAGAAAAATAAAAAATAATAAAAAATAAAGGCAGGGGGCGGTTTATCCTGATTGTGACAGTGACCTGGGAGGATTATAACATTTAACAAGATTATGATAGGTACTTTTTAACTTTTGACATGTCTGTATGACCCCACTGTAGGTAGTTTGCCCCCTGTATATAGGACCTCCTGTAGGTAGCCTGACCCCATTAGTTGGGACCCCTTGTAAGAAATGAAGCCTATGCCACAGACATGCTAGTGTGTCCTGTTGCCCTTTACCCCATATTAGTGCCGCAGCACCCCTAACAGGTTCTTAAGACACTATGGTTGGGAACCACTGGAAGACCACAAGAAATGATGGCCTTATATGGGTCACAGGCCGGATGTTCCCCCCCACCCCTAGCCTATAGGCTCCCACAGACTAACATACTCCTCGTGTTTATAGGAGTACCCCAGTGAAATTTGATTTTTTTTTTTCATATCAACTGGCTCCAGAAAGTTAAACCGATTTGTAAATTACTATATATATATATATATATATATATATATATATATATATATATAAATCTTAATACTTCCAGTACTTATCAGCTGCTGAAGTTGAGTTGTTCTTTTCTGTCTGACCACAGTGCTCTCTGCTGACACCTCTGTCTGTCTCAGGAACTGTCCAGAGCAGGAGCAAATCCAGATAGCAAACCAACCCTGTTCTGGACAGTTCCTGAGACAGACAGAGATGTCAGCAGAGAGCACTGTGGTCAGACTGGAAAGAACAACTCCACTTCAGCAGCTGATAATTACTGGTAGGATTAAGATTTTTTTTTAATAGAAGTAATTTACAAATCTGTTTAACTTTCTGTGGCCAGTTGATATTAAAAAAAAAATTATTTATATATATATATATATATATATATATATATATATATATATACAGTGGTCCTTCAACATACGATGGTAATCAGTTCCAAATGGACCATCGTTTGTTGAAACCATCGTATGTTGAGGGATCCGCGCAATGTAAAGTATAGGACAGTGGTCTACAACCTGCGGACCTCCAGATGTTGCAAAACTACAACACCCAGCATGCCCGGACAGCCGTTGGCTGTCCGGGCATGCTGGAAGTTGTAGTTTTGCAACATCTGGAGGTCCGCAGGTTGAAGACCACTGGTATTGGAGGTTATGCTCACGTGTCCCCGCCGCTCCGGACCGTCACCGCTGCCCTGGATGTCGCCTTCCGTTGTTGTCGCCGCGTCCCCGGGGTGTCCCCGACGCTCCGGCAAGGCCTCTGCTTCCCCGGCATCCTCGCTCTCCGTCGCCGCCATCACGTCGCGACGCACGCCACTCCTATTGAATGACGGGACGGCGTGCGCAGCGACGTGATGACGACAACGGAGAGCGCCGGCAATGGAGGGGATCCTGAAGAGGACGCGCCGGAGCCCCGAGGACAGATAAGTGATCGTCAGCGGACCACACGGGGCACCGTAAACGGCTATCCGGTGGCAGCTGAAGCAGTCTGCGCTGCCGGATAGCCGTTTATGCGATGGGCCCGACATACAAAAGCATCGTATGTTGATGCGGCCTCTGAGAGACCATCGTATGTTGAAATTATCGTATGTCGGGGCCGTCGTAGGTCGGGGGGGTCACTTTATATAGTTTTTCACTGGAATACCCCTTTAAACCAAGAGCCATTCTCTGCGGATCTTTGTCTTCTTTGAGCAATGCTTAGGCACCTGTCCTTTCTTACTGGACCCTACAGAAGCTAAAGACCTTTCCGCCATTGCTTTACCATTGATGAGAGAGAACAATATAATACAAATGTGGTTTCCAATTTTTCTTTCTGGCTGAGATGGATATCCACTTGAATGATTTTCGACAACCATGTTGCAGTGACCAACATGACCTAGTGCTATGCTGGGATTCCGCTGCAGAAGTGTAGGCTTTGGGGTGCTTTACAGTCTTGTCACCTTGGAACAGTGTCCTGGCTAGTGGGGGTTCTGTGCAGGAGATCACGTGGGGGTCCCAGCGGTCGGACCCCCGCGATCTGGCCGTAGGGGACCCACTGGCTGATTGTTGATGTCATTCCTGTAATATAGAACTGCAGTTATTTACTCGCTGTGTAGTTATGGCAATGAAACACCGACATCTGGTGGTAGAGCTGAGGTACTGCATGCCTTTAACCTGTTGATGACACAGACGAGGAGCCCTCAGCACTCACCCGACAGCTGTGACGGCTCCTCCTGCTCCTGTGACAGGAAGTTGTCTGCTTCCCCCCACATCGTCCTGCTGGAAGCTGAGATGACAGTTATCAGATCCCTGGGGGAACGTTTAAGGTGCTGCACATGGTGCTTACATGCTGTACCTCCCCTCCTGTGCTCAGTATATGAAAGATAAGATCCAGTCCAGCTGTGACAGGTAGGAGGATGTCTATCTATCTATCTATCTATCTCATATCTAACTATCTATCTATCTCATGTCTATCTATCTATCTCATATCTATCTATCTATCTCATATCTATGTATCTATCTCATATCTATCTCATATCTCTCACATATCTATCTATCTATCTATCTCATATATCTTACATATCTATCTCATCTATCTATGTATCTATCTCATATCTATCTCATATCTCTCACATATCTATCTATCTATCTATCTCATATATCTTACATATCTATCTCATCTATCTATCTAAATCTTTTTCTCTATTTATCTACCTATCTATTTCATGCATAGTCTATGGCAGCACCAACAATACCCGAGTAGGGCGCTCCCAAAGAGAATGCATGGAGCGCGTGCCAACACACCACTCCATGCAGAGGGAAAGACGGGGACCTATTCTGGAGATCGCAGGGGGTGCAAGAGGTTGGATTCCCTGTGATCAGAAACTTAGGGGATTTGGACTCATAATGCCCAGTGACTCAGCATAGCTAGTTCTCAAGCATTTTACCCCGGGAGCGCATGCACAATACTTACTGAGGTGATAACTACGAACATCTAGTCAGAGAGGATAAGCATTACAAGGACCTCTTTGCTTTCAGCTTGGTACCTTCCAGGGCCTCTGGGATCAGTGTTCGCATCTTCCACACCACATCCCCATACAGACCGGCATTCTCCAATACGAAACTGTGGCTCTGAAGGGGTACTCTGCCCCTAGACATCTTATCCCCTTGCGTTCTCTGGCCTGGCACCCCGTAATCCACTTGCACAGAGCACCCACTGCCATCACACTACCCCCATTGACATAAATGGAGGGGGCATGCCAACCACAGCCGCCCACAGCCTAGCACAGCCGCCCTTCTGAACATGAATGTTCAGAACACCGGGGTGTCAGGCCGAAGATCACAGGGGGGGTCCCTCTGGCTGGACCCCTGCAATCAGACATCTTATCCCCTATCCTTTGGATAGGGATAAGATGTCTAGGGGTGGAGTACCCCTTTAAGGCAGTGTGTCCCAACCAGGGTGCATCCAGCTGTTGCAAAACTAGAACTCCCAGCATGCCCGGACAGGCTGTCCGGGCATGCTGGGAGTTGTAGTTTTGCAACAGCTGGAGGCACTCTGGTGGAGAAACACTGCCTTAGGGTACGTTCAGACAAGCGGATTTTCCGTGCGTATTTCGCTGTGGATCCGCCACAGAAGGACCTCTGTATGCTGCCTTTACATGTGCCTGTTTGGACCGGCAATTTGCCAGTACGAGCAGACACACTGCGATGTGTGAGTCGCCGCACGTATGCGCAGTATACTCGCACAACGCGGCCACTCTCGGCCTAGCTTATTGAGCAGGGGGAGCAGCCGCGATGTGGGCGAGTACACCGCGCATGCGCGGCGACTCGCACATCGCTTTAGTGTGTCTGCTCGTAGCGGCGTATTGCCGCTCCGAACAGGCACATGTAAAGGCACCATACAGAGGTCCTTTAGCGGCAGATCTGCAGCGTAAAATACGCTGTAAATCCGCTTGTCTGAACGTACCCTTAGGGTACGTTCTCACGAGCGGATTTTCGCAGAGGATTTCGCTGCGGATTCGCTGGTGAAGGCCCACTCTGCTGTCTTTACATGTGCCTGCTCGTAGCGGCAATACGCCGCTACGAGCGGACACACTAAAGCGATACGTGAGTCGCAGTATACTCGCACATCGCGGGAGCTCTCAGCCTAGCTCAGAGCAGGGAGAGTGGCCCCGATGTGTGAGTACACCCCGCACATCGCTGCAGTGTGTCTGCTCGTTGCGGCGTATTGCCGCTCCGAGCAGGCACATGTAAAGACAGCATAGAGCGGGGCTTCACCAGTGGATCCACAGCCTAAAATACACTGTAAATCCGCTCGTGTGAACGTACCCTTAAGGGGTTATCCAGGAATAGAAAACCAGATTGGATCCAAAAACAGCACCACCTCTGTTGCTAGATTGTGTGTTATTGCAGCTTAAAGGGTTACTGGCTCAAGAAGCTTAAACAGATTTGTAAATTACTTCTATTAAAAAAAATCTTAATCCTACCAGTACTTATCAGCTGCTGAAGTTGAGTAGTTATTTTCTATATGACCACAGTGCTCTCTGCTGACACCTCTGTCCATGTCAGGAACTGTCCAGAGCAGGAGAGGTTTGCTATGGAGATTTTCTCCTGCTCTGGACAGTTCCTGAGACAGACAGAGGTTTCAGCAGAGGGCACTGTGGTCAGACAGAAAAGAACAACTCAACTTCTGGAGCTGATAAGTACTGGTGGGATTAAGATTTTTTAATAGATGTAATTTACAAATCTGTTTAACTTTCTGGAGTCAGTTGATATGAAAAAAAAATAGTTTTTCACTGGAATACCCCTTTAATGGAGCCAACCTGTATCGTAGCCAAAGTCTCTGTGTAACCGTGGTCTTAAAATGGTGGTCTCCAGGTTTGAAAATACAGCGCCGCACCTGCCCTCAGGTTGTGTGTGGTATTACAGCTCGGCCTAATTTACTTCAATACAAGTGAGCTGCAATGCCACACAGAAACTGAGGATAAGAGAGGCGCTGTTTCTGGAAGAAAGCCAGCTATGTTACTCTAATCTTGGATACCCCCCCCCCCCCCCCCTATATTTTTTTTTTTCTGGTGGCAATTTTCCTTTAAAGATGGTTTGGAGCTAAGCTAGTCTATTCCTAGCCCGAAATCCTAGTACAGTAAATAAATCAGTCACAAAATAGAAACACTGATGCCCTGAGACACATGACAAAACAGATTACGAGACTGAAAAATTAACATACGAAAAATATTTTAAAAAAAATACAAAAAAACATTGCCTCTGAGCTCAGCCAATCACAGCCCTGCTGGGGAACTTTCATTGTAAATGGCCCATTCTTCCAAAAAAAATAAATAAATAAATAAATAAATAAATAAATAAACAAACATAAACAAAAACAAGTAAATAAAGAAATAGGCAAATAAATTATTAAAGAAGCAAATACATAAAGCAATATAATGGCTAAGGCTTTAGTATGTGTTCACACATTCAGGTTTTTAATTGCATTTATTATTATTATTATTATTTTTTTTTTACATCCCTTCCTGGTTTTGCATTCAGTAATTCCAATTAAAACCTGAACGTGTGAACAAAGCCTTAGGGGATTCATCTCTGCTCCGTCACCTGTCCAGGGATCACAAGGGCTTATTTACAGTTTTGCAGTCGTCTCAGTTTTTCAGCGGTTTTGCGCAATTTGTGGCAAAAAAAAAAGGTAATTCATTCAGTAAAAAAAAAGTAACTATATATATATATATATATATATATATATATATATAACAGCAGATTAACATGGTTTGAAACATAGTTTGTGTTTTATTTTTTCTTATTTTTTATTTATAGTTTTTATTTTATATTTTATCATGTTTTATTTTTCTATATATTTTACCTTTTATAATTTCTTTTTGTTTTATTTATATATATATATATATATATATATATATATATATGTATACTATTTAATTTTTTAATATATTTTATAATTTTCTTTAATAGAATTTTCTCGGATATTTTATCTATTTTGCATTATTTTATTTTTACTTTTATATATTTTTTTATATGTATTTTTGTGTTTATTTTTTTCAATATATTTTTATTTAATTTTCTTATAATGTATTTTATATTATGATTTTATAAGTAATACTACATATGTATATATATATATTTAATGTATTAATATTTTATATTAAAGCTAGAATACAAATTCAAAATATAAATATGAATAAAAAAAAATGTTTTTTTTTTAAATACTTTCTCTTAGTAGTGGAAGAATATATATATATATACCGTGTGTGTGTGTGTGTATATATATGTATATATATATATATATATATATATATATATGCTGCCTTTATTACAATATACGTAAAATATATAGGATTACTTAATATCATACTTCAAAAATAAAATATATTGGAAATTTACAGCCAAGGTTCATATAGTGACATCCATTCAGATGTAAGGGGGGGGGTGTAAGTAAAAACCTGCAGCTTGTCGCACCAATAAAAATGGAGGAGGGTTGGGTGGGAAATAAAAAAATAAAAAAAATCCCCTTTGGCTCGCCGGACTGCTGTCGTAGCACCAGCACGCCGCCGCCTTTTGCAGAAAGTTCACGAAGCGCGCAGGTTTAACGCTGGGGTTCGGTTTCTCGCCATGGATGCGCTGGGTTGCTTGGAAGCGGAACGTCGCTGCCATTGACAGAACAGAGAGAGCGAGCGAGCGAGGCAGAGAGGGAGACCCATGAAAGGGTTAACGCTCTCCTCTTCTCCTGCACAGAGGCAGAGGGAAGGTTAGCAGAGGGATCAATCTGATTATAGCTGAAGAAGAGGAAAGATGCGCTTGCTTGTCTGCCTGCTGCCTGCATCTGGTGGTTGAAGGTTATGTCTGAGGGCTGATTTTATTTTTATTTTTTATTTTATTTTTATTTTTTATTTTATTTTAGTTTTATTTTTTTATATCTATCTCTATATATATATATATATTATTTTTTTTACAGATTATTATTCCTTCCATTCTAGCAGGCTTGGGGGAGCCCGGCACAGAACCAGGGATGCTTTTGTGCTTGCATTTAAGGATTTTTCACCTGTGGACCTGACTCTGCAGAAGCCCCCGGTGCTGTTTTTTTTGTTGCATGTTAAGAACACACCTGGGTTTAAAGCACCCGCCTCCCTTATCCTCCCTTGGATCAGAAAAAAATAAAGCCAGCCAGACCATCAATCTCTGGACCTTAATATATATATATATATATCTATACATTACACCTCCGAGCCCCGGTACATTGGGTTTACAGGACAATCAGCCTCCATCTGCAGGAGAAAAGCGACAGCGGCAGGAGCCCCGGACCCGCTCTGCTGGGAGATCTAACCTTGTTCTCACATAAAAGGGGGATAGAGACACCGGGAGGAGAGCGGAGAGAGAGGCAGAGCCTATAGCGGTGAGGATTTGAGAAGAGCATGTGGATACTGGCCGTCTTCTTGTTCCAAAGCATCCTAAATGGTGAGCAGCCTCGCGCTTTATATTCCTTATTCCCTTTTCCAGCTGATCGGTACAGGATAGCAGCTTATTACCTCCTCAGCGATGTGTATAGAACGACAAAAAAATCCCCCCTTCCCCTCCTCCCCCCCCCCCCCCCTTTCACCATCCCCTCCGTCATACGGCTATTACTGCTGCTGCTGTGCTGAGAAAATCGCTCGGTAATCGTTTAAAACCAGCGTGCCTGGCAAAGTGGTGCGTTCTGAAGGTGCAGATGTAGCAGAGATGAATTTGTCATTTGACTGCAGTCTGTTTAAAAAAAAAAAAAATTTTTTAATTTTTAATGAAGGAAAAAAATAAAAAATCGCAGACAGGTGACAAACTCAGCCCCGCTAGGTGTTGGCGACTCGGCTCTGCTAAATCTGAGATTTTCGATACGGTCGATACAGGCAGATCGGATTGCAGCGTGCAACGTAGGATGCCGCTCTGTGTTGTTACAGCCAGACGACGGGCTGGATATCGTGTTGCTGTACATGTGACCGCTACATACCTGTATACGGGGATATTGGGGGGGGGGGGGGGGGGGGGAGTACGTTGTTTAGGATAGCATGACGAGAGTAAGAACTGCAAATATCTATTTTTGTAAAAGACTGGGAAAAAAAACTAAAGTCTTCGGGGAGGGGGTGAGTAAAAAATAAATAAATAAAAAAAGAGGCCAGAATATTGAAAAATTTAATAAATAAAATAAATAATAATTTTTGGTTTAAATGAGGGATGGAGGTCGTCTGTATGGAATAAATTTATATATTTTTTTTTATTCTTTGCTTGCATCTGAAATTTAGCAAAAAAAAAATAAAAATAATAATAATCCTTTATTTTTTTTATATTTTTTTTATTTGCCCTTGTGGGATTTTTATCATTGTCACAATGCATTAAAGGTTCAAGGTTGAAATGGCCAAAAAGGATAAGGAAATTCTGGATGCACAGAAAAAAATGTTAAAAATAATAATTTTTTTTTTTTTTTTTTTTTTGGGACTTGAGGCGTGCCCCTCCACGTCTTGCATTTTACCCTAAGGGATCCAAGCTATGCACCATCCAAGGGTGGGAGTGTTTTTATTTATTTATTTTATTTATTTATTTATTTATTTATTTTTTGAGCCCTCATTTTCCACCTATACTGAAGCCTGCCCACCCCCAATGCAGACATGAGTGGGGGGGTGGAGCTCTGTTCATATGTTACTCGAAGGGTTAAGGATTTTCTAGCCCCCCTCCCCCCCCCCCCCCCCCTTTAAAACTTGAGTTTTTTTTTTTTTTTTTTTTTCCTTTTCGTTTTTTTGTTTTTGATCCCTGTCACCTGCAGCTAAAGCCTCCATAACGCATTGCAGGAGACGGGCCTTGGAGAGCGGGCAATGATGGCTGATGGGCATCCGCAGTCCGTTCTGAGGCTTTGGAGAATTGTTGCGAGACTATATATATATATATATATATATATATATATATATATATATATATATATACATACATTTTGTTACTTGTTTGTAAACAAATGCAACAAGTCAACCCACAATATAGCCTAAAGAGATTATAAAGCTGCATGTATATGTAGACGTCTATAGCTACAGATCAGTGTTTCCCAACCAGGGTGTCTCCAGCTGTTGCAAAACTACAACTCCCAGCATGCCCGGACAGCCTTCGGCTGTCCGGGCATGCTGGGAGTTGTAGTTTTGCAACAGCTGGGGGGGAATCACCACTTTAGATTATTGTTGCATAGTAGTAGTAGAAGCACAGGCAGAGCATATCATAGACCATTGTTCCCTACCTAACCTGTGGTCCTCCAGCTGTTGCAAAACCACAATGCCCATCGTGCCCTGACAGCCTTAAAGGGGTACTCCCGTGGAAAACTTTTTTTTTTTTTTTTTAAATCAACTGGTGCCAGAAAGTTAAAGAGATTTGTAAATTACTTCTATGATGTAGCTGCTGTGCCATTGTGGCCTGAAAAATTAATTGATTTCCCCTTTTGGTTAAAGGGGTACCCCTCCCATAGGCTTGCATTGAGGGGGGCGGAGCGTGACGTCATGCTCAAGGGACTGATTTTAACAGGGTGCGGCGTGCAAGATCACGGGGGTCCCCAGCGGCAGGACCCCCGCGATCAGGCATCTTATCCCCTATCCTTTGGATAGGGGATAAGATGTCTAAGCGCCAGAGTACCCCTTTAAAACTACATGGAATTGCAGATTTGAGGACAAAGTACAAGCTATAGATCCGGCCCTGTAAAGGGGCCCCCGTTTTCATCACTTTTTATAAATTTGCATCCTTCTGGCAGTGAGCTTTAAAGGGATTATCCAGGAAAAAACTTTATATATATATATATATATATATATATATATATATATATATATATATATATATATATATATATAAAATCAACTGGCTCCAGAAAGTTAAACAGATTTGTAAATTACTTCTATTAAAAAATCTTAATCCTTTCAGTATTTATGAGCTGCTGAAGTTGAGTTGTTCTTTTCTGTCTAACTGCTCTCTGATGACACCTGTCTCGGGAACTGTCCAGAATAGAAGCAAATCCCCATAGCAAACCTGTTCTACTCTGTGCAGTTCCCAAGACAAGCAGAGATGTCAGCAGAGAGCACTGTTACCAGATAGAAAAGAACAACTTAACTTCAGCAGATGATAATTATTGGAAGGATTAAGATTTTTTAATAGAAGTAATTTACAAATCTGTTTAACTTTCTGGAGCCAGTTGATATAAAAATAAAAAAAAATTAAAGTTTTTTTCCTGGAATACCCCTTTTAATTCAGCACTGAAACGGAAAGCATCATGGACTCCTCGGACCCTCCTATGAGCCAGAGCAAAGATTTTAATAGGCTTTCTGGTCATTTTTGATTGACATCTATCCTCAGGATAGGCCGTCAACATCTGATTGGTTGGGATCCAACAGCTGATACCCTCTTTGATCTTCACAAACCCAGCACCTGCATACATTGTGATTGGGGCTGGAAGTAGACAGCGCCATACGTTGTGTAGTGGCCGTGCTAGGTTACTGCAGCTCATCTCCAATTAAAGTAAATGGAACCTTCTGATTCTGTCACTGCAGCTGTTTAGTAGGAGTATCAGGTGTCATCCTACCAGTCCTAAAAAGAGGCCATCAATGAAAATGCTCTGGAGAACCCCTTCAAAGGGGTACTCCGGTGGAAAAAAAAAATGTTTTTAATCAACTGGTGCCAGAAAGTTAAACAGATTTGTAAATTACTTCTATTTCTAAATCTTAATCCTTCCGGTACTTATCAGCTGCTGTATACTACTGAGGAAGTTGTGTAGTTCTTTTCTGTCTGACCATAGTGCTCTCTTCTGACACCTCTGTCCATTCCAAGAAGTGTCCAGAGCAGGAGAGGTTTGATGTGGGCATTTGTTCCTACTCTGGACTGTTCCTGACATGAACATAGGTGTCAGCAGAGAGCACTGTGGTCAGACTGGAAAGAATTTCAAAAAGAAAATAACTTCCTGTGGAGCATACAGCAGCTGATAAGTACTGGAGGGATTTAAATTTACAAATCTGTTGAACTTTCTGGCACCAGTTGATTTAAAAAATGTTTTTTTCCACCCGAGTTCCCTTTGACGCCAAACTAGACTTGGCCCATCCATACTTGGCCATTTATCTGAATGGCTAGGATGCAATACTACATCTCCCCTTTAGAGGCCACTGCAGGGAAAATGTAGCGTTACTCCTGGTTATTTCAGCTGGTCCTCAGGGATTAAAGCATCTGGACTCACCGCCATCTGCTGATTACTATGGCAAATATAGACCTATTGGGGAAAGGGCATTTATAATTGTGTTGTACAATTTTTGGAGTATGTTTTCAGTGTTTTTTTCCAGCTTATTTATCAAGGTTTTTGCGCTTTTTTGTTGTTGTTTTTTTTTTATGAATTTTAGTATCTTTGCACTTGTAAGGGGCGTGGCTCGGTGTGTGCAGATAGATTTGTTGCATTCTTAATCTACATAAAAAAATTATTATTGTGCAAAAAAATGTACAAAATCGCACAAGTATACTCTGATCCCTTGGTGGTGTAGGATGTGGGAAGTTCGTTGTTTCCTCTGTTGCGCATCCTTTGTAAACATGCAAGTAAGCTGTTTTGTTGCTTTTTTATTTTTTATTAGAAAAATTTTGAAAATGTTCACATAAATTATAAGGCTAGGGTCACACTATGGAAATTCCAAGTGGAAATTTGCTTTGAAATTTGCAATTCAGAATCCTATTGCTGTCATTGGGATATCGCCGATCAGTGCACACTACGGAATTTCAGCATCGAGACGTGCTGCCAACGAAACTATGACATTGCTCGTTCTTATGGCGGAATTGGCCTGGAATACACTGCCGTCTATGGAAACGGCAATATTCTCGCGGCCCTGTTGCCATCTGATTCAGTCAGCGCTGGTCGCAATCGGAACCTCTGGTCGAAATTTTTTTCGGTCTGAAATTCTGTAGTGTGAACGTAGCCTAAATCTTCCCTCATAAACATCCATAAAAATCCTCCGATAGTCTATAGCATTGGTGATTTCTTTGTGGTGTTCATGTGTTTTTTTTTTTTTTTTAAACAAACCCCCCCCCCCCCCCCCCAAAAAAAAAAAAATCCAAAATTTCTACTCCCTAAAATAATACACCATAGATTTTCTAGACCTACCGTACTTGGACTATAACACCTAAAATGTGGGTAACCGATATATCTCTGTTTTATTTGATGCTTCGTAGTGGTGTATAATGAATTCTTAGGGGTAATCTCCTGGCAGTGCCGGGGACAGTCAGGTGGTGTCCTCAAAAGGGGTGGTGTAATGTCTAATCAGGGCTGCTTAGGCCTTTTACTGTTTATAGGAAGGCCTGTCGGATAAATAGGATTTAAGGATTTGAGGAGATCATGGCAAGATGGCCCTAAACTACCGAAAATGAGAAGATCGAAAAAGAGATGATAGCTTTAAAAGGGTTTTCTGGGTCATGGAGATTGACGGTCTATCCACTGATTGTTGGGGTCCTGAACAATCCCCCTCTACATCAGTGGTCCCAAACATTTTGAGGGAGATTTATCAAAACCTGTCCAGAGGAAATGTTGCCTAGCTGCCCATAGAAACCAATCAGATCGCTTATTTCATTTTGTAGAGGCCTTGTTAGAAAAGAAAAGAAGCGAGCAGATTGGTTGCTATGGGCAACTGGGAAACTTTTCCTCTAGACAGGTTTTTGGTAAATCTTCCTCGTGTTCTTTCAGTTACTCCATTGGACTAGGACAGGGGAAAAAATTCCAATCCTGGACTGTTTGTGGGCCATAAGAACTGGGTTGGGGACCTCTGCTTTACATTAATTACCAAATGAAGGGGTAATTGTGTCGGAGAACCTTCAGTGACTGTTGGGGGTGCTCGGAGTTGGATATAAAGATCAGATTGGTAGACAACCTCTTGGTAAACTCGGACCGGGGGTCTTCAGCTGGCAGTGATGATGTTGAGAATTGTAACGTGGCTTCAGGTTGGAGAACATTGACCTAGACCAGTGGTCTAGACCAGTGGCTTTCGCAAAACTAAAACCCCCAGCATGCCCGGACAGCCAACGGCATGCGCAGTTCTCCTTCCGGTTCAGGGCTTACATTCCTAGCGTAGCCCAGTTGTCCTTACAGCTCAGGGCTACGCTACTAACGTAAGCCCTTATCTGTAAGGACTACTGCGCATGCGCAGGGCTACACTACTGACTAGGGATCGACCGATATCGTTTTTTTAGGGTAGATACCGATAATCTGTGGAGGTTAGGGACGATAACTTATACCGATATTCCGGTATAAGTTATCGGCTATTTATCCCCCCGCGACACCGCTGCAGATCATTGATTTAAAGCGGGCGCTTTAAATCAATGCACTGCAGTGGCTTTTGCGGTGCCATAGGCCACTGCCACCTGCTTCTCTCCCCTTGCCTGTCCGGGTGTCCTGAGACCTATCACCGCCACCGCTCCACCCGCCGCACCGCGCCTGGGGGTGCCTCCAGCTGTTCCAAAACAACTACTCCCAGCATGCCCGGACAGCCGTTGGCTGTCCGGGCATGCTGGGAGTTGTAGTTTTGCAATGGCTGGAGGGCCTACTGTAGGTATAGTATATTATACAGACCCCTGTCGATCCCAGAACCCTGACTCCCCTTCCCAGTTGCTGCAGGGACCGTCCGGGGAGGGTGGTCCGGGCCATCCATCCTTCCTGTAGTGTCCGGCGGCATTCCGGGTGGAGGGTGAACTGGTCCGGGCTGTCCTTCTCCGGGGGTCCTCTTCTCCACTCCGGGCAGGCTCCGGCCTAGTAACGCTGCATAGACGCCGCTGCGCAGCGACGCACCTGA
Organism: Hyla sarda; assembly: GCF_029499605.1. NCBI lineage: Eukaryota > Metazoa > Chordata > Amphibia > Anura > Hylidae > Hyla > Hyla sarda. The sequence goes on along the minus strand of NC_079190.1, from coordinate 494,766,157 downwards.
CGTCACGGCATCTATGCAGCGTACTAGGCCGGAGCCTGCCCCGAGTGGAGAAGAGGACCCCCGGAGAAGGACAGCCTGGACTGGTTCACCCTCCACCCGGAATGCCGCCAGACACTACAGGAAGGATGGATGGCCCGGACCACCCCCATTACAGGTAAGTTTAAATTTTTTTTTTATTGACTCGGAGGGTGGGGGGGGGGCCCGACCGGTATAGCGGTATGGGCAAAAATCCATACCGTGGGAGAAAAAAACAAAACGGTATCCGGTTCATACCGGTATACCGCCCAGCTTTACGGTGGGGGGTGCGACGTGGTGCGGCGGGTCGGGGGGGGGGGGGCGTTCGCGGTGCGGGGCATTATTGGCTTATTGGCAAAGTAATTGCCGATACCGATAATGCCCAAAATCGTGATTATCGGCCGATATGTCGATCCCTACTACTGACGTAGATGACGTTAGCAATACGCTGTAAGCGATTCACAAAATGACCACACATGCGCACTACGCGCCGCAGACGACTCTCAAAATATACATGACGCATGTGCCTGGCGCAGATTGGACCAGTCTAGGACGCGCACACAAGGGGCGGCAAAGAAAAACGTGAAAAACGTAATTCCCACACAATTTCAAAGAATGAATATTCAAGAAGTGGGCCGGCTTGACTACGGACACGGGAGGAGGGAAATGCGGACGTCAGCGCCGACACTGCAGGGCGGACTGACAACAACATGGCGGCAAACATTGTCACCAAGCACCAAAAAATGACACTACTTCCTACACATGGGAACAGTGGGGGAGATTTATCAAAACCTGTGCAGAGGAAGAGTGGTGCAGTTGCCCATAGCAACCAATCAGATTGCTTCTTTCATTTTCCACAGGCCTCTTTAGAGGCCTGTGGAAAATGAAAGAAGCAATCTGATTGGTTGCTATGGGCAACTGCACAGGTTTTGATAAATCTCCCCCAGTAAGTATAACGGAAATAATATGCATTATTGACACAGCAAGCATATTAGAGAGTTAAACAACTTTACACAATGGGCAAATGTATTGATAAAGTCATAGCAGCGGAATACCCCTTTAAAGTAGTTTTACCGAATCCCTGGCTACATAGGTCTCACTCCTAGGGAACACTTTCATTGAAGGTGTATGGGGGTACAGAAGGGACATTTGGGGGTCAACACCACTTGGCTCCATGATGTATCCAACGGTGACTACTACCTTTACTATACTGTTCCTATGGTCTTCACAAGTTTATGACTGCTTTATCTTTAATCCAGGGAAAGCTGGGTGACAGGAGGTGTAGCATTGGCAGCAGTGGCGTATTTAGGTTTTGCTCTACCCTAGGCCTGGCTAAATGCTGGCACCTCCCCCCTCTCCCATGACATTTACCGCATGCAATGGTGCCTCAGCAACTGCAGTGCCGCAACACCCCCCCCCCCCCTTAAAGCGGTACTCCCGTGGAAAACTTTTTTTTTTAAATCAACTGGTGCCAGAAAGTTAAACATATTTGTAAATTGCTTCTATTAAAAAATCTTCCAGTACTTATTAGCTGCTGAATACTACAGAGGAAATTCTTTTCTTTTTTGGAACACAGAGCTCTCTGCTGACATCACGAGCACAGTGCTCTCTGCTGACACCTCTGTCCATTTTAAGAACTGTCCAGAGTAGGAGAAAATCCCCGTAGAAAATGTATGCTGCTCTGGATAGTTCCTAAAATGGACAGAGATGTCAGCAGAGAGCACTGTGCTCGTGATGCCAGCAGAGAGCTCTGTGTTCCAAAAAAGAAAATAATTTCCTCTGTAGTATTCAGCAGCTAATAAGTACTGGAAGGATTAAGATTATTATTTTTTTTTTTTAAATAGAAGTAATTTACTAATCTGTTTAACTTTCTGGCACCAGTTGATTTAAAAAAAATAAATAAATAAATAAATAAGTTTTCCACCGGAGTGCCCCTTTAAGATTAAAATCTAGCAGACCCTATGCTGTATATACCGTATAAGAGAGCAGTGTATACAGACCGATGATATATCCTGTATATAGCGATGACAGAATTGGGTGGGTGGGTGGGTGGGGTATACAAATTGAATTTCGGCTGCCCCCTTTAAACTGCTGCCCTTGTTGGCCTAGTAGTTAAATACACCGCTGATTTGGTTCTCACCCAGCTTTCCCAGAAAACTTGATGAGTCGAAGGTTTTATCTCTTATAAATATAATATTTTATTGATGTTGAATGTGCATCGTAATCCCAGGGCTTGGTGCCGATGCAGCTTGTCTTGTCTGGCGCTGTCTGTGCGTCACATGACCCGGCTAACACGCACGCGGTGCAGATTGCCCTCGTCAAGGGTAATTTATGCGTTCATATGGCAGTTTTTTTGGTTTTCCTCTCTGCAGATGAATTAAGCGCGCACTGTAAGTCATCCCGCTCGCTCCTTGTGTTAATGCTCTACATATGTGGAAACAGATAAACATTTATAGCGTTAGATTACGGTATATTATTCCAGCGCAGACAAATACCGTATTGAAAATTTGCGGTGAGCGTGCACAATGCTGCACACTACGGCCATGTTCTCACAGTGGAATTCACACGGAATCCGGCAGATTTTTTGCTGCGAGGGGGGGGGGGGGGGTCTAATATCTGAGACCACTACCGATCGTAAATGTAGGAATTCCTAAACCAGTGTTTCCCAACCAGTGTGCCTCCAGCTGTTGCAAAACTACAACTCCCAGCATGCCCAGACAGCCTTCGGCTGTCTGGGCATGCTGGGAGTTGTAGTTTTGCAACGGCTTGAGGCACCATGGTTGGGAAACACTGACCTAAACTTAAAGGGGTGCTCCGGTGAAAACCTTTTTTCTTTTAAATCAACTGGTGGCAGAAAGTTAAACATATTTGTAAATTACTTCTATTAAAAAATCTTAATCCTTCCAGTACTTATTAGCTGCTGAATGCTACAGAGGAAATTCCTTTCTTTTTGGAACACTGATGACCTCACGAGCACAGTGCTCTCTGCTGACATCTCTGTCCATTTTAGCAACCATGCATAGCAGATGCATAGCAGATGTATGGTAAGGGCAGCATGGTGGCTCAGTGGTTAGCACTGCTGCCTTGCAGTGCTGGGGACTTGGGTTCAAATCCCACTAAGGACAACAATAAATAAAGCATTGTTATTATTATTATTATTATAATAACGTCAGCAGAGAGAACTGTGCTCGTGATGTCATCAGAGAGCATTCCAAAAAGAAATGAACATCACTGTGTATATTGTCCCTGTACTGTGACATCACTGTGTGTATTATCCCAGTACTGTGACATCACTGTGTGTATTATCCCAGTACTGTGACATCACTGTGTGTATTATCCCTGTACTGTGACATCACTGTGTGTATTATCCCTGTACTGTGACATCACTGTGTATATTATCCCTGTACTGTGACATCACTGTGTATATTATCCCTGTACTGTGACATCACTGTGTGTATTATCCCTGTACTGTGACATCACTGTGTGTATTATCCCTGTACTGTGACATCACTGTGTGTATTATCCCTGTACTGTGACATCACTGTGTGTATTATCCCTGTACTGTGACATCACTGTGTGTATTATCCCTGTACTGTGACATCACTGTGTGTATTATCCCTGTACTGTGACATCACTGTGTGTATTATCCCTGTACTGTGACATCACTGTGTGTATTATCCCTGTACTGTGACATCACTGTGTGTATTATCCCTGTACTGTGACACCACTGTGTGTATTATCCCTGTACTGTGACATCACTGTGTGTATTATCCCTGTACTGTGACACCACTGTGTGTATTATCCCTGTACTGTGACATCACTGTGTGTATTATCCCTGTACTGTGACATCACTGTGTGTATTATCCCTGTACTGTGACATCACTGTGTGTATTATCCCTGTACTGTGACATCACTGTGTGTATTATCCCTGTACTGTGACATCACTGTGTGTATTATCCCTGTACTGTGACATCACTGTGTGTATTATCCCTGTACTGTGACATCACTGTGTGTATTATCCCTGTACTGTGACATCACTGTGTGTGTATTATCCCTGTACTATGACATCACTGTATACATAGCTACAGGTTTTTTTAGGGTTTTTATTTTGCGGATTGCGGAATACAAGTTTTTGTGGCCACTTTTTCTCTCCATAATCGCCAAGACCATACACAATTTTTCAATTACATTGGGGGAGATTTATCAAAACCTTTGCAGAGGAAGAGTGGTGCAGTTGCCCATAGCAACCAATCAGATTGCTTCTTTCATTTTCCACAGGCCTCTTTAGAGGCCTGTGGAAAATGAAAGAAGCAATCTGGTTGCTATGGGCAACTGCACCACTCTTCCTCTGCACAGGTTTTGATAAATCTCCCCCATTGAGTGCAAAACATGTATTAAAAAAGCCCATAGTTGTTGATGCCGTGTGAACATAGCCTTATTAACAATTCTCCTGGATCCACTTCTGGCATCGAAAACTTCATGTGTGATTCCTGCCTGATGGTTACAATGGGCATTGTACAAATACAATATGTGCAATTATAAGCCGCGAAGCGATGATTAATGATCCCCAGTCACTATTTAACTTATTTCCCTATGCCAACAGCGAGGAGCCCGCGCCATTATTTATAGACAGACATTTTTTTTTTTCCAGTCAGAGATTGTGAGTGAAGATTGACAGAGCGCGTCCCCTGTAACATGTCTGGAGGATGCAGAACGGTGAACACAAAGGAAACCGCTCAGATACAGAGAACAACACGGACATTGGCGAAAGAAACCCTATAGATTGGCGCCACAACCTTGTATAGGCAGTGATGGAGAACTGTCACTTCGTGTGTGTGTGTATATATATATATATATATATATATATATAATATAGATATAGCGGAGGGCAGCACACCATAAAGAAAAGGTTTTGGTGCAAGTAGCCAAATGGACCTTGGTCACTGGTCCCCAATGTAGATAAGCAAAAAGCGGTTGCAGCACTTTTCACTTTACTGAGTGCTGCAACCGCTTTTTGCATATATACATATATATATATATACCGGTATTTGTGTATGTAGTAGCGGAGAGCTGTCACTTTTTCACTTTCTTCCTTTGCGCCGTATGTCTGTATATACGTAATAAATATTTTTATTAATTAATAATTAAAATTATTATTAAAGGGGTTATCCAGGAAAACACTTTTATTTATTTATATATATATATATATATATATATATATATATATATATATAATCTACTGGCTCCAGAAAGTTAAACAGATTTGTAAATTACTTCTTTAAAAAAAATCGTAATCCTTTCAGTACTTATGAGCTTCTGAAGTTAAGGTTGTTCTTTTCTGTCTAAATCCTCTCTGATGACACCTGTCTCGGGAAACGCCCAGTTTAGAAGCAAATCCCCATAGCAAACCTCTTCTAAACTGGGCGGTTCCCGAGACACGTGTCATCAGAGAGCACTTAGACAGAAAAGCACCACCTTAACTTCAGAAGCTCATAAGTACTGAAAGGATGAAGATTTTTTAATAGAAGTAATTTACAAATCTGTTTAACTTTCTGGAGCCAGTTGATATATGAAAAAAAAAAAAGTGTTTTCCTGGATAACCCCTTTTAATTAAAATTTTTAAGGCATTTTGATATAGCAGTTTAACAAAAAATATTGTGAAATGTTTTTGTGAAATATCCTGTTTTATAAATCTGCACTAGGGACATTTTTTTTTTAAAATCTGCCCGACCCCTTTTCTGTAAAATGCCCACTCATGAATATTTGTCCTATGCAGTGACACATGATTGCTCTGAAGGTCTTGAGCATAGATGTGCAATGGTTTATATCCTTCTGTGCTGCCACCTCTGGTGGATTATATGTATGCATATAAGAGGTAGGTCACATGATCCCTCCCACATAGGTTTCTCAACGAAAGTTCTGTAGGAGGGGGTCCCAAAGTCAAACCCTCTGACCTCAGAGGATCGGAACAAAACAGTGGACCAGTAAAAGGGCTCCTGTGTGCTTCTCTCTACTACAGTGTTTACAAATGTGGGTGCCTCCAGCTGTTGCAAAACTACAACTCCCAGGATTCCCGGACAGCCGAAGGCTGTCCGGGTATGCTGGGAGTTGTAGTTTTGCAACAGCTGGAGGCACCCTGGTTGGGAAACACTGCTCCACTAGCATGCTTGCTGTGCAGAAATTTAGATAACAAGTCAAGCTGAGCTTAAAGTCTAGTCAAGCCTAGGTCGTTCACAAAAATTCTCGGGCCATTGTGTTAGGTTTGTGTGTAAAAAATAAATAAATAAATATACGAAATCCAAGAAACACAGCACCAGTCAGGTCACGGATCTTTAAAAAGCTGGGTTGTCTTTATTATCCCAAAATCAGAGCTATGTTTCGGCAGAAATAGCCTTTATCAAGCATGTATATAGCCTTTATCAAGCATATATATATACCTTGCACCCACACCTTGAAACAATATTATCTATCTAACATCTGTGTTCCCCTTCAGAAGGGATAAGAACCACCAAATGCCCTCCTGCAGTTACTGAACTTACAGTGGATCCCTGTCCATGAATCTTACCGCCTTACACCCTGCTATAGGATACCGTAGCACAAAGTCTTCTGCTGTTTACTACCAGAGGCAGCCAACCCATAAAGATATAGATAGATTTTTGTGTCTGTAGTCCCAGCCTGCCTGCAAAGCTGATAGCCCATCATAGCTGTGGTCAGGCCACGATATATGTCTGTAATACAGAAGAAAAATGCCACCATATTGGCCCTCATTTACTAAGAAAATCGGGTTGTAAGTCTATCTTGCTTTCTTACCCGACTGCTTTTTTCCCCTGGTATTTATTATAATGTCGCATCCTGTTTGTCGCACGTGGGTTTTGTTGGTTTTGGTTTCCAACTCCTCTGAGCTCTCGGGAAAAAATCCACAACAATACAACAAATTCGGGTTGGAAACCTTAATAAATACGTGGGAAAGCTCAGAAATGTCGGGTTACGCCCCTTTTTCGGGTTTGGGAGAATCCACATCGGGTCCGTCGGGAAAAAATGTCGCATCGTGTCGCAGACTGGCGCACGATGTCTGCGACATGGCGCAGACAAAGATGCGCCAAAAAAAAAACGACAAAAGAAGTCGGGTTTAGAATAGTAAATGAGGGCCATTATGTTCGTGTGGAACCAGCCTAAAGCTAGGTTCACACATAGTGGCCCTTATTTACTTAGAGTGTTGTGTAGGTTTCTTTGTAGGATTTAATTCCCCACAATTTATTTTCCACGGTATTTACTAAGGTTTCCCTACATTTTCCACTTTCCCTACATTTTCCTTTTTTTACACATGCTCTGATCTGTAGGGGTTTCCTCATCTCAAATCCATCTAATTTTATGTGGAAACCTTAGTAAATATGTTGGGTTTTTATGAAAATGTCGGGAACACGCCCCTTTTCGGAGACCAAGCCCTATTTTCCAGGCGACCACGCCCCCTTTTCGGGTTTTCTTTGGAGAGTTAGTCGGGGTTTTTCAATTCTGGCGCAACATCTGGCGCAGACAGAATGTCTGGCACAGTGCGACCGAATCTGGCGCACAACCCGACAAAACATGTCGGGTTTGCAATAGTAAATGAGGGCCTGTATTTTGGTCACTATCTGGCCAATATACAGTCAGTAGGTTGATATGGATTTTATCCAAAACCATATAAAAATAATAATAATTAATGATAATAATAAAAAATAATATATATTATAATGTAGACATTTTGGCCCAGATTTATCAAACTGTGTGAGAGAAAAAAAATAGAGTGATTTTCCCACAGCAACCAATCACAGCTCTGCTTTCACTTTACCTCAGCTTGTTAGTTGAGCTGTGATTGGTTGTTTTTCTCTCACACAGTTTGATAAATCTGGGCCTTTATTTTTAGCTGCGCCTCCGACACTGTTTAAACCAGGATCCTCAAGAGTTAGAAATTGTATGATTTAAAACGTCGCTTCAGCCCAAAAACGTGTGCCGCATTACCTACGCCGAGAGCCGCTTTGTATTGTTTTTTTTTTTTTTTTTCCTGCGCCTGGAAATAATAGGAAATAATCTTGTGGTTGGGGTGAGGGGTGTGTGGGGGTGGGGGGCGGCCTTGCCTCGGATACAAGCTGCGGCCTTATTACGTGGTAACCTTGCAGCAGGGAGATAGACATTTACATACATTTTTACCAGGTTGTTTTTTTATTTTATTTTATGTGTTAATCTTTTTTATTTTTTATTTTTTTTATGATGACTCAACATCGCTGACGTTTTTTAGAATTTTTTTTTTTTCTTCTGATATTTTTAGCATGCGCCGAAGAGATGGAAGAGTCTAATAACCATTTAAATCTGTCAGAGCGCCTGCGGGGGGTTTGACACATTCTGCGAAGAGACGCCGGTCCCCAGGACACGAGAAAAACCTATTAGAGAAGGATCTGACTGAAAAAGCTTTGGGTTTTAAATTTTTTTTTTATTTTATTTTTTGTATTCTGTAACCCTTTGTTTTCTGTGCCGTGGGTAAATTGCTGGCAGCGGCCATTTATTCTGCCCTCTCTTCATGCAGATTTTTTTCCATTGTTCCTTCCAAAGGTCATCGCTATACGAGTGACATTGCGGAATATCTCCCGTCTCCCGTATATATCTGCCTTGGCACATTTTCCTTTGGTCGTTTAATGAAAGCCGACACATGAATTTCTCTTGTATAAGGCCGGATAATTAACCAGTCAGCTGCCGGTTGATGTGTAAAAGGGCAGTTTTTAGGCCTAGAAATTTGTCAATTCCCCTCCCCCCCCCCCCATTGAATTCAATAGGAAAACACTTGTGCCAGTGTTTCTCAACCAGGGTGCCTCCAGCTGTTGCAAACTACAACTTCCAGCATGCCCGGACAGCCTTTCAAATACGCAGCGGGAAACCCGCAAATAAATCCGCCAGTGTGAACGTACCCCAGAGGGGATCTGGGCCATAGCCTACATCAGTGTTTTCCAACCAGGGTGCCTCCAGCTGTTTCAAAACTACAACTCCCAGCATGCCCGGACAGCCTTTGGCTGTCCGGGCATGCTGGGAGTTGTAGTTTTGCAACAGCTGTAGGCACCCTGGTTGGGAAACTGGTGACTAGTAGAGATGAGCGAACTAACAGTAAATTCGATTCGTCACGAACTTCTCGGCTCGGCAGTTGATGACTTATCCTGCATAAATGAGTTCAGCTTTCAGGTGCTCCGGTGGGCTGGAAAAGGTGGATACAGTCCTAGGAAAGAGTCTCCTAGGACTGTATCCACCTTTTCCAGCCCACGGGAGCACCGGAAAGCTGAACTAATTTATGCAGGAAAAGTTATCAACTGCCGAGCCGAGAAGTTCGTGACGAATCGAATTTACTGTAAGTTCGCTCATCTCTAGTGACTAGGCCTGCTGTTGGGTCAGGATTTGTAGCCGTAATATGGTCCTATAAAAGACCGCCTAATGGGATGATGCCCTTTATTACTTATGCAGAATGATTGCGCGGTACATGAGACCAGAATTCCTGAATTGTGCGGAAACTCAGCATTTCTGCCCAAAAAAAAAAAAGTGGCTGTGTCAGCAAATCCGACCGGCTACTCTGTACTATACACACACTGGCTGACATAAATAATATGCTCCATAAATCTGCATCTGTTACTGCAATGATATAGATTTTCTCCTTTTGGTTATTGTAACTCAGTCTTGACCTAGGTTATTCCTTTTATTGCCAGAAGTGGGAATTGAGCACATGACCCAGTTACAGTAATGAGACCCATGGATGTAGTTGTAGTGCTGTGATGGCAAGTGTGTATGATCTGGACGAAAAGCAAAATGAAGACTGGAGTGCTTCTTTAATGCAACTCACTGGGCATGTCTTTTAAGGGGTACTCCAGTGGAAATATATATATATATATATGGGTACTCCAGTGGAAAACTAATATATATATATATATATATATATATATATATATATATATATATATATATATAAAATGTTATCAACTGGTGCCAGAAAGTTAAACAGATTTGTAAATTACTTCTATCCAAAAATCTTTCAAGATTTCAAAAATCCTTCCAGTACTTATCAGCTGCTGTATGCTCCAGAGGTAGTTGTGTAGTTCTTTTCTGTCTGACCACAGTGCTCTCTGCTGACACCTCTGTCCATGTTAGGAACTGTCCAGAGCAGGAGAGGTTTGCTATGGGGATTTGCTCCTACTCTGGACAGTTCCTGACATGGACAGAGGTGTCAGCAGAGAGCACTGTGGTCAGACTGGAAAGAAATTCAAAAAGAAAAGAACTTACTGTGGAGCATACAGCAGCTGATAAGTACTGGAAGGATTAAGATTTTTTAAATAGAAGTAATTTATAAATCTGTATAACTTTCTGGCACCAGTTGATTAACCCCTTAAGGACACAGGACGTAAATGTACGTCCTGGTGAGGTGGTACTTAACGCACCAGGACGTACATTTACGTCCTAAGCATAACCGCGGGCATCGGAGCGATGCCCGTGTCATGCGCGGCTGATCGCAGCCAGGGACCCGCCGGCAATGGCCGACGCCCACGATCTCGCGGGCGTCCGCCATTAACCCCTCAGATGCCGGGATCAATACAGATCCCGGCATCTGCGGCAGTTCGCCATTTAAATGAACGATCGGATCGCCTGCAGCGCTGCTGCGGGGATCCGATCATTCATAGCGCCGCACGGAGGTCCCCTCTCCTTCCTCCGTCCGGCTCCCGGCGTCTCCTGCTCTGGTCTGTGATCGAGCAGACCAGAACAGAAGATGACCGATAATACTGATCTGTTCTATGTCCTATACATAGAACAGATCAGTATGAGCAATCATGGTATTGCTATGAATAGTCCCCTATGGGGACTATTCAAGTGTAAAAAAAAAAAAAAAAGTAAAAAAAGTAAAAGTAAAAAAAAAGTGAAAAATCCCCTCCCCCAATAAAAAAGTAAAACGTCCGTTTTTTCCTATTTTACCCCCAAAAAGCGTAAAAAACATTTTTTATAGACATATTTGGTATCGCCGCGTGCGTAAATGTTCGAACTATTAAAATAAAATGTTAATGATCCCGTACGGTGAACGGCGTGAACGAAAAAAAATAAAAAAAAGTCAAAAATTCCTACTTTTTTAATACATTTTATAAAAAAAAAAATATAAAAAATGTATTAAAAGTTTTTTATATGCAAATGTGGTATCAAAAAAAAGTACAGATCATGGCGCAAAAAATGAGCCCCCATACCGCCACTTATACGGAAAAATAAAAAAGTTATAGGTCATCAAAATAAAGGGATTATAAACGTACTAATTTGGTTAAAAAGTTTGTGATTTTTTTTAAGCGCAACAATAATATAAAAGTATATAATAATGGGTATCATTTTAATCGTATTGACCCTCAGAATAAAGAACACACGTCATTTTTACCATAAATTGTACAGCGTGAAAACAAAACCTTCCAAAATTAGCAAAATTGCGTTTTTCGTTTTAATTTCCCCACAAAAATTGTGTTTTTTGGTTGCGCCATACATTTTATGATATAATGAGTGATGTCATTACAAAGGACAACTGGTCGCGCAAAAAACAAGCCCTCATACTAGTCTGTGGATGAAAATATAAAAGAGTTATGATTTTTAGAAGGCGAGGAGGAAAAAATGAAAACGTAAAAATTTAATTGTCTGAGTCCTTAAGGCCAAAATGGGCTGAGTCCTTAAGGGGTTAAAAAACAAAGCAAAACAAAAAAAAAAAAACACATTTTTTTCAGTGGAGTACCCAGGGCTCAAGTCCTGCAGGAACCAATGGGAAATGAGTTCCTGCACTTTCTCCGCAGCAGGAACACCATTCCTATTAGCTGGAACTCTTGCAGGACCAGCCTTAGGGTGGAAATCTTGGGTGAGTTCCCACACTTTATTTCCCAGGACTTGACCCCTGGGAGTACCCCTTTAAAAAAATTTAAGCCAAAAACCCCTCTGCGCTTTATCTACGTTAGATGTTCTTCGTGTATTTTAGTCGCTACTAGAGATGAGCGAACTTACAGTAAATTCGATTCGTCACGAACTTCTCGGCTCGGCAGTTGATGACTTTTCCTGCTTAAATTAGTTCAGCTTTCCGGTGCTCCGATGAACTGGAAAAGGTGGATACAGTCCTAGGAAAGAGTCTCCTAGGACTGTATCCACCTTTTCCAGCCCACCGGAGCACCGGAAAGCTGAACTAATAAGTCATCAACTGCCGAGCCGAGAAGTTCGTGACGAATCGAATTTACTGTAAGTTGGCTCATCTCTAGTCGCTACCTTTTTGGCATCATAACACGGAGTTCATCTATAGCTTCCGGGCCCTACGTACCAGGGGGACCGTCCCCAACGTGAAGCTTCAATCAGCCACAGATTGATGTTCATTGAGATGTCAATAGGAAAACAGATTTAGTGGCGAACAATCCCATGTGACCTCTTCACGTGCCAGTGACTACGCCAGCTGTTGGCCTCGTTCACTAAAAGACGATTTATTTGTGTTTTTTTTTATTTTAATTTTTTTATTTAGATATTTTTTATTTTTATTTTTTTACACGCATCAGTCCAACAAGCGTCTGAACATAAAGCATTTCATATAAGCCATTTGCAGGCGTATGGCGCTCATTTACTGCCTCCTTACAGCTATTTAGGCCATAATGGAAGTTGTTTTATGGGTTCACTAAGCAGTAAGTGCATCTCCTCGCTGCTCTCAATTCCATCCTAAAAACTATATTTAGAATATATGCAAAACGATTTTTTGCACACTTAGAGAGCGCGTTAGCGGAGTCAACAGCTGTCAACTGAATTTAAGCCCAATTTAGAAGCCTTCGCGGCCCTTCCGTTCGCAGGGGCCGATCTGTTTTATTTCGGCTGCGGTGAGATGGTCGAGTTTATGGAGAACTGAGACTGTTTTTCGTGTCTTATTTATTTAGCTTTGTATGTATTTTAGGACTAGATACCCGCAATATGTTTCCTTTTTAAAAGCAGAAATAACACATCGGTTGTTGACAAAAACCATGGTGGTGGTTGGGGAAATGAGGGGGGGGGGGGGGGGTGTTAAAGGGGTTATCCAGGAAAAAAAACTTTTTTATATATATCAACTGGCTCCAGAAAGTTAAACAGATTTGTAAATTACTTCTATTCAAAAGTCTTAATCCTTCCTGTACTTATTAGCTGCTGAATTCTTTTCTTTTTGGAATGCTCTCTGATGACATCACGAGCACAGTGCTCTTTGCTGACGTTATAATAATAATAAAAAGTCTTTATTTATTGTTGTCCTTAGTGGGATTTGAACCCAAGGCCCCAGCACTGCAAGACAGCAGTGCTAACCACTGAGCCACCATGCTGCCCTTAGCATACTTCTGCTATGCATGGTTGCTAAAATGGACAGAGATGTCAGCAGAGAGCACTGTGCTCGTGATGTCATCAGGGTTCCAAAAAGAAAGGAATTTCCAGTACTTATTAGCTGCTATATGCTACAGAGGAAAGATTAAGATTTTTTAATAGAAGTAATTTACAAATATGTTTAACTTTCTGGCACCAGTTGATTTAAAAGAAATAAGGTTTTCACCGGAGTACCCCTTTAAGGTTGTTCTTTACTGTCTAAGTCCTCTCTGATGACACCTGTCTCAGGAAACGCCCAGTTTAGAAGCAAATCCCCATAGCAAATCTCTTCTAAACTGGGCGTTTCCCGAGACACTTGTCATCAGAGAGCACTTAGACAGAAAAGAACAACCTTAACTTCAGAAGCTCATAAGTACTGAAAGGATAAAGATTTTTGAATAGAAGTAATTTACAAATCTGTTTAACTTTTTGGAGCCAGTTGATATATATATAAAAAAGTTTTTTTCTGGAATACCCCTTTAAGGGGTACTCCCGTGAAAAACTATTTTTGTTTTAAATCAACTGGTGCCAGAAGGTTAAACAGATTTGTAAATGACTTTACAAGTTAAACATCGTAATCCTTCCAGTACTTATCAACTGCTGTATGCTCATGGTCAGACAGAAAAGAAATTCCTCTGTATTATACAGTAGTTGATAAGTACTGGAAGGATTAAGATTTTTTTAATAGAAGTAGTTTTAAAGGGGTATTCCAGGGAAAATAACATATATATATCAGCTGGCTCCAGAAAGTTAAACAGATTTGTAAATTACTTCTTAATCCTTCCAATAATTATCAGCTGCTAAAGTTGAGTTGTTCTTTTCTGTCTGGCAACAGTGCTCTCCTCTGACATCTCTGCTTGTCTCAGAAACTGCAAAGAGTAGAAGAGGTTTGTTATGGGGGATTTGTTTCTACTCTGGACAGTTCCCTAGACAGGTGTCATCAGAGAGCACTTAGACAGAAAAGAACAACTCAACTTCAGCAGCTCATAAGTACTGAAAGGATTAAGATATTTTAATAGAAATAATTTACAAATCTGTTTAACTTTCTGGAGCCAGTTGATTTATAAAAAAAAAATTTTGCCTGGATAACCCCTTTTAAAATCTGTTCAGCTTTCTGGCACCATTTGCTTAAAAAAAAAATAAAAAAAAAAAAAAAAAAAAAAGAAAAAGCTTTCCACTGGATTACCCCTTTAAGCTGCAATAGCCGATACAACATGTGGAATGGTGAGGTGTTTCTTTGTTTTGTGTTTCTAATCCCGTACGACAGTGTTTCCCAACCAGGGTGCCTCAAGCTGTTGTAAAACTACAACTCCCAGCATGCCCGGACTCCGGGCATGCTGGGAGTTTAGTTTTGCAACAGCTGGAGGCACCCTGGTTGGGAGACACTGCTGTACGGACCCTTTAAGCAGCCATACTGTGCACCTTCTGGTAGTGCTTGCCTTGTGTTTTTCTGGATTATGTATCACTATCTGCTCGGGGTCCGGGGTCCCCGTCGTCTGTTCCTCCAGCAGTTTTCCCCTCCAGTGATTTATGCTAATGAACGTTTGATCAGATGATTAAATTATGATTCGATTAATCCTTTGTGCTAAATACTGTGAATGAGTTTTGCGCTGCCTGGCTGGCTTGTAGTTAAGCATTTTGCCTTCCAGCATTATATCCACTATGGGCTGAGCTCGTATTGATCCTACAGTCAGGGATGCGGCTACTTTCAGCTGTTTGAGGTGCTATTTTTTTATATATATATATATATATATATATATATATATATATATATATATACATTTTTTTATTTTTTTTTATTTTTTTTATTGTTCCATCAGAATGTTTCCAGTTTTATATTTTTCTTGTTTTAATGGTGCTGATCTGTACGGCCTCTGCCCTCATGTGCAGGGCCATATGAGGAACGTATATGAAGCAGCAGCCTGTACATTTCTCTATGCATTGTCTGATTCTGTGTGGCGCTGGGTACTTTGTGCTTCAGTATAAGCTCTATATGGTGTTCTGTAGGAGTGTTATATGAGATCTTTATACTTTTGTGATGTCCCAGTACGGGATATGCATCTCCCAGTCCTATCAGCTTGAGTCCCTGCACGTCCCCAGGGCTCTGCATTGTACCCCTATAATCTGTAAAATTGTATATTATGTGTAAAGGACCTTTGATATGGTCACATGGTTATTGATCACATGATAATGTTTTGTTACCCAGAGAGCACCAGGTGATCAGGTGACCCTCAGTTGGCCTATGGGCTCCTTGCTCAGCCCCCCTTTCTAAAAGGGGGAGGTACAACAATTTCTCTCTCCCACCACACTTTTTCTGCTGAGGTAAAGTCCAGTCCAGACGTCTCAGGGTCAGTATCCAGCACATCTGGAGGCCTCAAGCCTAAATTACAGCAGTAAGTCAAGTCATCTCTGTCTGCTGTCACTATCTTCAGTCAAGTCAAGTCTATTATAGTCAGCGTGGCTGTGCTAAAGTCTGTCCAAGTCCCAGCAAGCTGCAAGTCCCCTGTGTTACCGGTCACCTCTCTGGGATCCTGGCCTAGCTGTAAAGACTATTACCATCTGTCTACCTCAGTAAAGCTACCGTTAACCCTGACCTGGCCTTGGACTCTTATTTGTCTTGCCTAACTAGGACTAGCGGTGCTAACGTTCGGGTCGTTCTCTGTATTAACTACGCCCTGGCGTCACGAACATTTAGAGGTTAACCCCATCTGCCCCTGGGCTACAACATCTGCCCCATATACCTTACATCGCACCCCCGTGGCTCACCACATCAGGTTCCTCTTTAATATTGGAATTGTAGGGTATCTGTGAAGGCGAAGGCGGTGGGGGGGGGGGGGGGGGGGGGGTGGATTTAGGGGATGACTATGGTTTAGATTCTACATTTTGAGCATGCAGCCTATGTGTATTGTATGGTATTTATATATTTTTTGTCTTCAGTTTTGCATACATTTTTCTTGTTTTTTAAATTGGATGTCTGAAGCAATTTCTGTGCAGAAGCCGAGCCGTGCCCCGGAGATATGTGGCTTGTTTGTGCTTCATACTGGTATATGTCTCCTACCAAGCTGTACACACTAGTGCTCCGCGGCTTGTCACATTTAGGCTACGGGCTTCTCTAAACGTCTCCTATGCACATACAGAGGGTAATCCGGATGAACATGGAAGGTTTATTATTAGGAGGGGTCGTCTACATCATCCCCGGTAATGATTTCCTCTCTGTCTGTTCCTGTTACGCCATGAGTATGTCTGTCTGATCATTGGGAGACCAACCTCGCCGCTGCGCCCGACGCGGGTCACTTAGAGGACAGGACCCTATTACTGTAGAAATAATAATTTAAAAAATAAAATAAAAAAAGAACTTGATTTCTGAAACTTTAGCGCACTTAGGCTTATGAAGGTCGGATTGGACAACATATAGAAAATGTATCTTTTTTTTTCCCAGTCTTAGGCTACGTTCCCATACAGTTTTCTTTTTCAGATGTTTTTGAACCTCAAAGAAAAGTGGGGCAAAAAATGGGCCAAATATGTGTGTAAAAATAGTTAAAATGCGATGTCTCATACTTAAATTTACAGAAAAACTTATCCCCTATGCACAGGATAGGGGAATAAGTCTTGGATTTGGGGGGGTCTGACCTCTGGGGCCCCCCGGAATCTCGTGTATGGAGCCCCTGGCTCTTCCCAGAAGCAACGCATCATGACCCCCGCCCGAAGTGGGGGCTGCCACGCCCCCCCCCCCCCCATATATCTAATTGGGAGAGCCCGAAGATAGCCAAATGGCTCTACCATAGAGAAATATGAAGGGAGATCGGGAGATCAAGGGCCTGTACAGGAGATCGCGGCGAGGTCCCAGTAGTCAGACTCCTGCGAATAGGGGGATCATTTTTATTCTTGAATTTTTTGCAGAATGTCGGGTGGAAAATTTCTGGCGGATGCTGGCAGAACATGCAGTCACTAGGACCACTCGGAAATGTGCTCGGATAGCAATACGTTTCCAAGCAGATTCCGTCTTAAGAATTGACACTTCAATTGTTTCTGTAGAGACCGGAATTGGAATTTCCGCACCAGAAACATCTGCCGAAGAACTTCCACAGTGTGCACGGTGCAGCAGAATCCTATTGAAAACAGTAGGACTCTGCCGCGAAAGAATTTCCGAGAGGAATTTTGCTGC
This sequence comes from Hyla sarda, assembly GCF_029499605.1. Lineage (NCBI taxonomy): Eukaryota > Metazoa > Chordata > Amphibia > Anura > Hylidae > Hyla > Hyla sarda. The sequence continues at coordinate 494,748,591 of NC_079190.1, read as the reverse complement.
CAGATTCTGCTCTGAAATTCTGCAGTGTGAACAAGGCCATAAAGATGTACTCCGCCCCTAGACATCTTATCTCCTATCTAAAAGATAGGGGATAAGATGTCTGATCACGGGGTCCTGCTGCTGGGGACCCCCGCAATCTCTCCTGCGGACCCCCGCAATCTCTCCTGCAGCACCCCGTACATTAGCTGCACGGAGCGAAGATCGCTCCGTGGCTGATGACGGGTGATACAGGGGCCGGAGTATTGTGATGTCACGGCTCCGCCCCCTTGTGGATGGGGATAAGATGTCTGGGGGCGGAGTACCTCTTTAAAGTTAATGTGTTGCCTAGATTTTCTTTTTTTCCTGTTTTTAAACAGATACTGAAACTTTTATTTATTTTTATTATTGTCATTTTTTTTTCATTTTCTTTGCACATTATTATGGAAGCGGCCATCTTGCCCATGCATTTTTTTTCTTTTATTTAGACAACAATAGATTGAGGCTGTCCCATTCACATAAATGGTAAAGGTGTCTGGGCGTCCTTTTGTCCTGCTATTTCCTTTGAAGTGCTCTTGTCTTGGGCTTTTTCCACAAGATGCTGCAGTTTTATGTGGCATTCGTCTGTGTGGTTGTTACTTGTACTAAGATTGAGGCAGGGGATGGATGTACAGTCATTTGTATGATCCGTGAGATGTAGGATGAGCAGTGATGCAGCCTGGAGTCGCTATCGATGCATCTTCTGTACTATAAGACCTCAGGAGGCTCCGCAGGGCGCACGCTCTATTGTCTCCTCCTGGAGCCCAGAGCTGTACGTGACGTGCTGATCTTAGCTCTTTCTATTCAGCCCTTCCTCCAAATTACCATTCGGGACATAAAGGGAACAGACAACTGATAATTATATCCTCCAGCTTTATCCAAGACTGTATTCCTGGATTTGGCTAGAAAAGAAAGGAGCAATAAACATCCCCAACCCCCCCGTCCCCCATAGCGCTACTGGAATAACCAGCCTCGTACATGTACACAGTGACTACTGATGACTGCTGAATATATAAAATTTATATACATAAATATGGATATCAAAACTGGGTAGCAAGGCCAACCTAAGGGGTGTTTGGGCCCTTGGGTACCAGGTCGTGGTTGACTACCTGTCTACCTCACCCTAGGCCTATTAAGCATAGCGCATGTTACTCAGATCATTGGCCCTTTCCCCCAAGCCCGGTTAGCTCTGGTATCTGCCCAAGTTTGGAGACCAATTCTAAGTGACATTAGCCCCTTTTTTCTCAGGCCTTATTCATCAAGAATTCTGCACTTATCATGAAAATGGTGTTGGTGCTTGATCCACTGCATGCCAGACCCAAGTGGTGCCCAAGGAACCACCTTGTCCATAATGATGTTTGTCTGGTTTCAGCAGGGTGTCCTTTATTGCCAGACCCCAGTGGGGCCCAGCAGAACTCACTGACCATAATGACGTCCATCTGGTTCCAGTAGGGTGTCCTTTAGGCCTTGTTCATCTAGCATTCTACACATCACAAAAATGGTGTTGGCGCTAGATCCACTGTATGCCAGGCCCAAGCGTTGCCCAACAAACCCCATTGACTATAATGATGATCATCTGGTTCAAGTAGGGTGTCTTTATTGCCAGACCCCAGTTGTACTCAAAGGACCCCATTGACCGTATGATGACAGTCTGGTTCCAGTATGGTGTCCTACATTGACAGACCTTATTGGTGCCTAAAGGACCCTATTGACCATAGTGATGTCCATCTGGTTCCAGAGTAGGGTTTCCTTCAATGCCACACCCCAGAGGGGCCCAGCGGAACTTGCTGACCGTAAGGACATTGTTCATCAAGCATTCTGCACCTAGAAAAGAGTGTTGGCGCTAGATCCACTTCATGCCAGACCCCAGTGGTGCCCAACGAACCCCATTGACCATGATGATGACCGTATGGTTCCAGTAGGGTGTCCTTTATTGTCAGATCTCAGTGGAGCTCAACAGGACCCATTGACCTTAATGATTTCCATCTGTTTCCAGTAGTATGTCCTTCATTGCCGGACCCCGTGGTGCTCAAAGGACCCTACTGACCATAATGATGTTTATCTGTTTCCATTTTGACAGAATCTGTGATGGAGGCCTCTTACTGAACCTCCAATGCGCATGGGATTGAGGCCAAAGTTGGATCAAAGTCTGTGAGGAATCTACAAAGGAGTCTCTATGCTTCTTTGGAATGTAGAATATGCACAGTAATATCATATTAACAGGACTGTGTATGGTATGGTCTGTTGGTTTTGCTCATCTCCCCAAGCTCCAGGATTGTGTCAGAAAGTCTTAATAAATTACGCCATTATGTCTTTCCCATTGCACCAGTTATAACGGGTAGCTTATCTCTGCACCCTCCTTAGTAGACATCTCCATGACTCTGTGTCAGCAAATATTTACCGTATTTTCCGGCATATAAGATGACTGGGTGTATAAGACGACCCCCAACTTTTACAGTTAAATTATAGAGTTTGGGATATACTCGCCGTATAAGACTACCCCTCTACTGCAATGTACGGTACCTTACCATTGTTCCCCACACTAGGTTGTGAGCATAGTTCCCCCCCACATTAGGTTGTGAGCATAGTTCCCCCCCACATTAGGTTGTGAGCATAGTTCCCCCCACATTAGGTTGTGAGCATAGTTCCCCCCACATTAGGTTGTGAGCATAGTTCCCCCCACATTAGGTTGGCAGTATAGTTCCCCCCCCCACATTAGGTTGTAGTTCCCCCACATTAGGTTGGCAGTATAGTACCCCCACATTAGGTTGTAGTTCCCCCACATTAGGTTGGCAGTATAGTTCCCCCACATTAGGTTGTAGTTCCCCCACATTAGGCGCAGTATACTTCCCCCACAGACAAACAACCTTCAGTTATATACAGTGTATGGCTGGAGGCTGTACGTCTGTGTACTGCCCCACTTCAGTGCTCAGACCACCGCTCCTCCGGTCCGGGGTCATGATCGACTGTTATGGCCTATTGGCCATAGTTGTAGGTCCCGGGACCAAAGGAGCGGTGGTCTGAGCACCGAAGATGACGTGCTGGTAACTTACTTACAATGCCGGCGCGTCCTTGCTGCTCTGCTGTTTCTATGCTCAAGCGTCCTTGCTGCGTTGCTGTTTCTATGGGTGCACGCACGGGACTTCAGTGACGTCCCTGTGTGCACTACCTCCCGACAACCCCTGCGTTTTTAATGTTAACGTGGAGCCGCAGAAAGGTAACCGGGACATCCTCGTGTCCCGAAAAGATCTTTTGGGACACAGGGATCTTCCGAATGTGATGGGGGAAGATACTCCATACCCCGGGCGTCTCGGCCGACTGCAGCACCCGGAGTATAAGATGACACACGGCTTTTGAGAAAATTTTACGGGGTTGAAAAGTCATCTTATATGCCGGAAAATACGATAGCTAATTGTCCCCCACCCCTTTATTCTGTGGTCTCGTGTGGGCTCCATAGTTGAAGTTAGGCCTGTTGGGGCCAGTGTTTCATACACCATGGGAAAAAACACCAGTGTTTGGTAGAGCGGATTGTCTGCTCAGGATGGTATAATGGAAGCTGTGTATAACAGTGGGAGGCTGTATGTGCCCCCCTATTATCACTACGGTATATGGACCTTCAGAGGCGTCTGTGAATACATATAGTGGGCAAAAAGCATTTAGTCAGCCACCAATTGGCCAAGTTCTCCCGCTTAAAAAGATGAGAGGCCTGTAATTTTCATCATAGGTATACCTCAACTATGAGAGACATAATGAAAAAAAAAATCCATAAAATCACATAAAATCTGATTTTTTAAGAATTTATTTGCAAATTATGGTGGAAAATAAGTGTTTGGTCAATAACAAAAGTTATATACCCTTTGTTGGCAATGACAGAGGTCAAACGTTTTCTGTAAGTCTTCACAAGGTTTTCACACACTGTTGTTGGTATTTTGGCCCATTCCCCCATGCATATCTCCTCTAGAGCAGTGATGTTTTGGGGTTGTCGCTGGACAACACAGAATTTCAACTCCCTCCAAAGGTTTTCTATGGGGTTGAAATCTGGTGACTGGCTAGGCCACATTGTAACATGCACATTAATTCTAAGGATTATTTTAAACAGCATGCAGTACATAATGTGGAACTTACAAAATGACATTAAAGCTACATTTTCATTCAAACCTTTTGGTATTAATGTTTCGAGTTCTGTTATCCAAAATGCTTCATGTTGAAGCAAGCGTTTTCGATTTAAGATTTTCATTCGTGTGAACAGTAACCTGTTTCACAACTTGCCACCGTAACTCCGAAATTTGATGACCATTTTGTTGAAAGTGCCGTGCCGTGACTGGCTAGGCCACTCCAGGACCTTGAAATGCTTTTTACAAAGCTACTCCTTCGTTGCCCGGGCGGTGTGTTTGGGATCATTGTCATGCTGAAAGACCCAGCCACGTTTCATCTTCAATGCACTTGCTGATGGAAGGAGGTTTTCACTCAAAATCTCATGATACATGACCCCATTCATTCTTTCCTTTACACAGATCAGTCATCCTGGTACCTTTGCAGAAAAACTTCCCCAAAACATGATGTTTCCACCTTCACAGTAGGTATGGTGTTCTTTTGAATGCAACTCAGCATTCTTTCTCCTCCAAACACGACGAGTTAAGTTTTTACCAAAAAGTTCTACTTTGGTTTCTTCTGACCGTATGACATTCTCCCAATACTCTTCTGGAATTCTCTCTAGCAAACTTCAGAAGGGCCCAGATATGTAATGGCTTAAGCAGGGGGACACGTCTGGCGCTGCATGAGTCCCTAGTGGAATAGTGTGTTACTGATTGTAGCCTTTGTTATGTTGTTCCCAGCTCTCTGCAGGTCATTAGATCACTAGGTCCCCCGTGTGGTTCTGGGATTTTTGCTCACCGTTCTTGTGATTATTTTGACACCATGGGGTGAGAGCCCCAAATCGAGTGAGATGATCAGTGGTCTTGTATGTCTTCCATTTTCTAATAATTGCTCCCACAGTTGATTTCTTCACACCAAGCTGCAAGGAGGTGTGCCAGGCTGTGGCACTTGAGCAGTTTGGCCCCACCTCCTCGACACTAAGCTCAGAAATAAAATAAATAAATAAAAAAAAGGCAATTTTATAAGCATGGTAACCACCATGAGCTCCAGAATATGTACAGTTTGCCTTTTAAAAGCCTTTCCTAAAGCTCTGATCAGTGATTACATTTTTGCTACGGTGTCTGCAGAGAGACACTCCCCCCCCCCCCCCCCCCCCATTTTATGATTGGTTCAGGCTGCTGCTTTGTCCCTCCCCTGAGGCTCTGCCTTCTCAGATTGGCCAGTGTGTATAAACACAATTTTCATTATACTGACGACCGACTGGATTACAGCTTATAAATCTGCAGTGACAAAAATATCTAGTTCTTCTTGACCCTACCACATGCCTAACCACCAGAGATAGAAGACTTTCGGATTTGTTTGCACCCCCGCTTCTTGACTTAAAACACCATTGTTTGCTACTATTAGAATACTTGTGGAGCTGGGATATCTGCATAGGTTCATATAACCCAAGACATAAGGCCCAGCTGGGCTTGGCCCCATAACAGCATCATGGAGCCCACCCGCAGGCTCCACGTCACAGAAGGGGGCGGGCTGGGGCAGAATATAGATGAGGCAGGGGGAGCTGGGTGAACTGGCTCCCCGTCTCTATTGTACGCTAGAACCCAATGGAAACGCAATTACTATCAAGATAACATGCAGTTTATCACCATAAATGGGGCACTCAAGGACCTTGAAGGCACAGATCAAGTGTTACTTCAACCATATTCTATGTATAATTAAGTTCTAAAAATGATATCAATTTTACGGTCAATCTCAGATCAGGTGTGCCTCCGGCACACCTGATCTGAGATTGACCGAAAAATTGATAAGAGTTTTAGAACTTGATTATACAAAGAAACTGCTTGCTGAAAGGGTCCTATGAAGATCTAATGACGGTAAACTTAGGGTCTACCTGGTGGGCCCGGATGTCCTACATTTCTCCGATTTCACACCCTAGTTTCTATTAGGAAGATAATTAAGAAGTGAAGTAGGTTACTTGGCCAACGTCGCTCTAGATTGTACTTTATCTTTCGCGAGAAGGGGCCCTTGGCATTTCTATGATCATCGCTTCCTTCCTTGTGTTCATAATCGCATTGTTCTTGGGAAATGTTATCACTTCTTAAAGTAAAATGACATTATTAGTCAGTATATTGCGTATGGCTAGAGTCGGGTGTTGGGTGTTCCAGTGCTCTACTGTATCTATGGGGTATATTAGTATTTGGAATATGTTTTTTTATGTAATGTTATGTTCAATGGTGTTGCCCTGTTTTCATTTCTTAACCTTAAAGGGGTACTTCTCGCCTAGACATCTTATCCCTGATCGCGGGGGTCCCGCCGCTTGGTGCAGTGCCCGAATCTTGTGATGTCACGGCCCCTCCCAATGGCTGTTATGCCCATATGGCATTATGGTTATATCAGTCGTTGGCATTATGGTTATATCAGTCGTTGGTCATGTTTGGGGTTGTAGTGCTCTATGTATAGGGTATAATAGAATTGTATTGCATTATATTATATTGTAGTATGTCCAGTAAAGAATATAATAGAATTGTATTATTATGTTTTTTTTTTTGTGTTTGTTGACTGTAACGCTGTATAGAGATAGTAATGTTCTCCACATGCTTACATCTACGGTTACCATCTACTAAATGGTTTCCCCTATGTTCCATGGGATATTAGCAACAGATGGCCGGCTAATGACATTGGGGGGGTATGTATGAAGGATTTTACACCGTTTTTTTTTTTTTTTACTGTGATTTGTCGCAATTTTCTTCTATATGTTACTTTTTGCGACAATCAGTTGCGCCAAATGGTTTTGAACATTTATCACTGATTTGACGGTGTAAGTCGTGATTTCAATCGCAATCATGCATTGGTTTGGAAAACGTTAATTGCGTCTTTTCGATTTGGTGCAAATTTTGGCGCAAATACCTTCATTAAAGGGGTAGTCCAGTGGTGAAAAACTTATCCCCTATCCTAAGGATAGGGGATAAGTTTGAGATCATGGGGGGTCTGACCGCTGGGGCCCCCTGCGATCTCTCTGTACGGGGGCCAGGCTCTCTGACCAGATAGCGGGTGTCGACCCCCGCACGAAGCGGCGGCCGGCACGCCCCCTCAATGCATCTCTATGGCAGAGCCGGAGATTGCCGAAGGCAGCGCTTCGGCTCTGCCATAGAGTTGTATTGAGGGGGCGTGTCGGCCGTTGCTTTGTGCGGAGGTCGACACGCCCCCTTCCCGCGGGCTGTCGGGGCTCTGTACAGGAGATCGCAGGGGGCCCCAGCGGTCGGACCCCCCCGCAATCTCAAACTTATCCCCTATCCTTAGGATAGGGGATAAGTTGTTCACCACTGGGTTCACCACTGGACTACTCCTTTAAGGCGCAAATCCACACCAAAAATAAAATGACAGAGAAAATAGCTACAACAATAGAATGTAAAACATTTAAACAGTGCCAAACCAGAAAGTGGAAAAAGGACCCTGAACAATAAAGGCCCTGGCTGTGCGAGCTTTACCTCTGTAAATCAGCCAAAGTCCCAAGGTCAGATTTAAAGGGGTTCTCCGGTGGAAAACTTTTTTTTTTTTTTTTTTTTTTTATTAATCAACTGGTGCCAGAAAGTTAAAGATTTGTAAATGACTCCTATTAAAAAATCTTTATCCTTCCAGTACTTTTTAGCAGCTGTATGCTACAGAGGAAATTCTTTTCTTTTTAAAAGATTAAAGAGGGGGGGATGGTGATGAGCTCGGAAAGACGCAGCTATTAAATAAATCATCACGCACACCTACATATTGTTGTATACACTCACGCCGGCTTTATGCTTTCAGAATATTAATATGTTACATTTTCTGGGACGATATTGTTAGATTTCACAACATTATGTGAAAATGTAATTGTCTGGTTTAGAAAACCCATTTTAGTTCAATAGGCATTGTGTAATACTTCATTTCTCCTGCGGTGGCACTGTAGAGAAACTGAACACTTGCTTTTAAGTTTCACCAAAGAGTACAGTTGATAGATTTCAGCTGAAGGACACCATGTGATGATCTTTTGTTACTGAGGGACTAATTCTTCCCGCTACGCTGTATTACCACATGTATCCTACTTTGAGTACCGCAAGGTGACACCCCCCAACCCCATGGGAAGTTCCCTGCTTCTTATCTAAGGGAGAGATCAGCTACAAAGAGAGTCCTTCGCCCTGGAGGACATTTTCATTCATTACATGGACAGCCCACTTGGTTCAATAGGCGTTTTGTTGTGTAATACTTCATCTCTCCTGCGGTGGCACTGTAGAGAAACTGAACACTTGCTTCTAAGTTTCACCATAGACTACAGTTGTTTGGTTTCAGCAGAAGGACAACATGTGACCAGCTAGCCTGTACTACCACACCTATCCTCCCTTGAGTATCACCCCCATGGAAAGTTCCCTGTTTATTAGCTAAGACAGAAATCAACTACAAAGAAAGTCCTTCACCCTGGAGGACCCAGCATTTTTATTCAATTCATGGACAGCCCATTGAGTTCAATATACCGGACCGGACACAATGGAAAATTGGAAGTCTTCCTGCGCTGCCAATCTCCAAAGAACAAGGTAGGAGGCCAAAGATGTAATAGAAACAATATTTTATTGATACAACGCATTTCAAAGCCGGGAGGGCCTTTTCATCAGCCTAATAAAAAGGCCATCCCGGCCTTGAAACGCGTTGTGTGTGTGTGTGAATAAAATATTGTTTCTATTACATCTTTGGCCTCCTACCTCGTTCCTTGGAGATTGGCAACACGGGAAGACTTCCAGTTTTCCATTGTGTCTGGTCCGGTATCGTTGGCACTCCACTCTTGGCGTGGGAAGCCTGCGGCAGCCAGTTGGACTGATGGTGCGGTCTCTATCCAGCCCTGTGAGCGTTGTGCCTCGGACATTGCACAACGACATAAGGTGAGCGTATTACTCACCTATCTGTATCTAACACTTTACCATTGGTCCTGCACATAGAAGCGCTCCTGTTCCCTTTTGTCATTGAGTTCAATAGGCATAGTTTAATACTTAATCTCTCCTGCGGTGGCACTAGAGAGAGAATGAACATTTGCTTCTAGGTTTCACCATAGACTACAGTTTATCAATGGGGAATACAACAGGATGATCTTTTGCTACTGAGGAACTACTACTCCCAGCTGCCTTTACTACCACACTAATCCTCCCTTCATTACCACAAGGTGACACCTCCTACCCCCATGGGAAGTTCCCTTTTTATTAGCTAAGGCAGGGATAACCTTCAAAGAGAGTCCTTTACCCTGGAGGACCCAGCATTTTCATTCATTCCATAGACAGCCCATTAGGTTCAATAGGCGCTGTGTAATACTTCATCTCTCCTGCGGTGGCACTGTAGAGAAATCCAACACTTGCTTCTAAATTTCACCATAGACTACAGTTGATCGATGGGAATTTGAGGAGGACACCATGTGATCAACTTTTGCTACCAAGGGACTACTACTCCCAGCTAGCCTGTACTACCACATTTATCCTACTTTGAGTACCACATGGTGCCCCCTATGGGAAGTTTTAAATAAAAAAAAATATGCATATAAATCTACAACACTGATAAAAAGAAGAAACACCTTCACCCTTTTCTACCAACGTGTATTTATGACATCGCACACGCCAGACAATCCCCCTAAGGGTTAACCCTATCCTTAGACATAATAGGAGCCACAAATTCATTAGGAATATTTCTGTACACTAATTAAAAGGCGTTTTTTTTTTTTTTTCACGATTGGCGTATAGCCTTCATATAGCCCATATGTTCAGCCATTTGTTCTCGTCTAATGAGTAACACAACACATTCTATACATCAGCCAGATTTCTGTTTTTCAGGCCTAATTGATTTAATTTTAGGGTTTTCTGGAGGAGGGTGCGACATTACACAAGTGTCACGCTTCTCCGTGTTATTGTGGTAACGTTTTTCATCTGTTTCTTTCTTGCACCTACTTCCAGTGCTTAGGCCTCGATCGGTATTACAGATCTGGGTTATGTGTGACTGGAATGTGGTGGGTCACGGGGGTGCGATGTGAGGTGTATTGGGCAGATGGTGTTTACCCCTAAATGTTCGTGACGCCAGGGCGTGGTTTTACCGAGAACCACCCAAACAGTAGCACCGCTAGTAAGATGCATATCCCGGACTGGGACCTCACAGTACTATGGCCCCAGACTGGACCTCTTATTTTTTATGGAGCCTCATGGGGGATATTTTTTTCCTTTTTTATAGATTCTATATAAATACATCACTTCAATTAAATAATGGGATGTTCCCTTAGATCAGTGTTTTTCAAGCTGCCGACTGTCTGTGGCTAGGGTTGCCACCTTTCTTTAAAAAAAAATACTGTCCATGCTAATTTACATAATTAATTATATATGCGTGACATCACAGGATACACATATGTGAGGGAAATTTTGTCCTATTCTGACCCCTATAACTTTTTTTTATTTCTCCTTATACGGGGCCTGTATGTAGGGCCCATTTTTTGCACCCCCGATCTGTAGTTTTTAACAGGACCATTTTTGTTTTAATGTGACTTTTTGATCGCTTTTTTTTTTTATAATTAAACTCGGGAGTTGCAGTTAGTTACTAACTACAACGCCCAGCATGTCCTGATACAGTTCTGTGGCTCAGCAGCTGCCCCAAACGAAAACTACAACTCCCAGCATGTTGAACTATATAGTAGTATATAGTATAGGTCTATGTTTCCCAACCAGGGGTGCCTCCAGCTGTTGCAAAACTACAACTCGCAGCATGTTGGACTATATAGTAATGTATAGTATAGGCAATGTTTCCCAACCAGGGGTGCCTCCAGCTGTTGCAAAACTACAACTCCCAGCATGTTGGACTATATAGTAGTATATAGTATAGGTCAGTGTTTCCTAACCAGGGGTGCCTCCAGCTGTTGTAAAACTACTACTCCCAGCATGTTGGACTATATAGTAGTATATAGTATAGGTCAGTGTTTCCCATCCAGGGGTGCCTCCAGCTGTTGTAAAACTACAACTCCCAGCATGTTGGACTATATAGTAGTATATAGTATAGGTCAGTGTTTCCCAACCAGGGGTGCCTCCAGCTGTTGTAAAACTACAACTCCCAGCATGTTGGACTATATAGTAGTATATAGTATAGGTCAGTGTTTCCCAACCAGGGTTGCCTCCAGCTTTTGCAAAACTACAACTCCCAGCATGCCCGGACAGCCGTTGGCTGTCTGGGCATGCTGGTAGTTGTAGTTTTGCAACAGCTGGAGGCGCTCTGGATGGAAAACACTAGTATAGCATATTGTGCAACATTCCGGGAATTGGAGGATTGGTTGGATAAATGCCGGCCATTGCATTGCCGGTATTTTTAATATAAAAATACCGGCAGGGTGGCCAATATACCGGCTGTGCCAATAAAATACCGGCAAGGTGGTAACCCTATCTGTGGCCCTGTTCTGTAAAACTGTAGCTCCACTCCGCTCTCCCGTGTCCTGAATGGTGTCCCAGTCCATATCATATCGCAGAAAAAGGAATGGGCTCAGCTATAATCATTTGAATCGGGTGCCGCCAAGTATGTCAATTGTATACCAGATTGTAAAAAAAAAAAACAAGAAAAAGTAGACACACTAAAAAAATGGTGCACACTAAAAATTATAAAAAATATATATAACAAAAGAATCTTTAATTGAAATACATAGGCTAGACACATATTTAAAAACACTTAAAATGGTTCTACATGAACCTGAACCACAGACCGGGGGGGCCTGCAGAGCCCTCCCAAGGCACCTGCCCTCTTTATAATAATAATAAATAAAAAAAAAACCCTACTGAAATCATATACATAACATACACAAAATATAATTCACACTAAATATAACATAAATATAAATACAAACATATACACAAAATTAATACATTTGCATATGGCCAAAAAAGTTCATCATTTCAAATGAATCAGTTCAATATTGCAATTAGGACTGGTGCAAGGATTTTTGCCACCCAGGTTGAAAGCTAATTTTGCCGCCCCTTGACGCCGCCCATTGGCTCCACCCTTTGTCATGCCCCATCTTACTACTGGGGTGACACACTGTAACTAACCTCCTCCTCATGTAATCTCCTTACTACTGGGGTGACACACTGTAACTAACCTCCTCCACATGTATTCTCCTTACTACGGGGGTGACACACTGTAACAAACCCCCTCCTCATGTAATTTCTTTACTACTGGGGTGACACACTGTAACAAACCTCCTCCTCATGTAATTTCCTTACTACGGGGGTGACACACTGTAACAAACCCCCTCCTCATGTAATTTCTTTACTACTGGGGTGACACTCTGTAACAAACCTTGTCATGTAATCTCCTTACTTCTGGGGTGACACACTGTAAAAAAAAACCTTCCTCATGTAATCTCCTTACTACTGGGGTGACACACTGTAACAAACCTCCTCCTCATGTAATCTCCTTACTACTGGGGTGACACACTGTAACAAACCCCCTCCTCATGTAATTTCCTTACTACTGGGGTGAAACTGTAACAAACCTCCTCCTCATGTATTCTCCTTACTACTGGGGTGACACACTGTAACAAACCTCCTCCTCATGTATTCTCCTTACTTCTGGGGTGACACACTGTAACAAACCTTGTCATGTAAACTCCTTACTTCTGGGGTGACACACTGTAACAAACCCCCTCCTCATGTAATCTCCTTACTACTGGAGTGACACACTGTAGCAAACCTCCTCCTCATGTAATCTCCTTACTACTGGGGTGACACACTGTGTAACATACCTTCTCCTCATGTAATCTCCTTACTACTGGGGTGACACACTGTAACAAACCTCCTCCTCATGTAATCTCCTTACTACTGGGGTGACACACTGTAACAAACCCCCTCCTCATGTAATTTCCTTACTACTGGGGTGAAACTGTAACAAACCTCCTCCTCATGTATTCTCCTTACTACTGGGGTGACACACTGTAACAAACCTCCTCCTCATGTATTCTCCTTACTTCTGGGGTGACACACTGTAACAAACCTTGTCATGTAAACTCCTTACTTCTGGGGTGACACACTGTAACAAACCCCCTCCTCATGTAATCTCCTTACTACTGGAGTGACACACTGTAGCAAACCTCCTCCTCATGTAATCTCCTTACTACTGGGGTGACACACTGTAACAAACCTTCTCCTCATGTAATCTCCTTACTACTGGGGTGACACACAGTAACAAACTCCTCCCCATGTAATATCCTTACTACTGGGGTGACACACTGTAACAAACCTCCTCCTAATGTAATCACCTTATTACTGGAGTGACAGACTGTAACAAACCTCCTCCTCAAGTAATCACCTTACTACTGGGGTGACACACTGTAACAAACCCCCTCCTCATGTAATCTCTTTACTACTGGGGTGACACACTGTAACAAACTGATTCCTCATGTAATCTCTTTACTACTGGGGTGACACACTGTAACAAACTGATTCCTCATGTAATCTCTTTACTACTGGGGTGACACACTGTAACAAACCTTCTCATGTAATCTCCTTACTTCTGGGGGGACACTCTGTAACAAACATCCTTCTCGTAACCTCCTCCTCGTGTAATCACCTTACTACGGGGGTGACACACTGTAACAAACCCCCTCCTCATGTAATCTCCTTACTACTGGGGTGACACACTGTAACAAACCTCCTCCCATGTAATCACCTTTCTACTGGGGTGGTGCGGTAACTTTATTGCTGTAGGCAGAGTGACTCCCCATCATGAGTGCGCTCCAGGCGGCTGACTATTTTGCCTATAAGCAGAGCCGGCCCTGATTGCTATATCCCATACATGATGTAGCTTAATAAACTTAATCCATAGCAAAAAAGCAATATGTATAAACCCCCACTATAATGGAAGGAGGACCAGATCAGAAGACAGAGATGTATACAAATACCGGGAGGCGCACCCCTAAACCCCACAAGTCCCGTCGCCTGTGGGCAACTTCCTCAGGGGCACCACTGTCTGTGGTTCAGGTTCATGTGGAACCATTTTAAGTGTTTATAAATGTGTGTTTAGCCTATTTCTAATAAAAAAAATTTTTTGTAATATCTATTTTTTTGGTACTTTTTGATGTGCACCGTTTTTTTTTTTTTTTTTTGTGTCTACTTTTTCTTGTTTTTCCAATCCAGTCCATATGATGGCGTTATATGGAGAAGTATGTGACTGTACTCGTCAATCTGCCTCCACCTGTGTAGTGTAACGCTATGGAGGAAGGAGAGTAATGTGTATCCTCACATGCTCCTCCATAGGACGCCATGATATAGACGAGAAGCTAGCCAGCACATAGAGAACAAGGGGGCAAACCACCTACAGGGGTAAACTACGGGCAGGGGGGATTCTACTTATAGCGGGCAAACTGCCTACAGGGGTAAACTACGGGCAGGGGGGGATTCTATCTATAGAAGGCAAACTACCTACAGGGGTAAACTACGGGCAGGGGGGATTCTACTTATAGAGGGCAAACTACCTACAGGGGTAAACTACGGGCAGGGGGGGATTCTTCTTACAGCGGGCAAACTACCTACAGGGGTAAACTACGGGCAGGGGGGTTTCTACTTATAGAGGGCAAACTACATACAGGGGTAAACTACGGGCAGGGGGGGATTCTACTTATAGCGGGCAAACTACCTACAGGGGCAAACTACGGGCAGGGGGGGATTCTACTTATAGCGGGCAAACTACCTACAGGGGTAAACTACGGGCAGGGGGGATTCTACATATAGCGGGCAAACTACCTACAGGGGTAAATTACGGGCAGGGGGGGATTCTACTTATAGAGGGAAAACTACCTACAGGGGGTCCTACCTACAGGGGGGAAACTACCTGCAGTAGACTATGCCTCGCCTTGTATGGCAGCACACAGAGTACCTGTGGTTTGTAATATGGCACACAAATAAACATGCTATGACTTGTACATGTCATGGAGGGCCATGGTAAGGACAATAATTCCTATATTCAGGCCATCTCCAACAGGGCCCCACATCTACCATGTGCCATTTATAATACTGGAGACCTCTTATGTGACAGGCTTTTGGACCTTTCAGGTATCAGGCACCTTCTGCCAATTCTATAGCTGTATCCTAAGCATTAAAGTTGTTGGCACTGGAATTTTCGGGGGCAAGAATTTCTGCAAAATTGGCCCATATTGGCCATGATACCATGCTGAAAAGTACAACCCATTCCGGCGTCACGGAACCTCCCTGCTTTACCCTGGCCCTACGCGTGTTGACTAGATTTGCTTGTCGTGCTTCATTTTGGGTGCCGGACCCTTCCCCTCCTTCCTTAGTTTTCAGTAGCTATCTACCGAGCACACGTAGAGCGGATTAGTCGTGGGCCTCGCTCGGTCGCGAGTGACTTCAATTCCTGCCCCTCATAGGCTACAAGTTAAACCCTTCTCATTCATCAGCCTTTAGTTAAGACCATTAAAACACATATTTCCCCATCAGTCAGAGATAATGTGTTTATCTATCCGAGTCCATGAAAAAACATCTTATCGAATGCAAACAGTGTGCGCGGGCAGCTGTCCAAATGTGTTGTGCGCGAGACAATAATAACATAATACTCTGCGCTGGGAGCTTTAAAAGCGGCGTCCCGGCCACCTGTCCCAATACTGGAGCTGTGTGCCGAGTGCGTCCCCGGCTCCTCTGTAACCGGATAGGCCTCGTATTTGCATAGCAGTGTAAAGTAAATCCTTGTTGGTTTAGCCGACTGTTTTATCAGCTCGCGCTGTTCAAAGGGTATTAGGGATCCTGATTGTTCCTCATCCTACAGGGTTTTATTGTCATATGATATTATAACCCACGTTTTAAAGGGGTACTCCACTGGAAAAACATTTTTTAAATCAACTGGTACCAGAAAGTTAAACAGATTAGTAAATTACTTCTATTTAAAAATCTTTATATAGGAAAAAAAAAGGGACATATACCGGCGCACCTTGTTGTGCTCCGGGGACAACACCGAAAATCGCCGGGGGATGGGTGGGGGGAGTGCGGTCATGGATACAGCAGCAGCCTGTGTCTGTCCATGCCTGGAATCCTGGAATGGTCGTAGAACTGGGGAGAACCACAACTTGCGGCAGTGTGGAGAGAAAAAGGACACTTCTCCGGCGCTTGCTAGAAGTAACTCTGTAATGATGATTTCAGATTTCAAAGTGGTAGAAATAAATGGCGTTTTATTTGTACAAAAGTGGAGTGACAACGCGTTTCGAGGGGACAGCACCCCTCTTCCTCAGGTCATGGATGACCTGAGGAAGAAAGGTGCTGTCCCCTCGAAATGCGTTGTCGTCCCGTTCTTGTACAAATAAAGCACCAGTTATTGTGCTGTCTACCACACTCGATACATCCAGAGAACGCGGGGGTCCCAGCAGTCAGACAACCCTCGATCAGCTACTTATCCCCTATCCTCTGGATAGTAGAAAAGTTAGTTTTGTGTAGACAACCCATTTAAGCAAATGCCCATAAAAAACATTTCTGGCCATTTCCTGACATGGACAGAGGTGTCAGCAGAGAGCACTGTGGTCAGATTGGAAAGAACTACACAACGTCCTCTGGAGTATACAACAGCTGATAAATACTGGAAGGATTAAGATTTTATATAGAAGTAATTTACAAATCTGTATAACTTTCTGTCACCAGTTAATTTGAAAACAATAGTTTTTTTTCTCCCCTTTAAATGGGGCCCATGGAGGGAAATATCAAGCAGAAGCTCTCTGGAGGACTTGGCCGGTCCATGTTTTACACCTGAATAACCCGCTATGTAATACCACGTTTGTCCTCCAGTGGCCGCTGCAGGGTAAATGTATAGGCAGCAGAATCATCCACAAATCAGCTGTTTACCATGTGGTCTCTGGAGTCTGTCTGGTTCTTAACTAGTTGATTTATTGCTGTTTGATGCATATAAGATTGTAATTTATCTGTGACTGGCTGATGAAGGAAACTGTTCATGCATAGAAAAACTAGTCCTGGCGCATAATGAGTCTTAAAGTTTTAACCCTCGAAGGGGAAATCTGATTTTTTTTTTTACCTATTAGTGCAGTTAAGACTTTATAGATTGAGGTGGGGGGAGTCCTACTTCTATTAACCAGAATGGAACCAATACAAAGAGCAGCTTACAGCTCTGAAGGTCATAGTGTGGCTTTCTTGTTTTTTGTATTGTTGTTGTATGTTTTGATTCTCATTAATTTGAATAGGCAGCATATTATAATACTGCCGAATGTTGCTGAGGGTATAGAAGTTGCACCATTGGCATTGATGGGCGGGTCCAGATAGGACATCCCCTTTAAGTACCCCTTCTTGACCCCCTGATTTGACACTTTCTGCTTTCCATGAACCCCATTACTACAAAAATTGGGCGTGTTTGATTTCAGCAGCCAATTGTTGAAGGGAGATAAGTCACCCCCAGAGGAGTCTGGCAGGTGGCTAGTTCTCACTATTGAGAACACATGCATACTCATCCAAGCCAAGTGTGCGTGTTCATGATGAGAATGGGAAGAATAGCTGTCAGTCAAATGGGCTTTCGGCAAACGACTAATAAAGATGTGTGGGCCACCGGGGGTGGCAGGATTGCCCCAAGATACACCACTGGAAGTGGCTTTTTTGATGCTTAGTTCCCAGCTCTGGTGAGGCATCGGTAGGAAAGAAGGGGAAATGCTCCTCACCATGGTTCATGCTCCTTTAACCAAACCATAGCTCCACTGACAATAGCGAGGTGCCCCCCAGACCAGACTGGTATCTGTTAGACCAGTACAACCTCCTCCACCCAGTGCCCAGGGCCTCTTATCTACACATTATAATATTCTCTCCATTGAGCCCCCCCACACAGCCAACATCCTACACAGCCAAACTTTAGGAGCACCCCAATTCCAAATCTAGTGTGGTGTGCCAGGGGAGTGCGATTTGAGGTGAATGGGGCAGATGTTGTAGCCCAGGGGCAGATGGTGTTAACCCCTAAATGTTCATGATGCCACGGCGTGGTTTTACCGAGAACCACCCGAACGGTAGCACCGCTAGTTCTAGTTTAGGCAGGGCAAATAAGAGTCCAAGGCCAGGTCAGGGTTAATGGTAGCTTTACTGAGGTAGACAGATGGTACAGTCTTTACAGCTAGGCCAGGATCCCAGAGAGGTGACCGGTAACACAGAGGACCTCACAGCTTGCTGGGACTTGCAGTGACTTTGACAGACTCTAGGACAGCCACGTTGACAATAATAGACTTGACTTGACTGTGGGTAGTGACAGCAGACAGAGATGACTTGACTTACTGACCTGTGGCTGTAATTTAGGTTGAGGCCTCCAGATGTGCTGGACACTGACTCTGAGACGTCTGGACTGGACGTGACCTCAGCAGAAAGTGTGGTGGAAGAGAGAGATTGTAGTACCTCCCCGTCTTATAAAGGCGGGCTGAGCAAGGAGCCCATAGGCTAGCTGCGGGTCATCTGGTCACGTGGTGCTCTCTGGGTAACAAAACATGTGACTTTAACATGTGACAACCATTATCATGTGATCAATAACCATGTGACCATATAAAAGGTCCTTTACACATAATATACAACTAATTACATTATGGGGGAACACTGCAGGTGAGCCCTGGGGACCGTACAGGGGCTCAAGCTGATAGGACTGTGAGATGCATATCCCGTAGTGGGACATCAAACTAGTATGTATCCTTAAAGGGTAACTCTCATTAAAACAAATTTTTGCTATTGCACTCCTTATGGTAAATAAAAAATATTTCTAATATACTTTGTTTAAGTTTTCTATGTTTTATTTGTTTTATTTGTGCTTAAAAAAAGCTCAAGAGCAAATTTCCCCCCCATCTCATACACAGACTTAGGACCGAAGCCCAAACACAGGAAGTGCAGCCTGGAGTGCTGAAGGGGGTGTGTCCAGCCTCACCCAATCATAGCTCCTCTCACACTCTCTAGGATGCACTTCCTGTGTTTGGGCTTCGGTCCTAAGTCTGTGTATAAGATGGGGGAAAAATGTGCTCTTGAGCTTTTTTTAAGCACAAATAAAACATAGAAAACTTTTTTTTTAAACAAAGAATATTAAAAATATTTTTTATTTACCATAAGGAGTGCAACAGCAAAAATTAATTTTAATGAGAGTGACCCATTTAATACTATAGAACATAATTTTTTTTTGTGTCATCACGAAGAGTGCACCCTGCCCACACCCATTTAGTCTAAGGGTCTATTCACACGGCAGAATTCCGCTTCCAATTAAAGCCCATAGAATTCTGTGGGATTCCGCACTCCCATTCACACTTCTGAATTTCCGCTAGCGGAAATTCAGAAGTGTGAATGGGAGCGCGGAATCCCATAGAAGTCTATGGGCTTAAATTTGAGGTGGAATTCCACTAGCGGAAATTCTGCCGAGTGCATAGACCCTAACCCCTCTACTTAATTTCTCATACTTTGTTCCAACTAGGGATCGACCGATATCGTTTTTTTAGGGCCAATACCGATAATCGGTTGAGGTTAGGGCCGATAGCCGATAACTTATACCGATATTCCGGTATAAGTTATCGGCTATTTATCCCCCCTCGACACCGCTGCAGGTCATTGATTTAAAGCGGGCGCTTTAAATCAATGCACTGCAGTGGCATTTGCGGTGCCATAGGCCGCCGCCGCCACCACCCGCTTCTCTCCCCCTACCTGTCAGGGTGGTCCGGGCCATCCATCCTTCCTTCCTGTAGTGTCCGGCGGCATTCCGGGTGGAGGGTGCACCGGTCCGGGCTGTCCTTCTTCGGGGGTCCTCTTCTCCACTCCGGGAAGGCTCCGGCCTAGTAGCGCTGCATAGATGCCGCTGCGCAGTGACGCCCGTGCGCAGCGACGCACCTGACGTCACGGCATAGCGGCGTCTATGCAGCGTACTAGGCCGGAGCCTGCCCGGAGTGGAGAAGAGGACCCCCGGAGAAGGACAGCCCCGACCGGTGCACCCTCCACCCGGAATGGCGCCGGACACTACAGGAAGGATGGATGGCCCGGACCACCCCCATTACGGGTAAGTTTATTTATTTTTATTTTTTTATTGACTCGGGGGAGGGGCCCAACCGGTATAGCTGTATGGACAAAAATCCATACTGGTATACCGCCCAGCACTACGGTGGGTCGGGGGGGGGGGGGGGGGGCGATCGCGGTGTGGTGCGGCGGGTTGGGGGGCGGGCGTCGGGCGGGGCATTACCGGCTTATCGGCAAGGTAATTGCCGATACCGATAATGCTCAAAATCGTGATTATCGGCCGATAATATCGGCCATACCGATAATCGGTCGATCCCTAGTTCCAACCCACAAAAGACAGTGACTGTTCACCTCGGCCTCACTGACTCCTTTGTTGTTTTCCCCTCTGGACATGGTTTGTCTGAATCGCCTGAATCTCTTAGTTCAATAAACTGTTTAGCAGATAAACGCCATTAGCCGCCCGTGTACCTCCTGAGGACAGGACACTGGAACGTGCGCGGATTTGCTCACCCATGCATACACCTGCCTCGCACACTCTCGGCGCAGGAGAATTGCCTTTGCTAAGCAACGTGCCAAGAGCCTCCTTAATTATAAATGGGACAAATAAATAATTTAAAGGTATCGCTTATTTGCACTCGAACGCTTCAAAGCCGGAGAAATTAGACCAATTAGACGTTTCAGCTCGGTTTAGCCTTCAAGGTTTTAAGGAAATGTTGTGGAATTAAGTGGTAACACACGCGATTAGGGAAACAAACTCGATTAGTAAATCACATGCAAATTTCACCGTGTGCGGAGTTTTCTCCCGAGTCTTGGTGGGTGGCAATTTATTTTATTGTTGTATTTAGTCATAAATGGTTACGACTGTTCTGCTGAATAAAATATCCAGATTAGGGGAGAGCCGGGGTGCCGGCTCTCCCCTAATTTGTATATTTTATCCAGCAGAACGTGGAGCGTGTCGACCCCTGCATGAAGTGACGGCCAACACACCCTCTCCATGTATCTCTACGGGACGGCCGGAGATACCTGAATGCTGTATCTTCAGCTCTCCCATAGAGATACATGGAGGGGCATGTACGGCGCCACTTTGTGCGGGGGTCGACGCGCCCTGTTCCTAGGTGCCATGCAGGAGATTGCGGGGGTCCCAGCAACTGGACCCCCGTGATCAGACACTTTATCCCTTATTCCCTATCTGCACTGGAGTACTACTTTTAAAGGGGTACTCCAACCCTAGACATCTTAGCTGGTACCCCGCACCATTGCCATTAGAACGCTGGTTGCGGGCAGCAAGGGTCGTAACGTCACGGCAACGCCCCCTCAATGCAAGTCTATGGGAGGTGGCGTGGCTGCCGCCACGCCACCTACCATAGACTTGCATTGAGGGGGTGTGGCGTCATGTCAAAAGGGGCGTTGCCGTGACATCACAACCCCCCCCCCACCGCCCGCTCCAAACGTTCGTGACAAAACGTTCTGAACGCTGGGGCAGCGGAGTACCCCTTTAAATCTATGACTATGGCTCCTAACAGTACCTCTGATGCTGATGTGAACATGGCCTAAAGTAGCAGCTACAAAACACCAAAGTCAGGGTTACACAAAAGAACACAGAGCATATGTCATAATCCGCATAGAACGGCATAAGCCAGGGTTTTAAAAGGGGTACTCCGCCCCTAGACATCTTATCCCCTATCCAAAGGATATGGGATAAGATGTCAGATCGCCGGGGTCCCGCTGCTGGGGAGCCCCGGGATCTCCGCTGCGGCACCCCGCTATCATTACTGCACAGAGCGAGTTCGCTCTGCACGTAATGACGAGCAATACAGGGGCCGGAGCATCGTTACGTCACGGCTCCGCCCCTCGTGACGTCATGGTCCGCCCCTTTCAATACAAGTCTATGGGAGGGAGCGCGGCGGTCGTCACGCCCCCTGCCATAGACTTGCATTAAGGGGACGGGCCGTGATGTCACGAAGGGCGGAGCCGTGACGTAACAATGCTCCGGCCCCTGTATTGCTCGTCATTACGTGCAGAGCGAACTCGCTCTGTGCAGTAATGATAGCGCGGTGCCGCAGCGGGGATCCCGGGGCTCCCCAGCAGCGGCACCGCGGCGATCTGACATCTTATCCCCTATCCTTTGGATAGGGGATAAGATGTCTAGAGGCGGAGTACCCCTTTAAAAGAGAAGCCAACCAATAGGTTCTCCAGTCTAAATAAACCAAAGCTGTCAGTCACAAGCAACAGATCAGCTGTGAGAGACTCCAAACAAACTAATAGGTAGAAGACAGTATACCAGGAAGACTGCTGCTATTGGATTGTTGACAGGACTAGTGAGAGTACGGCCTATTTGTTGGAGGGATGCCTGACATTAGCTATATCTAGGCTCAAAATAATTTGGCTCCTTAAAAATACAGTGATCCATTAACTTACAATGGCCTCAACATACAATAGTTTCAACATACAATGGTCTTTTCTGGACCATTGTGACTTGAAACCAGACTCAACATAAGGAAGGGAGGAGCTGCAATCTCTTCTCTTTTTGCTCTCCCACCACACTTTCTGCTGAGGTCAAGTCCAGTCCAGACGTCTCAGATCCAGTGTCCAGCACATCTGGAGGTCTCAACCTAAATTACAGCCACAGGTCAGTAAGTCAAGTCATCTCTCTGCTGTCTACAGTCAAGTCTATTATAGTCAGCGTGGCTGCGCTAAAGTCTGTCAGTCACTACAAGTCCCAGCAAGCTGCGAGGTCCCCTGTGTTACCGGTCACCTCTCTGGGATCCTGGTCTAGCTGTAAAGACTATTACCATCTATTACCATCTGTCTACCTCAGTAAAGCTACCGTTAACCCTGACCTGGCCTTGGAGTATTATTTGCCCTGCCTAACTAGGACTAGCGGTGCTACCGTTCAGGTGGTTCTCGGTAAAACCACGCCATGGCGTCACGAACATTTAGGGGTTAACATTTAGGGTCCTTTCCAACCTGGGTGCTGCCACACATTGGACCGTCCGGTCCCACAGCAGTAGCAGCTTTTGGTCACTGTTCTTAAGTGGCCAGGCCTCGCCTTCTGATCTCCAGCTGGCACCGCGGCCACTTTAAATCAGTGAGCTGTCCTGACTGTCATGAGTGTCCCCCCCCCCAAACACCAAGCTGCCAAGCCTGCACAGGGGGTGATTGAGGGGGGGAGGGAATGAAGGGGCACGGGGGATGATGAAGAGAGGGGCGGAAATAAGTGGCACAATTAAATGGGTTATCCAGGAAAAATTTTTTTTATACATCTCAACTTGCTCCAGAAAGTTAGAAACAGATTTGTAAATTAATTCTATAAAAAAAATCTTAATCCTTTCAGTATTTATGAGCTGCTGAAGTTGAGTTGTTCTTTTCTGTCTAAGTGGTCTCTGATGACACCTGTCTCGGGAACTATACAGAGTAGAAGAAAATCCCCATAGCAAATCTATTCTGCTCTGTGCAGTTCCGGAGACTAGCAGAGATGTCAGCAGAGAGCACTGTTGCCAGACAGAAAACAACAACTCAACTTCAGCAGCTGATAATTATTGGAAGGATTAAGATTTTTTTTTTTTTTTATAGAAGTAATTTACAAATCTGTTTACCGGTAACTTTCTGGTGCCAGTTGATATATAGAAAAAGTTTTAGTTTTTTTCCTGGATTACCCCTTTAAGTGGCAAAGGGGGTGATGAAAGGGGGAATGGAGTGGCATAGGGGGTAATAAGGGGGGGGGGGTGAGGTGGCACAGGGGGTGATAAGGGGGAGAAGTGAAATGGTACAGGGAGTCATAAGAGGGGGAGTGAAATGACACAGGGGGTGATGAGGGGGGTGATGTGGCACAGGAGGCGATAAGGGGGGATGAAGTGGCACAGGAGGCGATGGGGGGGAATAAAATGGTATAGGGGGTATTACGGGGGGGAGTGAAGTGGCAAAGTGGATGATAAGGGGGGAGTGAAGTGGCACAGGGAGGGATAAGGGGGGGAATTAAAGGGGTATTCCAGGAAAAAAAAAATTTTTTTAAATATCAACTGGCTCCAGAAAGTTAAACAGATTTGTAAATTACTTCTATTAAAAAATCTTAATCCTTTCAATAATTATCAGCTGCTGACGTTGAGTTGTTGTTTTCTGTCTGGCAACAGTGCTCTCTGCTGACATCTCTGCTTGTCTCGGGAACTGTACAGAGTAGAAGAGGTTTGCTATGGGGATTTTCTTCTAAACTGGGCAGTTCCCGAGACAGGTGTCATCAGAGAGCACTTAGACAGAAAAGAACAACTCAACTTCAGTAGCTTATAAGTACTGAAAGGATGAAGATTTTTTTAATAGAAGTAATTTACAAATCTGTTTAACTTTCTGGAGCCAGTTGAGATATATATATATATATGTGTATATATATGTGTATATATATATATATATATATATAAAAGTTTTTTTCCTGGATAACCCCTTTAAGTGGCACAGGGGGTGATGGGGGAGGGGGTGAAATGGCACAGGGGGGTAGCAGCCACATTTGTAATACCGATACTGGTATCACTTCATGTGTCGTAGGACGCATGAATGGATTTGTGCTAATGGCGAATGTGTCACCAACACTAGAAGTTTGGAAAGCTCTGGCCTATAGGACACGGGGGCATCCATAGCCTTTAATTCAGTATTATTTTATTCTGCCCAACATTTGAGGCCTGTTTACGTATTACAGAACCCCGGGCAGATCTGGAGAGAGGTGATGACATAGATTTTCGCTGCCCTGGGACTCTTTCCGTACGCACACGCAGGTTCCTGACGCTGGGGAATAAATCCTGCGATGAGAATTGGAGCGTAAAATGTGTTTATCTATATCTGCTTATCACCGGCGGGATTTTAATTGTAGCTAACACCGCGGTTAATAGGGGGCGGATCTCCGCTGCCGCAGCCCGGTAAGCTGGACGGCTCCGATTACGGTGGATTTACTGAACGTATATGGAGCCGGCCTATAAAAATAGAAAATTCTATATAAGATAAGGTTCAAGCAATGCTGAGAAAAAGTGGAGCATTTACTCATTACAGCATGAAATTTCTAGCATGCCTCCAGGTGTTGCAAAACTACAACTCCCAGCATGCCCGGACAGCCAAAGGCTGTCCGGGCATGCTGGGAGTTGTAGTTTTGCATCACCTGGAGGCACATCAGTTGGGAAACAGTGTTATACCTTATTAAGAAGAAAAAAAAGCACTCAGGATTTTTTTTATTATTATTAGAGGATAATGTAGAGGTTCTTGTGTATGCCTGGTGCTTACCTGTTTTAGCTGATGTGGCAGGCTTGAGTTTTTAGCCATACTGATTCCCATTCCATCGCTAAAATGGTTTCCCAATGCTGCCTACATTTCCCCTGAATCGTCTGGCTTTGCAGAGAGAGGGGGCAGAGTCTCGTCACTGCAATTCACCTAATGAGACCTAATAACTTGGCTGGACTCACAAGTGGGTTGGTGTCAGTTCACACTATGTGCAGTGATTAGACCTATTTGGAGGTCTTCAGGCTGTGTTCATGCATTTTTTTTATCCATTTTTTACTACAATATGGTTGTGTTTTTGCTGCGAGTTTTCCAAAATTGCTGTAAAAATTGGGGTTAACGCAATTTGGGCAATTGCAAGCACACTTTTTGTCATGATTTTGGGAAAATCACAGCAAAAAAGGGCAAAAGAAAAAAAAGAGGGGTATAACTACTATATATTCTGGTCCTATAGAGATAGAGCTGGAGGGAAGGTGTATAACCACTGTATATATCCTGATCCCATTGAGATAGCAGCAGTATACAGATAGAGCTGGAGGGAAGGTGTATAACCACTATATATATCCTGATCCCATTGAGATAGCAGCAGTATACAGATAGACCTGGAGGGGAGGAGTATACTTACTATATATACTGATCCCATAGAGATAGCAGCAGCAGTATACAGATAGAGCTGGAGGGAAGGTGTATAACCACTATATATATCTTGATCCCATTGAGATAGCAGCAGTATACAGATAGAGCTGGAGAGGAGGTGTATAACCACTATATATATCCTGATCCCATTGAGATAGCAGCAGTATACAGATAGAGCTGGAGAGGAGGTGTATAACCCCTATATATATCCTGATCCCATTGAGATAGCAGCAGTTTACAGATAGAGCTGGAGAGAAGGTGTATAACCACTATATATATATCCTGATCCCATTGAGATAGCAGCAGTATACAGATAGACCTGGAGGGGAGGTGTATAATTACTATATATACTGATCCTATAGAGATAGCAGCAGTATACAGATAGACCTGGAGGGGAGGTGTATAACTTCTATATATACTGATACTATAGAGATTGCAGAAGCAGTATACAGAAATAGCTAGAAGGGAGGTGTATAACTACTATATATCCTGATCAAATAGAGATAGCAGCAGCAGTATATAGATTTGTGAGGGGAGGGGTCTGGGATCTAGCAGAAATGATCTGACCACATCCTCTGACACATTAAAGGGATACTCCGGTGGAAATAATTTTCTTTTAAATCAACTGGTGCCAGAAAGTTAAACAGATTTGTAAATTACTTCTATTAAAAAATCTTAATCCTTCCAGTACTTATCAGCTGCTGTATGCACCACTTTTTGAATTTCCTTTCTGTCTGACCACAGTGCTCCCTGCTGACACCTCTGTTCATGTCAGGAACTGTCCAGAGCAGGAGAGGTTTCCTATGGGGATTTGCTCCTACTATGGGCAGCTCCTAAAATGGACAGAGGTGTCAGCAGAGAGCACTGTGGTCAGACAGAAAATAAATTAAAAAAGAAAATAACTTCCTGTGGAGCATACAGCAGCTGATAAGTACTAGAAGGATTAAGATTTTTAAATAGAAGTAATTTACAAATCTGTTTAACTTTCTGGCACCAGTTGATTTAAAAAAAAAAAAAATTAGTTTTCCAGCGGAGTACCCCTTTAAACACTGATTCACTTTGGGTCAGGGTATGGATCACATGACCCAATTACAGTAATAAAATGCAGGGATGCATCACAGTTAGACCACATATGGCCCATTGGCTGTACGTCCACATCCACTTTTTGACATTTTGCTGTTGACCACTCTCCTACCTTCATCAGGATTTACAGGTTATCGGGCACCGGATCATTAGGGTTTCACTGTATTTAGATTTTTCAATAAAACCCGTCCGTCTGTGATACGGTTTCATTTGTTTATATGCAAGACGCACGATGTGAGTCTTGTTAAAATCACATTTAAGACACAACAAAAGCGAAGATGACAAAAGCGTTTATGGATCCCGGCGCCCAGATATTATGTGACTGCGACTGCTGAGATCTCTTATAAACCAGATGTGTAAATGACGGAGTCGGAAAACAAATGTTAACACAGCGCACCTCCACAGGACACGCCGCTGCCTCTCTGCAAATAAGGAACGTGTAAACTCGGCAGCACAGACAGCAGATCAAAGCTCCCCGGCTCCCAACCATCTCCATATTGTGTTACCGGAGCTAAGACTACAGCGAGAATGTAAGATATGTAAAAATAATAACAAGAAGAGTGACAAGAATGGAAAAAGCCTGTCATTGAATATGGCAGTCGGCGAATACGGGAAACGGGGAGGTATAGGCGGGAATGTATCAGCAAATATTATAATAGTGAAACAATAGAGCACGCCAACCACTAGATATGACCATAATACTTCTAATATACTCTATACATAGAGCACTACAACCCCCAACATGACCCGACCACCAGATATGACCATAATATATCTCTGTTATACTCTATACATAGAACACTACATCTCCCAGCCAGCCTAGGGCAGCAGGTCAGGCTCCTGTGAGGGCATGGCGGGTGGGGGCTTTGGGGGTGCAGTGCAGCCATCTTCTGCCTGGATGTGTATATGGCTGCCAGCGCTTCTTTGTACAGGGCTCCTAATTGTCACCACTGACATGGAGGCTCCATACTTAACGCTAGAGTTGAGCGAACTTTTGAAAAGTTTGGTTTGCTGGACTTGCCGAACTTTTTCGGAAATTGCAAGTTCGGTTTGGCTCGGTTCGACTCGAACTGACAATGGAAAAATCCCCTAAACATGTATAGAACACTGGCTAACACCTCTGAACCCCTGTCTATCACTGTTAGGAGTGTATTTAAATGTATGTATTTAAAGTGTTTTTAAGGCTCAGTTATGGTGACATGCGGTAACCCTTATTCACACCAAAATAAAATGGCATGAAGTATCTCTGGCTCTTGGTAGATGCCTGTGGGTGTTAATTTGCACATGAGGCATGGGAAGATGGCTTTATCCCAGGGTGTCAAAAATTATCCCTTTTTCTGGAGTTGCAAGAGGTTCTTAGTCTAGCAAGTGAAGACGACGGCATGGATTTTTCCAAGCAACCCAAAAATGATCCCTTTTATTGTGAATGATGGGTTGTGTACGTTGATTGGTGTTACTATTAGTAGCCAGCATACAGCAGACGGTGATGAGGTTGAGTTATCCGTAGCCAGCATACAGCAGAAGGTGGTGAGGTCGAGTTATCTGTAACCAGCATACAGCAGAAGGTGGTGAGGTCGAGTTATCTGTAGCCCGCATACCGCAGACGGTGGTGAGGTGACGGTGGTTATCTGTAGCCAGCAGAGAGCAGCTATTTGGGGGACTAGGTATACTTCTACCCAGATTTTGTGATACTTGAGGTGCTGAAGTAGAGGTCTAATTGCTAAATTTAGACCCTACCTGTGCCTCCCTTTCTCTCTGCAGAGATGGCACTGTGCCTTCTTTTCTGCATCTGGTAACAAAGTAAATGTTATCACACAGTAGGATACCGTAAATAGCTTTGTACATCATTACTCGACTGTGCCCCTGTTCTACAACATTTTTCTCTCAAGCCTTCTGATCCAGTACCAGTGTCACCATCACTGGCTCCTGAGCTGCTCAAACCAGAAGGCCCACTGACATCCTCCTCTTTAAACTCCCCTTTATCATCCCCACCACTTCTCTCTTCTGATGTGTCATCGTGGCCTCCTTGTTACCCTGCACCACATCCACCATGATGCCTTCCAGAATCCTCACCACGACTACCACCAGTTCCAATAGGGCTATGCTCGGCCACTGCAGCCCCTTTGCCCACCTCAGAGCACGCTCCAAAGGCTGTCCGTGACCCAAGTCCTCCTCGTGATGCAAAGGTAGAGATGAGGAAACAGACCCTCTAGGACAGACAATTCCTTTAATAGAAATATATTTTTTTAAAGAATTTTTTTCTCTTTTGGGTGATTTTTCACCAACCCACTTGTGAACTTTATGTTTCAATGCTTTGATCTGCTTTTATCTTACAATAAGGTATATATAAGGCAAGTTTATAAAGCCAAAATAAAAAAAATAGTCACTTTAGAAGCCTAATGTGTTTGGAATTCACAGGCTTTTTAGTATAATGCATGTTTGCTGTACACAACAAGAAAGATTTAAGGGGTGTGTGTGAAAAAATATGAAATTCAACAAAACTGTGTTAACAGGCCAGAAACGTGTCAGAGGGTACAATGGGTACGGAAGGTGTTTGCAGAACAATATGAAATGCGCCACAACTATATTCACACTACAGGCTAGATACGTGTAACTTCAACACACATTTTGACTGGCAGAGATGACAGCACAATACTGACAGTGTTTGCGGAACAACCTGTATTAACACTATAGACTACATACGTGTAACTTCAACATGCTTTTTGATTGGCAGAGATGACAGCACAATGAGTACTGACTGTGTTTGGGGAACAATATGAAATGCAACAGAACTACAAGCTAGATACAGATCACGGCACCGGCTACTGTAGCTGGTTGAGGAACACTATTCAATTCAGGTATTTGCAGGTATGAGCCTTGAAAAAGGCTTTAGATTTGTGGTAGCAAAAGATGAGCCATTCAGAGGCTGTGGGAAGGATGTCCCCTTATCTGCTGTTTAGGAGCCCCTATAGGTTTCTTGCATGGGGATTGACTCCTGTTCACACACACGCACACACACACAGAAGGTCTCTCTAATATCTATCTATCTCCTATCTATCTATCTATCTAGAACAAATAGAAAAGGCACAGCCAAAGTCCAAAAGGAAATAAGAAGTCGGGGTGCCCGCATACTTGGAACCTGGGTCCACTGGTTCCTCAATCAGTACACAGAACAATATGATGCAGCACGCCACAAGGTTGCAGAAAATGGTGGTTTTATTCCATCATGTGCATATTGTTCTGTGTATCTATTAGGGATGTAAGAAAAAATCGATTCTCGCGATAATCGCGATTTTTCATTTGCCGATACAGAATCGATTCAAAATATTTTTGAATCGATTCTTTTAGGGATGTGGAATTTTTAATAAAACGCACTTTATCTTACCTGCCAACGAGCCCACGGAGCTCCGGTACAGTCCGGTACAGGTGTTCGGTCCCCGGGCTGTATTCTTATTACTTCCTGTTAGTCCGGCACGTCACATGGAGCTTCAGCCTATCACCAGCGGAGGCGGGACATCACTGCGGCCAGTGATAGGCTGAAGCTCCGTGTGACGTGCCGGACTAACAGGAAGTAAGAAGAATACAGCTCGGGGACCGAACACCTGTACCGGAGTGTACCGGAGCTCCGCGGGCTCGTTGGCAGGTAAGATAAAGTGCATTTTATTTTATTTTGCAGCCCGGACGGGATAACATGAGAAAAGTGCGCGCCGGAGTACTAGATCGCCGCTGTCAAAGCTGACAGCGGCGTCTATTGGGATCTATGAATGCTCCCAGGTGGGCGATATATCGCGATGTATCGTCACCTAGACGGTATCGCGATATATCGCGATATATCGAATCGCCACACTGGTATCGCGATTCGAATCGAATCGCCAAATTCTTGGCGATTCACACCCCTAGTATCTATCTATCTATCTATCTATCTAATACAACCAAAGGATAAGTTGGCCAGCACTATTGATTCCAAACTATTATACGGACCTGGCTTACAGGTGCAGGCTGCTGGGCTAAATATAGAGCAACAGGAGAATACAGCAGCACACTGCTAGCACAAAGATATAGATAAAACATGAGTATATAGATACAACATGAAAAGCTATACAGCTATAGTGCAAGAAATGGAAATATAAAATTATGAAGTTATGAAATAGTGAGGTACTTAGCTTGCAATCTATCTATCTCGCTTTCAAATCTATATCTCTATCTTTCTAATCACTAACTGTCCCTAGTTATGTCTCTCTCTGTCTCTCTGTTCAGCAGTTCCAGCGCTCTGAATGCAGTGGGGGACGTCACTGCCCTCTTAAATGTGTAAAAATGCCCTCTGCCCTTGCTGTGTCCTATTGGCCTTTGTGCTGATTGACACCTGGGTTATCATGTGATATGTTGATGTTACTGACTAAATCTCACTGCCCCCTGCCCGCTCTGCCTCTTCTGTCTGCCAAAAAAACATGTTTTGTGGTTTTTCACGCTATTTACTGGCTCTTGCGGTAAATGGATGACTAATGTACAGTATGTGTATGATGGATGTATGACTAATGTACAGTATCTGTATGTGTGGTGAGCCATGGAGAATGGCGGGACCACGGGGTGCAGCGGTGTAGGTAGATGGGGCAGATGGTATTAACCCAAGGGGCAAGATGTTATTAACCCCTAATGTTTGTGACGCCAGAGTGGTTTTTGGGGATCAGTAACCACCCAAGCGAAACCCCCATTATACCAAGGTTAGGCAGGGCAAGAAGAGTCCACGACCAGGTTATGGTTAACGGTGGATTTACTGAGGTCAGACAGTTGTTATAGTCTTTACAGCTCGGCCAGAATCCCAGAGAGTCGACCAGTAACACAGAAAGGGCCCTGCAGCTTGCTTGGGGTTGCAATACTTTTGGATCAGACTTCCATGCAGCCACTCTGACTATAATTGACTTGACTTGGTTGAAGGTAGAGAGAGTAGACATAGATGAGTTGACTTACTGACAATGTGGCTGGTGTGCAGACTTTATGGCCTCCAGGTGTACTGGACACGGGATCTGTGATGTCTGTGCTTTGCTGTTCCTCTGCAGGAGTTGTGGAAGAAGAGAGATTGTAATGGCCGCCCCTCTTATAAAGGGGGCTGAGCAAGAAGCCCATAGGTCAAGCTGCAGGTCATGTGTTTAACTGGTGCTCTCTCGGTAACATGTGATAACATAACATGTGATAACTCCAAAGGTCCTTTAGACATTTACATTGGTCCTCCAAAGGTCCTTTATACTTTATATACACATAATACATAACCTTGTACTGGCTAGACATAGTAACACTAGCTTCATTAGCACACTGAGGGACTCAACCTGACAGGGCGTAAGTGTAGTACAGGACTATGTTCTGTACTAGGACCATTACATATCAATGTTTGATAGATGTGTTTATTAATGGTGTACAATAGATGTGTTATGATGATAGAACCAGACTGGAACTGACTGGTTTTGGTTCAGCCCTCTGGGGGAGATGGGGCTGGACAAGGAGGGACTCTTCTGACAGCTGTTCTGGAAACTGGGGAGTATCATGTGACCAAGGCATCCCCCATCCTTACTCTGCATTGTGCAAATGTTTAAAGGGGTTCTCCACCATAATGTGATTTTAGTACATACCTGCCAGAGAGTAATTGACATGCTTAGGAAGAATCCGTGTTTGTCTTGGGCCTAAATGGCTACATTGTGAGATTACCATAAAGTTGTGGCTATCTTTTTGTGAACTGGCTATTTCCTGTTGGAGTTCGTTCTCTCAAAATACAAATCCCATAGTTCCTTGTTTGTAAGTGTAAGGTCACTTTTTTTCTCCTTCCACACGTCAGCCACCCCACCCTTTGAAACACACCTGAGCTGCCTTCCGTGCTGTGCTGTAAACAGTAGACCATTTTTTTTCTAACCAGGGTTAGAAATTCCCTGCAGAGTGATCTCCCCCCAACCAAGCGGTCACTCCACCCATTGAAGCAGACAGGCTCCCTCTGAACACCTGACTAGTGATGTAATGTCTCGGATCGCACTGCAACCTGGGAAAACCTATATGCTGTTAAAAATAAACATTGAGGCAAAGATTACATAAGAATTGCGAGACCAGCCATCAGAGACAGGTACAAACACTATATTATGAACTACACTAGCTTTACAGCCCCTTTAGCACAGTCAAATATAAAAAATCCTGGAATACCCCTTTAACTCTTACAATGCTATTCAATGCTTTTAGACAGTTTTATCATTGAGCTGACAGTACCCCCTACATAGATGTATGAAGTAAGCAGAGGGTTTTCTCAGCCATATAACAACTTCACGGATATTATAGCTGGAACACAGGTACCGGAACACTGCATGTGGGTCACTATATTTAGCCTCCTATTAAACAGTATTATTAGCGGACTTAATAGCTTATTATGCAGTTATTACCTCTCAGTCATCTGCTGGTGTCCTGTAGGACATATTATTATTTTTGGACCATTTTTCTCCTTGCCGTGCATGTCTGTTTTTATCCCAGAAGCTGCAGGAACTCTTGTGCCATGTTCTCTCATGTCCTATGGATGTAAATACCAAGGTAAGGGGCACAACGGCTGCTGTTGGGCCTATAAACTGAGGTTGATATAGGGTACAGTTAGTTATCACAATGGATGAGGATGTGGATCATTTAGGGTATGTGTGTTGATTGCAATAAGTGCTTCAAAGTGTGACCGCGTGGAAAAATGTGACCTAGTGACCTGTCGCTAGATATATACAGTGCGGTAACTAGAGTGCAGAAAGTTTGTTTTTCTTATGTCTTACACTTCACTCTACAGCTGTTGATTTGGTCACATGAAGTCTCCTAGCCAAAAGTCCAACCCTCCTCTCCTGGGAAAAAACAGTTCTAGTTTGCTTTAGCCTGGCTTCACACATTCTTTAGCTTGCTTCAGTCATAGCTAGGCCTACATCTATACAGGCTATATATGGACCTTTAAGTTACTTTCCTTAAAGGGGTACTGCACTGCCCCGGGGTTCGGAACATTTTGTTCCGAATGCTTGAAGCCGGCAGTGGGGGATGTGAAGTCAAGGCCACACCCCTTGTGACATCAAGTCATGCCCTGCCACGCCCCCTCCCATAGACTTGCATTGGGTGTGACATGATGCCACAAGGGGCGTGGCCTTGATATCACAACCCCCGCTTCCAGCATTCTCAATGAATGCCGGGTGGTGCGCAGAGATCGTAGGGGTCCCAGCGGTGGGACCCACGCGATCAGACATATTATCCCCTATCATTTGGATAGGGGATAAAATGTTTAGGGGCGGAGTACCCCTTTAAGTCTAGTCCCAGTCCATGCTCCAGGGATTCCGTTCTATATTGCTGAAGCCTCCAAAAGGAAAGTACTTTCCAAAGAGAAGAAGTTGTACAAGGACATTTCAGAATTATGCCCTGGCCATGTATGAATCAGTGCCAGCCTGTCTGACAAGTCAGGGAGGATTTCTTACTGATGTGTTACAGATTGCCACCAAAAGAGTATAGTGGATTCCTGTATTGCACCCTAAACCACTCTTAACCCCCGTAAGACAAGACATTTTCGTGCTCATGTGCAAAAGCACTTTTAGATTTCTAACATTCAGCTAAGCTGCTAAAAACACTATTTCACGGGACAGTGACCAAATCTACATTCTCCTTACTCCTAAGCTGTACTGTTCAAAGTAGTGCGCAAGACGCGAGACTGTGGTTTTAAATTTTTTAAAATTTTTTAGTTATTTATTTTTGTTCTGGAATTGCGAAAGGAGATCAGTTAAATTTACTACAGAACCCTGGCTTCAGAGGTTTCATTTCTGGGCTTTGTATGCGGGAACAGCTTTATTTAAAAAAAAAAAGAAAAAAAAAAGTATTAGTGGGGTTCACAGAGGAATAATGGGTTAACACCATGACATTATATCAGGGATAACTGGACTCATAATCAGAACCCGCTACACTTTACATTCCTGTACTGTGACATCACTTTGTGTATTATCCCTGTACTGTGACATCACTGTGTATTACCCCTGTACTGTGTATTATCCCTGTACTGTGACATCACTGTGTGTATTATCCCTGTACTGTGACATCACTTTGTGTATTATCCCTGTACTGTGACATCACTGTGTGTATTATCCCTGTACTGTGACATCACTGTGTGTATTATCCCTGTACTGTGACATCACTGTGTGTATTATCCCTGTACTGTGACATCACTGTGTGTATTATCCCTGTACTGTGACATTACTGTGTATATTATCCCTGTACTGTGACATCACTGTGTGTATTATCTCTGTACTGTGACATCACTGTGTGTATTATCCCTGTACTGTGACATTACTGTGTGTATTATCCCTGTACTGTGACATCACTGTGTGTATTATCCCTGTACTGTGACATCACTGTGTATATTATCCCTGTACTGTGACATCACTGTGTGTATTATCCCTGTACTGTGACATCACTGTGTGTATTATCCCTGTACTGTGACATCACTGTGTGCATTATCCCTGTACTGTGACATCACTGTGTGTATTATCCCTGTACTGTGACATCACTGTGTGCATTATCCCTGTACTGTGACATCACTGTGTGTATTATCCCTGTACTGTGACATCACTGTGTGCATTATCCCTGTACTGTGACATCACTGTGTGTATTATCCCTGTACTGTGACATCACTGTGTGCATTATCTCTATACTGTGACATCACAGTGAACTCTGTTGTATCAACCCATCACTCCTGTTATATGACTATGTTAAGGAGTTGCTCTTTACGCCATTTTCCCCAATGTAGACACTCTCTAGTTGTAGGATTGTTGAGCGGCCCTGTTATCGTTTGGCTGAGGGAACACCAGCAATCCAAAACCTATTTAGAAATTTATGAAGTGCTAAAATGTTTTATTCACAGAGGCTGGATTATTGGCGGCTCTGTGTAAACAACTCGCAGGCTGTATTAGATCTGGCAGGAGCAGGAGGCGGCCATCGCCATCAGGAAAACACACGTCACTTGGCATATGGCACATCTGCTACTGGGCCGATCCAGGAACGGTGCCCCTCTATACCGGCCAGAAAGTTATCATAGAAGTAAAATATTACAGACCCAATGCAACTTAAAATCTGAAGTGAATTGTTTTTGGTCTTGGAATTAATAATTTTAGTCCCTTTTGGGCAATCGTTTTTTGTTAGTATTGGGCTTCCAGAGCAGATGATATAAACATAGAATGTGTCATCAGATAAGAACCATTCGGCCCATCTAGGCTGCCCAATAATCTGATTCCTATCAATAGTCCCTGGTCCTATCTTATATAAAGAATAGCCTTATGTCTATCTCTATCTTATATGAAAGATAGCCTTATACTTATCTCTATCTTATATGAAGGATAGCCTTATGCCTATCCCTATCTTATATGAAGGAAAGCCTTATGTCTATCTCTATCTTATATGAAGGATAGCCTTATGCCTATCTCTATCTTATATGAAGGATAGCCTTATACCTATCCCTATCTTATATGAAGGATAGCCTTATGTCTATCCCTATCTTATATGAAGGAAAGCCTTATGTCTATCTCTATCTTATATGAAGGATAGCCTTATGCCTATCTCTATCTTATATGAAGGATAGCCTTATGCCTATCTCTATCTTATATGAAGGATAGTCTTATGCCTATCTCTATCTTATATGAAGGATAGCCTTATGCCTATCCCTATCTTATATGAAGGATAGCCTTATGTCTATCTTATATGAAGGATAGCCTTATACCTATTCCTATCTTATATTACGGATAGCCTTATACCTATCTCTATCTTATATGAAGGATAGCCTTATGCCTATCCCATGCATGTTTAAACTCCTTCACTGTATTTGCAGCGACCACTGCAGGAAGGCTATTCCATGCGTCCACTACTCTCAGTAAAGTAATACTTCCTGATATTTCTTTTAAACATTTGTCCCTCTAATTTAAAACTATGTATATTCTTTTAAATCTCCTCTCCTCCTTTACCGTGTTGATTCCCTTCATGTATTGAAAAGTCTCTATCATATCCCCTCTGTCTCTTCTTTCTTCTATACATGTTAAGGTCCTTTAACCTTTCCTGGTAAGTTTTATCCTGAAATCCATGTACTAGTTTAGTATCTTCTCTGAACTCTCTCTAGAGTATCTATATCCTTCTGGAGATACGGCCTCCAGTACTGCGCACAATACTCCAAGTGAGGTCTCACCAGTGTTCTGTACAGCGGCATGAGCACTTCTCTCTACTGCTTATACCTCTCCCTATACACCCATGAGCACTTCTCTCTTTCTACTGCTTATACCTCTCCCTATACATCCAAGCACTCTGCTAGCGTTTCCTGCTGCTCTATTACATTTGTCTTCCTACCTTTAAGTCTTCTGAAATTATTTCTCCTAAATCCCTCTCCTCAGATACTGAGGTCAGGACTGTGTCAAATATTCTATATTCTGACTGAGGGTTTTTACGCCCCAGGTGCATTATCTTGCACTTATCCACATTAAATTTCAGTTGCCAGAGTTCTGACCATTCTTCTAGTTTTCCTAAATCCTTTTCCATTTGGCGGATCCCTCCAGGAACATCAACCCTGTTACATATCTTTGTGTCATCAGCAAAAAGACCAATACCGAACCATCGAGACATTCTGCAATATCACTAATGAAGATATTAAACATTATTGGTCCCAGTACAGATCCCTGAGGTCCCCACTGGTGACAAGACCTTGCTCTGAATATTCTCCATTGACTACAACCCTCTGTTGTCTGTCACTCAGCCACTGACTAATCCACTCAACAATATGGAGTCCAAGCTCAATGACTGCAGTTTATTGATAAGTCTTCTATGTGGGACAGTGTCATAAGCCTAAAATCTAGATATGTGATGTCTACTGCTCCTCCGCCATCTATTATTATATCACTATACTGCTCCTCCGACATCTATTATTATATCACTATACTTCCCCTCCGCCATCTATTATTATATCACTATACTGCCCCTCCGCCATCTATTATATCACTATACTGCCCCTCCTCCATCTATTATTATATCACTATACTGCCCCTCCGCCATCTATTATTATATCACTATACTGCTCCTCCGCCATCTATTATTATATCACTATACTGCCCCTCCGCCATCTATTATTATATCACTATACTGCCCCTCCGCCATCTATTATTATATCACTATACTGCTCCTCCGACATCTATTATTATATCACTATACTTCCCCTCCGCCATCTATTATATCACTATACTGCCCCTCCGCCATCTATTATATCACTATACTGCCCCTCCTCCATCTATTATTATATCACTATACTGCCCCTCCGCCATCTATTATTATATCACTATACTGCTCCTCCATCTATTATTATATCACTATACTGCTCCTCCGCCATCTATTATTATATCACTATACTGCTCCTCCGCCATCTATTATTATATCACTATACTGCTCCTCCGCCATCTATTATTATATCACTATACTGCTCCTCCGCCATCTATTATTATATCACTATACTTCCCCTCCGCCATCTATTATTATATCACTATACTGCTCCTCCGCCATCTATTATTATATCACTATACTGCTCCTCCGCCATCTATTATTATATCACTATACTTCCCCTCCGCCATCTATTATTATATCACTATACTGCTCCTCCGCCATCTATTATTATATCACTATACTTCCCCTCCGCCATCTATTATTATATCACTATACTGCCCCTCCGCCATCTATTATATCACTATACTGCCCCTCCTCCATCTATTATTATATCACTATACTGCCCCTCCGCCATCTATTATTATATCACTATACTTCCCCTCCGCCATCTATTATATCACTATACTGCCCCTCCGCCATCTATTATATCACTATACTGCCCCTCCGCCATCTATTATATCACTATACTGCTCCTCCTCATCTATTATTATATCACTATACTGCTCCTCCATCTATTATTATATCACTATACTGCTCCTCCTCATCTATTATTATATCACTATACTGCTCCTCCGTCATCTATTATTATATCACTATACTGCCCCTCCACCATCTATTATTATATCACTATACTGCCCCTCCTCCATCTATTATTATATCACTATACTGCCCCTCCTCCAT
Source organism: Hyla sarda (assembly GCF_029499605.1). Classification (NCBI taxonomy): domain Eukaryota; kingdom Metazoa; phylum Chordata; class Amphibia; order Anura; family Hylidae; genus Hyla; species Hyla sarda. The sequence goes on along the minus strand of NC_079190.1, from coordinate 494,709,379 downwards.
CTATTATTATATCACTATACTGCCCCTCCACCATCTATTATTATATCACTATACTGCTCCTCCGCCATCTATTATTATATCACTATACTGCCCCTCCGCCATCTATTATTATATCACTATACTGCCCCTCCGCCATCTATTATTATATCACTATACTGCCCCTCCGCCATCTATTATTATATCACTATCCTGCCCCTCCGCCATCTATTATTATATCACTATACTGCCCCTCCGCCATCTATTATATCACTATACTGCCCCTCCGCCATCTATTATTATATCACTATACTGCCCCTCCGCCATCTATTATTATATCACTATACTGCCCCTCCGCCATCTATTATTATATCACTATACTGCCCCTCCGCCATCTATTATTATATCACTATCCTGCCCCTCCGCCATCTATTATTATATCACTATACTGCCCCTCCGCCATCTATTATTATATCACTATACTGCCCCTCCTCCATCTATTATTATATCACTATCCTGCCCCTCCGCCATCTATTATTATATCACTATACTCCTCCTCCATCTATTATTATATCACTATACTGCCCCTCCGCCATCTATTATTATATCACTATACTGCTCCTCCGCCATCTATTATTATATCACTATACTGCTCCTCCGCCATCTATTATTATATCACTATACTGCTCCTCCGCCATCTATTATTATATCACTATCCTGCCCCTCCGCCATCTATTATTATATCACTATCCTGCCCCTCCGCCATCTATTATTATATCACTATACTCCTCCTCCATCTATTATTATATCACTATACTGCCCCTCCGCCATCTATTATTATATCACTATACTGCTCCTCCGCCATCTATTATTATATCACTATACTGCTCCTCCATCTATTATTATATCACTATACTGCCCCTCCGCCATCTATTATTATATCACTATACTGCTCCTACGCCATCTATTATTATATCACTATACTGCTCCTCCGCCATCTATTATTATATCACTATACTCCTCCTCCATCTATTATTATATCACTATACTGCCCCTCCGCCATCTATTATATCACTATACTGCCCCTCCGCCATCTATTATTTTCGTCATTTTAGTGATGGGAGAGGGTCCTGTTGTGGTGACTGACTGAAAAGACTACAAGAGGATGCTCATGCTTTACCCCTCTGTGCTGATGTTTTATACATTTGCTGCAGTTTTATCCTACAGTGCTATCGTTTTGCCCCATTGTGCTACAGTTTTATCCCACTGTGCTACTGTACCCCTCTGTGTTGCCGTTTTGTTCCGTTATGCTTCCGCTTTACCCCTCTTTGCTGCTGTTTTTATCTGCTGTACTGCGTTTTATCCCACTGTGCTGCTTTATCCCTTTGTTCTGTGGCTTTATCCCTCTGTGCTGCTGTTTTATCCTATTATCCCACTGTGCTGCTTTTCCCCTCTGTGCTGCCGTTTTATCTTATTATGCTTCCACTATACACCTCTGTGCAGCTAATTTATACTGCTGTAAGGCTGCTTTACCTCTCTGTGCTGTTGCTGCTTTACCTCTCTGTGCTGTTGCTGCTTTACCCCTCTGTGCTGCTGTTTGTTTTATTCAGCTGTTCTGCTGGTTTAACCATTTATGCTGCTGCTTTACCCCCACCCCAGTGCTGCTGTATTTATCCGCTGTACTGCCGTTTTATCCCACTGTGCTGCTTTACCCCTCTGTTCTGCTGTTTTATCCAGCTGTGCTGCTGGTTTAACCCTTTATGCTGCCTTACCCCTCTGTGCTTCTATTTTTCTCCACTGTGCTGCTTTTCCCCTCTGTGCTGCTGTTATTTCCACTTTACCTCTCTGTGCTGCTGTTTTATCCAGCTGTGCTGCTAGTTTAACCTTTTATTCTGCTGCTGTACGCCTCTGTTCTGCTGTTTTATCCAGCTGTGCTGCTGGTTTAACCCTTTATGCTGCTTTACCCCTCTGTGCTGCTATTTTATTCCACTGTGCTGCTTTTCCCCTCTGTGCTGCTGTTATTTCCACTTTACCTCTCTGTGCTGCTGTTTTATCCAGCTGTGCTGCTAGTTTAACCTTTTATTCTGCTGCTGTACGCCTCTGTTCTGCTGTTTTATCCCTCTTTGCTGCTGTTTTATCCCACTGTGCTGCTTTACCTCTCTGTGCTGCCATTGTACCCCTCTGTGATGCAGTTTTGCCCCCTAATGCTCTGCTTCCTCCACCCCGCTGTTATTCCCCGCACTTTCTAGCTTCCGGATTTTTTATTTCCATTTACAATAGTAAAGACGAGCACAGAAGAGCAGAAATGTTAATATGTACTTGTCTCTTTCCTACAGAGTGGATGACAGTGTTATATAAGACACGTATTCGGGGCGTGCTTCACCAGGCAGGATTATTGTTAACTACCACTTAATTTTGTCTTGTACAGAATAATGTTCCAGGATATGGCAGCTGTAATTTTGTAATTTCTGTCTAATATTTGCTTTTTGTCAGCTATTTTTATAGTCTTTGAACTGGTGCAGTGTTTTTCGCAACCAGCGTGCCTCCAGCTGCTGCAAAACTTAACAACAGTTGGAGGAACATTGGTTGGGAAGCACTGGCCTTATGTCTGTTAATGTAGAGGTTCTTGTGTTTGCCTCGTGCTTACCTTTTTTAGCTGATGTGGCAGGTGATTTCAGCCAGATTGATTCTGTTTCACCACTGAAATTATTTCCTAATGCTGCCTACATTTGCCATAGATCCTCTGCCTTTGCAGACCAACAGTGTAGAGTCTGATCACTGCACCTGGTCATAGGGTGCTGGAGGTCACTCAGGTGAAATGCCTAGGCTCATAAGTGGGTTGAGGTCAGTTCACAGAACAGAAAAAAAGGAGCGAAAATACTGTGTGAACAAAGCCTCAGGGGAGATGTATAACTACCACATATCCATATCCTGATCCCATAGAAATAGCAGTATTATACAGATAGAGCTGGAGAGAAGGTGTATGTATGTATGTGTGTGTGTATATATATATATATATATATATATATATATAATAGTAGTTACACACCTCCTCTCCAGGTCTTTCTGTATACTGCTGCTATCTCTATGGGATCAGAATATATAGCAGTTATGCACCCTTCCCTTCCAGCTCTATCTGTATATTGCTGCTATCTCTATAGGATCATGATATATAGTAGTTATACACCTCCCCCTCCAGCTCTATCTGTATACTGCTGTATCGCTTTGGAATCAGGATATATAACATAGCAGTTATTCACCCCCCCCCCCCCTCCAGCTCTATCTGTATACTGCTGCTGCTATCTCTGGGATCAGGATATATATTAGATATCCTGATCCCGTAGATATAGCAGCAGTATACAGATAGAGCTGGAGGGGGAGGTGTATAACCACTATATATCCTGATCCCATAGAAATAGCAGCAGTATACAAATAGAGCTGAGGGGGAGGTGTATAACTACTATATATCCTGATCCCATAGAGAGAGAGCTGGAGGGGAGGTGTATATTACTATATATTCTGATCCTATAGAGATAGCAGCAATATACAGATAGAGCTGAGGGGGAGGTGTATACTACTATTTATCCTGATCCCATAGAGAGAGAGCTGGAGGGGAGGTGTATACTACTATATATTCTGATCCTATAGAGATAGCAGCAATATACAGATAGAGCTGGAGGGAAGGTGTATAACTACTATATTTCCTGATCCCATAGAGAGAGAGAGCTGGAGGGGAGGTGTATACTACTATATATTCTGATCCTATAGAGATAGCAGCAATATACAGATAGAGCTGGAGGGGGAGGTGTATAGCTACTATATATCCTGATTCCATAGAGATAGCAGCAGTATACAGACAGATCTAGGAGGGGTCTGGTAGCTACCAGAAGCGATCTGGTAGGTGTTGATGTCATCCTGTAGTTCAGGAGAAGTCAGCTGACCCAAGACTGACCACTTATTCTGACACATTAAGCACTGTGATTTTATTTGGCTCTGGTTGGTGAACGCATGACCCAGTTACAATAATGAAATGCATGGATACAGGTGTGTTGGAATAAAACAGATAGTGCAGTAGGACTAGTGAGGCGTTTCATGTTACACCAATACACCTAATTGACATAGATTCTACCATAGTACTCAATATAAATCTTCAATGAGTACAGACTTGTTTTTCTTTTTGCTCTGCATGTGGTTAAGTTGTCATATATAGAGAGGACTCATCACGCCATACAGTAGAGGTGTAAATGTACTGTAATGTGTTATATGGCTACTTGACACCCTTTAAGGAGATCTGTTACAATGATACAGTCTTAGGGGGAAAAAAAACAGAACCGCAGATCTCCCGTCTTACCCAAAATTAAGCAATTTCCTAATATATTTCCTTAAAGGGGTTCTCCTTATAACATGTTAACGCCTATCCAAAGCATACGGGATAAGATGTCTGAGCGCGGGGGTCCGGCCGCAGGAGACTCCGGCGATCTACGTGCCGGCAGCGGAGGCGCCCGGTACACAGTTTGAAGCTTCCGTGTTTGTGACGTCATGCCACGCCCCCTCCATTCATGTCTATGGGAGGGGGCGTGACGGCTACTACGTAGCCGTCACGCCCCCTCCCATAGACATGAATGGAGGGGGCTTGGCTACTGTAGTCGCCAGTCATCCGGCACGGAATGGAGTTTGCACGGATGACCGGGGGGGGGGGGGGGGGGGGGGTTGCGCACCGACGGCAGGAGCCCCGTGATTAGACATCGTATCCCGTAACCTTTGGATAGGGGATAAGATGTTTTTCACCGGAGTACCCCTTTAAAGGAGCTGTTCACTTTGAGCAGTCCAATAAGTTAGACCCTCAGGTCATTACATGACACGGCTCTACGTCCCAACCACTCCTACAGGTTATTTACCCCTCCAAAGCTGACCTTGCTTGGCCCCTACTTATACGGCTCAGCCCAACAAGGCACTTAGCCCTCAAGACCTCCTTCTCTGCACCCAGCAATCTTCCAGGACCTATACAGGCCCCAGTGACCATTGCTACCAGGTTTGGGCCTAGTTGTCAACAACCCATTACCCAAACTGGCCCTAGATAAAGACGATAATACATTAAGCCTCACTCACCTTGGCGAAAGCCAACACCAGAAGCTATAAACCTTCATGGCCAAGGGTGTACATACTATAGTGACAGACCATAGGGTCCTTGGGAAGAGGGGGCACAGTCCTGGATGGTCCCATTCCTTTTTCTATTGTTAAGAAGGTGTACAGAACTCTTCTCTCTAGGGAACTGTTTTTCCAGTAGATTAAAGGGGTACTCCGGTGAAAACCTTTTTTCTTTTAAATCAACTGGCGGCAGAAAGTTAAACATATTTGTAAATTACTTCTATTAAAAAATCTTAATCCTTCCTGTACTTATTAGCTGCTGAATACTACAGAGGAAATTTTTTTCTTTTTGGAATGCTCTCTGATGACATCACGAGCACAGTTCTCTCTGCTGACGTAATAATAATAACGCTTTTTTTATTGTTGTCCTTAGTGGGATTTGAACCCAAGTCCCCAGCACTGCAAGGCAGCAGTGCTAACCACTGAGCCACCATGCTGCCCTTAGCATACAACTGCTATGCAGGGTTGCTAAAATGGACAGAGATGTCAGCAGAGAGCACTGTGCTTGTGATGTCATCAGTGTTCCAAAAAGAAAGGAATTTCCTCTGTAGCATTCAGCAGCTAATAAATACTGGAAGGATTAAGAGTTTTTTTAAAGAAGTAATTTACTAATATGTTTAACTTTCTGCGTCCAGTGGATTTAAAAGAAAAAAGGTTTTCACCGGAGTACCCCTTTAATGGAGAAGGGTATTGACCAATGGGTCATAGAAAAGAATGGGAAATAAATACCAGATCTTTCTGTCCGGGGGGGGGGGGGGGGGGGCACAATCAGATGCCATAATAGGGCACCCATTTAGCTAGGGGGCTCGCTTTCTTCTATTTATGCCACTGTTTATGGCTAAAGTGGTCCCACAACTGTTCAGCTTACTGGAGACACTCCGTAGGCCTTGCTAGGCATCTCATACCGGTATACCTCATAACATGGACCTCCAACAGTGTTGCTGACGACCCACACCTTCTCCATAGGTTAGAAATCTCTGTTACCACCCGGTGTCTTCCAGCTAAGAACCACTTTAGACCCATGGCTAACTTAGAATTAACATTAGAATTAACATTCTTAGACTTGACTTGAAGATAAACTATACACCCCCTTTTGGGGTCCAGATGTGGTGAGCCACGGGGGTGCGATGTGAGGTGTATGGGGCAGATGGAGTTAACCCCTAAATGTTCGTGACGCCAGGGCATGGTTTGCCTATGTAACCACCCGAAGGTATCTCCGCTAGTCCTAGTTAGGCAGGGCAAATAAGAGTCCAAGACCAGGTCAGGGTTAACGGTAGCTTTACTGAGGTAGACAGATGGTACAGTCTTTACAGCTCGGCCAGGATCCCAGAGAGGTGACCGGTAACACAGGGGACCTCGCAGCGTGCTGGGACTTGCAGTGATATTGACAGACTCTAGCACAGCCACGCTGACTATAATAGACTTGACTTGACTGAAGATAGTGACAGCAGACAGAGATGACTTGACTTACTGACTTGTGGCTGTAATTTAGGTTGAGGCCTCCAGATGTGCTGGACACTGGATCTGAGACGTCTGGACTGGACTTGACCTCAGGATCTAAGAGAGAGATTGTAGTACCTCCCCCTCTTATAAAGGGGGCCGAGCAAGGAGCCCATAGGCTAGCTGCAGGTCATCTGGTCACCTGGTGCTCTCTGGGTAACTGAACATGTGACTTAAACACATGACAACCATTATCATGTGACTAATAACCATGTGACCATATCAAAGGTCCTTTACACCTAATATACAACTATACAGATTATAGGGGTACAGTGCAGGTGAGCCCTGGGGACGTGCAGGAACTCAAGCTGATAGGACTGTGAGATGCATATCCCGTACTGGGACATCACACAGAATACAGCCTTATATCACATTTAACCAAATTTAGTATCTAATGGTGTCCAGCGGTACCTTCTGGGCCCACATCTCAAGCAACCTTATGCTGGAGATGTGGGCCCAATGTGGTAGATCGGTGGAACACCCCCGAGTGCTGTGACCCACAACCTCTCAAACATCCTGAAACAGGTGGTTTAAACACCTAAGAGGGTGTCCATCCATAGGAACATCTTTATCTCCCCATGTTACACCTTCAGTGACTGGTCAAAGACAGTGACTTGCCCTTTAAGACCTTGGTTAGTGCATTAAAGCCGGGGCTCCCCCACAGATTCTGAAGATAAAAAGTATCTCTCCTCTATGGAGACAGATGATGTTAGAGTCATTTATAGTGAGGTATACCGCAGTGATTCCGCTGGAGGCACTTCTGTGCCATTCACTTGCCAAAAAATGTCAGGCTTGTAAATATTTAGCTGAAGGTGATTTCTTTTGTCTATTTCAATCTGCAAAATGAGATTTAGATCAGAGCGCTGGAGCAGAATTTTAGGATTGAAAATTGGCGCAAGTTGCTCTAGGAATGGGGCCAGGCTGTGCTGTGAGCGAAAGCGGCGAGAGATTAAACACTATTCCGCATTGTAACAGTGAGGTCAGGACCGGGACAGCATACACTAATAACATTATAATAGACAGGACAGGAATAAATGGATAAAAGGCCAAGAGAGTCCAAAAGACAACAAGATTATAGGAGGTAATCACCGGGAAAGGTACTAGAGGAAATACAGGCTACAGATCATAGAGGGAGTGCATCCTATTCATAATAATAATAATCATTGGGACAGTATTATAGTAATTATATCCTTGTGCAGAGGAGGCAGTATTATAGTAGTTATATTCTTGTATATAGGGGCAGTATTATAGTAGTTATATTCTTGTATATAGGAGGCAGTATTATAGTAGTTATATTCTTGTATATAGGAGGAGTATTATAGTAGTTATATTCTTGTATATAGGAGAAGTATTATAGTAGTTATATTCTTGTATATAGGAGAAGTATTATAGTAGTTATATTCTTGTATATAGGGGCAGTATTATAGTAGTTATATTCTTGTATATAGGAGCAGTATTATAGTAGTTATATTCTTGTATATAGGAGGCAGTATTATAGTAGTTATATTCTTGTATATAGGAAGCAGCATTATAGTAGTTATATTCTTGTATATAGGAGAAGTATTATAGTAGTTATATTCTTGTATATAGGAGGCAGTATTATAGTAGTTATATTCTTGTATATAGGAGCAGTATTATAGTAGTTATATTCTTGTATATAGGAGGCAGTATTATAGTAGTTATATTCTTGTATATAGGAGCAGTATTATAGTAGGTATATTCTTGTATATAGGAGGCAGTATTATAGTAGTTATATTCTTGTAAATAGGAGCAGTATTATAGTAGTTATATTCTTGTATATAGGAGCAGTATTTTAATAGTTATATTCTTGTATATAGGGGCAGTATTATAGTAGTTATATTCTTGTATATAGGAGCAGTATTATAGTAGTTATATTCTTGTATATAGCAGGCAGAATTATAGTAGATATATTCTTGTAAATAGGAGCAGTATTATAGTAGTTATTCTTGTATATAGGAGCAGTATTATAGTAGTTATATTCTTGTATATAGGAGCAGTATTATAGTAGTTATATTCTTGTATATAGGAGCAGTATTATAGTAGTTATTCTTGTATATAGGAGGAGTATTATAGTAGTTATATTTTTGTACATAGTGGGCAGTATTATAGTAGATATATTCTTGTAAATAGGAGGCAGTATTATAGTAGTTATATTCTTGTATATAGGAGGCAGTATTATAGTAGTTATATTCTTGTATATAGGAGGCAGTATTATAGTAGTTATATTCTTGTATATAGGAGGCAGTATTATAGTAGTTATATTCTTGTATATAGGAGGCAGTAATATAGTAGTTATTCTTGTATATAGGAGGTAGTATTATAGTAGTTATATTCTTGTACATAGGGGGCAGTATTATAGTATTTAAGTTCTTGTAAGGAGGAGGAAGAACTTGATAAGAACAGTAACATTCCCTCTTCAAATATTCATATACAAGTTCTGAATGGTGGGTGGATGATATGAGGATTATAATGTGTCATGTTTCCTGCCCCTGCATCATTATCTTCTATACCTACGCTGTAATAGTGGTCAACAAGTCAAGTAGTTGCTAGGCACCAGACTAGTTCACTCTCCCTGTCTATTAGTCAGAGAAGTTTAAAGAACATCTTGACATTTTCATGCATTATGTGGTTGGCCCATTGACTTTAATGATCTTGTTGTAAAAGTCCATTTCCACTGTGGTGGTGCAATTCTCAAATGGTGCTGAACTTGGCATCCAATGTCACTGAACACCATGGCCATGGAAATATTGGGATTCTATACGACACAGGTCTCTAACCTAGTCCTCAAGGTCACCAACAGTCCAGATTTTGAATTGGGTTGGTTTAAAGGGGTATTCTGGGATTTTTTTTATTTGACTATGCTACAGGGGCTGTCAAGTTAGTCCATTCATAATTTAGTGTCTGCACCTGTTTGATGGCTGGTCTCGCCTTTGCCCCTTATGTGCATTTTTAGCAGCATACAAAATTAGTGTTGTCTAAGGCTTTTCCCAGTATGCAGTGCGGCCCGATACAATGCCCCAGTAGTCAGGTGTTGAAAGGGAGCATGTCTGTGCTTAAATGGGTGGAGTGACCACTGGGTGGGAGAGACATCATTCTCTACAGGGCTGCAGACAATTGTAGTTTTTAGCACAGCACACATGGAAGGTAGCCTAGCTGTGCTGCAATGGGTGGGGGTGACTGACGTGTGAGTGTGAGATAAGTCACCTAGAAGCAAGGGATCCTGGGGAGTGTAATTGGAGGAAAGGCACATAAACAGGAAATAGCCAGTTCACACAAACAAGCCAGCAGGGTGATAGGGGGCACTGGACCCGGACATTTACCACAAACACAAGCACAGATCCTTTCTAAGCATGTCCATTACTGGCTGACAAGTAATTAGTAATGTCCCCTTTGTTGGATAACCCCTTTTAGGACCACTGCTACACAGTATGTCATTGAGGTTTAAAGGGGTACTCCCGTGGAAAACTTTTTTTTTTTTTTTAAATCAACTGGTGCCAGAAAGTTAAACAGATTTGTAAATTACTTCTATTAAAAAATCTTAATCTTTCCAGTATTCTTTAGGGTCTGTATACTACAGTGGAAATGGTTTTCTTTTTGGAACACAGAGCTCTCTGCTGAATCACCAGCACAGTGCTCTCTGCTGACATCTTTGTCCATTTTAGGAACTGTCCAGAGTAGGAGAAAATCCCCTTAGCAAACATATGCTGCTCTGGACAGTTCCTAAAATGGACAGAGATGTCAGCAGAGAGCACGGCGCTCGTGATGTCAGCAGAGAGCTCTGTGTTCCAAAAAGAAAATAATTTCCTCTGTAGTATTCAGCAGCTAAGTAGTACTGGAAAGATTAAGATTTTTTAATAGAAGTAATTTACAAATCTGTTTAACTTTCTGGCACCAGTTGATTAAAAAAAAAAAAAAAGTTTTTCACAGGAGTACCCCTTTAAGGCAACCATCTGTCAGGTCAAAGTTAGAAGGGTTGGTCAGTCTGTAGAAATCTTTTCTTTTGATTGCCTTTTCTGTATTGTTTATGTGGACTTTTATGGCGTGAATACTCTGTTACTACATACGTTCTACAAGAACATTCCTACTGTGGCTACTGGAACAGTGGAACTCTATAGCAGTGTTTCCCAACGGTTGCCTCCAGCTGTTGCAAAACTACAACTCCCAGCATGCCCGGACAGCCTTTTGTCTTCTATTCCCTGCATTATCAATGGGTTCCAGATGTTCTTTATGTAAGTTTGCTTTGCCCCTGATTAGAAGCGAGATCCCTGAAGGTGTTCTTCCATTGGGTGAAATGTAACCTTGGAATGTATGGGAACGTCCTGGTATGTACACTGTATATTAGTGTTTCCCAGCTAGTGTGCCTCCAGCTTTTTCAAAACTACAACTCCCAGCATGCCCAAACATCCTTTGGCTACCAAGTTTGCTTTGCCCCTGATCAGAAGCGAGACCCTGTAGGCGTTCTTCCATTGGGTGAAATGTCACCTTTTGAATGAATGGGGACATCCTAGTATGTATGTATACTGTATATGTTTTTTCCAACCAGTGTGCCTCCAGCTGTTGCAAAACTACAACTCCCAGCATGCCCGGACATCTTCTATTCCCTCCATTATCAATTGGTTCCAGATGTTCTTTGTGTGCGTTTGCTTTGCCCCTGATCAGAAGCGAGAACCTGTAGCGTTCTTCCATTGGGTGAAATTTAACCTTTGAATGTATGGGGACATCCTAGTATGTATACTGTATATAAGTGTTTTCCAACCAGTGTGCCTCCGGCTGTTTAAAAACTACAACTCCCAGCATGCCCGGACATCTTCTATTCCCTCCATTATCAATTGGTTCCAGTCATTCTTTGTGTGCGTTTACTTTGCCCCTGATCAGAAGCGAGACCCTGTAGGCGTTCTTCCATTGGGTGAAATGTAACCTTGGTATGCATACTGTATATTAGTATTTCCCAACCATTGTGGCCCCAGCTGTTGCAAGACTACAACTCCCAGCATGCCTGGACATCCTTCTAGTCCCTCCGTTATCAATTGGTTCCAGTCGTTCTTTGTGTGCGTTTGCTATGCCCCTGATCAGAAGCGAGACCCTGTAGGCGTTCTTCCATTGGGTGAAATGTAACCTTGGTATGCATACTGTATATTGGTATTTCCCAACCAGTGTGGCCCCAGCTGTTGCAAGACTACAACTCTCAGCATGTCCGGACAGCCTTCGGCTGTCCGGGCATGCTGGGAGTTGGAGTTTTGCAACAGCTGAAGCCACCCTGGTTGGGAACTACGACTCTAGGTGGAGACACACGGAGGATCCCTTGGCCAGCTGGCTCCTTGCATATTCATCCTGGAGATGTTCTGTATTTGGATGCTCAGCGCAGAAGGCATTCCTACAGATAGCTTCCAACAAATGGCGCGCCAAACGGGATAGGCGGGGGTGTTCATCGCTCCTCGCAGCTGTGCTAAATAAAAGCCCAATAATACGCTGCATTGTACCATGCCCGGTTATAGTGCCAGCTCCTTGCATTTCGAGCCCGCGATGATGTCTGAAGACTATAAGGCCTACAATTTTCATTTCTTCCCCCCCCCCCCCCCCCCCCCCCCCCCTACAAAGGAGGCTTTCATCTGATTTTTATTTATGGAGGAAGCCTTTCTTTCGGAGGAATCTACATTACAACAGATAAGACATAAGAGCTTCATTAGCGCTGACGAAGCGATTAGCTCTCCGCCGCACAGCGATCTTACTGTCTCGCTTTATCCTTATTTTTTCGTCACTTTGTTAAATAAGTGCTAATTTGTTTCTTATTAGCTACAAGGGCTCTTTTCATGTTTTTTTTTTTTAGATGCAAAATTGTTCGAGTAGACGCACATGTTTCATTCACGGGCCGACGGCAAAATTTATTGAGAGTTTTTTTTTACACCGTGACACCTGCGGGACTGTGACCGTGAGAGTCGCTAAGCCAGCGAATGCCCGGGCATGGCATAATAAGAAGCCCTGTCTATCCTGGTGCAATTTAAAAATCTTTACAGACTGCCCCCTTTATCAGGTCTTGGAAGGGGTTGTAAGCAATGGATGCCCACTAGGGCAAGGTGGGCTACAGTGCTCAGTCAAGTAAAGCGTGGTACACCAAGTGTACTGGTTTAGCAGCTCTTTTGTAGATACGGCCTTCAGTACTGCACACAATACTCATGAGCACTTCCTTCTTTATACTGCTAATACCTCTCCCTATACAACCATGAGCACTTCCCTCGCTACTGCTTATACTGCTCCCTATACACACATGAGCACTTCCCTCTACTACTAATACCTCTCCCTATACACCCATGAGCACTTCCCTCTCCACTGCTAATACCTCTCCCTATACACCCATGAGCACTTCCCTCTCTACTGCTTATACCTCTCCCTATAAACCTAGGAGCACTTCTCTCTACTGCTAAATCCTCTCCCTATGCACCCATTAGCAATTCCCTTACTACTGCTAATACCTCTCCCTATATACCCATGAGCACTGCCCACTCTACTTCTTTTACCTCTCCCTATATACCCATTAGCTCTTCTCTCTTCTGCTAATACCTCTCCCCATACACCCAGGAGCACTTCTCTCTTTCTACTGCTAATACCTCTCCCTATACACCTGTGGTGGTGGGGTGTGTGGTGCAGGGAAGATTTTGTTACCCTAGGGGCAGATGGCATTAACCCATTTGTATTTGTGACACCATTGTGGTTTAGCCTTTAACCACCCGAAAGTATACTGCTGGATCCTGGGCTAGGCATGGGGCAATAAAGACTCTGATGCCAAGTTAGGGACATCGGTAGCTTTACTGAGGGTAGACAGATGGTAAAGTCTATACAGTTCAGCCATGACCCAAGGAGGTGACCAGTGACGCAGAGACCTTAAGGGCTTGCTGGGACTTGTAGTAGGACTGGACAATTGAATGCAGGCCACGCTGACTTGACACATGACAGGGACTGACTTGAATTGACTGTGACTTTATCTTACTTGACTTGATGGTGGCTGCAGGACTGGACTTTGTGGCCTCCAACACTCTGGACACACACACTAGACAAGACTGCACTGGACCTCAGCAGAAAGAGAGAGAAGCTCCACCCAGGGCTTATATGGGGGAGACTAGCAGGGAGCCCATAGGTCACTCTTGGGATCACCTGGTCACTGGTACCTCCTGGGTAACAGTCACATGACATATCACATGGTATAACTCTCTTAGAGCAACATTACATTTTATAACACTTTACATGGTAAAACATATTTACAATGGGGAAACAAGTGCAGGGGGCCTTGGGGACACTAAAGGAGGCTGCCTGACAGGACAGCAGGAGCACGGGGTAACAGCTCCTGTACTGTGCCATCACACACCCATGAGCACTTCCCTCTACTGCTATTATCTCTCCCTATACACCCTTGAACACTTCCCTCTCAACTGATAATACCTCTCCCTATACACCCATGAACACTTCCCACTGCTAATAATACCTCTCCCTATACAACCATTGTTTTTAAAGGGGTTATCCAGAATTAGAAAAAGATAGCTGTTTTCCCCCCCAAAAAACAGTGTTACCCCTGTCTTTAGTTTGTGTAGTTCTGTTAAAGTAAATGGAGTAGAGTATTTATACCACACAGCACCTGAGTCCAGGGGTGGTGCTGTTTTTGGAAGAAAGTTGCTATGTTTTTTGAATTTCTGGATAACCCCTTTACTGAGTGTTTGCAATGTGTTTCCTAGTGGGAACTGGTTGATTGAAAGAACCCCAGTAGTGAAGCTATAACCCTCCACTAGGGGCGCTGTTTTATTGGTGATCTGAAACCTCCTGTAATACCAATGATGACTCGTACTGTGAGATTTAGCCAATAGTGTTACATGTTTTATCTTGTATATATGGGCATTTCTGTACAAGAGGAGGTTTAATATGAACCCTACGTACTGTACACGGTGAAGGGCAAGTGAACTAAGGGCAGGGAGGGTGAAGCTTTTAGGATGTTCCGCAGCCTCATTTCGCTGGAGGGAGATTGTGTTGTCAAACTGATCTGATATTATTTTTTGACTGGACAAGTGACTGACCGAATATAATAAGGTCTGTGGGGGAATATTTTTTAGTGTGAGCCCTGCTGGGGATGATTTACTGTAGGGTTGAGCTGCAGGGAACAGGATATTGGCCGGGGGAATCGAATTATACAGAATTGTCATTCAAGTGTCCTATTCCAGTGCACAATTCTCCTACATACATGAATGTGTTTGCCAGTCGTCTTCTGTCTGGATGTTAGGAATTCCATGTAGAAAAAGTTGTGTAATGACCGATAAGATCTACAATATAGTGTCACCAACTGTTAGTACAGAACTAATGGAAGTGATAAAGGGGTTAATCCAGGGACCCAAAGAATATTGGTTGTGTGAGTTATGGTTAACCCCATCCTGTGGACTTTTCTCTGTCCCTCTGGATCTCCTGCAGGTCTAAGGACAAATAGAGAATGTGTCAGATGTACTGCAAGTAATCGGGAAAGGGTATGTGAACTACTGAGCATCAACTCATCCTGTACTGATCCTGAGTTATATCCTGTATTATATTCCAGAGCTGTACTCACTATTCTGCTGGTGAGGTCACTGTGTACATACATTACATTACTTATCCTGTACTGATCCTGAGTTATATCCTGTATTATACTCCAGAGCTGTACTCACTATTCTGCTGGTGAGGTCACTGTGTACATACATTACATTACTTATCCTGTACTGATCCTGAGTTATATCCTGTATTATACTCCAGAGCTGTACTCACTATTCTGCTGGTGAGATCACTGTGTACATGCATTACATTCCTTATCCTGTACTGACCGTGAGTTATATCCTGTATTATACTCCAGAGCTGTACTCACTATTCTGCTGGTGAGGTCACTGTGTACATACATTACATTACTTATCCTGTACTGATCCTGAGTTATATCCTGTATTATACTCCAGAGCTGTACTCACTATTCTCCTGTTGAGATCACTGTGTACATACATTACATTACTTATCCTGTACTGACCCTGAGTTATATCCTGTATTATACTCCAGAGCTGTACTCACTATTCTGCTGGTGGGGTCACTGTGTACATGCATTACATTACTTATCCTGTACTGAGCCTGAGTTATATCCTGTATTATACTCCAGACCTGTACTCACTATTCTGCTGGTGGAGTCACTGTGTACATACATTACATTACTTATCCTGTACTGATCCTGAGTTATATCCTGTATTATACTCCAGAGCTGTACTCACTATTCTGCTGGTGAGGTCACTGTGTACATGCATTACATTCCTTATCCTGTACTGACCCTGAGTTATATCCTGTATTATACTCCAGAGCTGTACTCACTATTCTGCTGGTGAGGTCACTGTGTACATACATTACTTATCCTGTACTGACCCTGAGTTATATCCTGTATTATACTCCAGAGCTGTACTCGCTATTCTGCTGGGGTAGTTGCTGTACATACATAATATTACTTTGTGAAAAACACAGTATATAGGTCATCCTATAGAATACTGACACACATGAGATGTCTATTACCACCTTCCATCCCTGTGGTTTGCGTGATTTGCCGGTGCCCTTCATCAGGGATCTTGTCACAAGGTATTGAGTCAAGCATAGGACGTATTCCCTACAGAGCCCTTCACCCGGCTATAGGTCGTGACTTATATATGTGAAGTGCATTTCTGTAGATGCTAAAAGCCGCATTCACTAAGTCCTCTTCACCCACCCCATGCCATCCATTAGAAGAATCCCATGTTCACTCTCAGTAAATGACTCACACGTCAAGATCATGTTAAGTTCAACTTGAAGTTTCCGTTTTTGCAGTGTGACCCGACTTCCCTTGTAATGTTTTGGTGCCCTTTGCCCAATTTTTGTGTTTACAGCATTGCCCATTGCTTATTATTGTACTTTGCTTTACTTGCTTCCATTACCACCAGACATATATATACACTAAATATCAGTATATAGTCTCCTTATGAAACAAAAATGTATATGCAAAAATTAGAAAGTACTATAAAAAGTAAAAATTATTAAATTAAATAAAAATTGCTAAATATAGGGCAAAGTAAAAACAGATAAAATCTAAATTTTAAAATATTTTAGTTAAATTAATGAGAATGCGAAAATATATCAAAGTAATAATATGTAAAAAAAAATAGATACACTTAGGAAAATATAAGTGAGAAAATAAGGCAAAAAAGTATTGTTAAAAGATAAATGAGAAGGTAAAATAAATAATAATGAGTAGAATATTATACTAAAAAGAAAAAATAGAAATAAGGAAATGTAACAAAAATTTTATAATAGATAAAAATGTATAAAAAATTATTAAATAAAAAAATTAGAAAATATAACAAAGTAAAAATAGATAAAAATAAAAAAATATAATAAGTATAATACAAATGAGAAAATCAAAAAGGTAAACAAAGACAAGACTAATGAGAAAATTATAAGAGAAAATAAGATATTAGATAAAAAAGCAAAATTAAAAATTAGGAAGAATTATAATAGACAAAAATTATGGAAAGAGGACATTAACAACAAAGTAAAAATAAAAAGCAAAATTGGAGTAAAAGTTAAAAAAAAAAAATATATATATATATCTTTGTTTTTTCCCCTGAATATTATTTTCTAATTTGAAGGGGATGTGTGGCCAAACCCCCCTTCCTAAAGATAGAAATTAGGGTTTATAGTTTATCAGACAATTCAGGCAATCATCAGATGGGTGTGAACTTAATTTTAATAATGGGCGGGATTATACAGTCAGGGGGTGTGAATGTTGTACAAGCAACCTTGTAAGTGCAGAAAGAAGCATATTTCTCTGATAAGATATATTACAGAGTTTCTTACATTACCTTACTTTTCATTTATACAAAGTAGCCTGAAATGAGAGTTGCACTTTAAACTATAGAGTTATACCTTAAAATGCCACAATACATTCAATTTAATATTATCATGCCCAACATTGTACCATATAGTGGCTGAGTGCCATACGTAGCCTAAATAGAATGGCACCATATCATAACCTTACAATATCCATAATGATACCATATAGTGCCTACATAAGAAGACATATACTGTATAGCCTAAATATAACAGCGCTATACTATGTCTATATAATACCGCGGCAACAACCAAGAAGGGGAGATATGTAAAATGTAATGAGTAGTAAGTAGAGGAGGGGAGGGGGTAAAGGATGGTAGTGGATGGTAGTGGCCCCCGGGGCACTTGCACTGCTAGAATTTCTCCTTTTTTAAAGCCCATCTGCTATGGATCAATATGTATTGATGACCGGTCATTATTGCCTGTACTAAAGTAGATTAACCTGATAAATCCAGTTCTGCCGTCTGCACATAACTAAGTCACATTATTCTAGTTATCGGGTTAGTAGAAGGATCACGATCACCTGGAGATGCCATCTTAATAAGCACTAATGACTTTTTGGGTTATTACGATGCACTTATGTAGCAGAGTTACCGTATTTTTCGCCCTATAGGACGCTCCGGCGTATAAGACGCACCCAATTTATAGGGGCAAAATCTAAAAAAATAAAGATTTTGAACCCAATAGTGGTCTTCAATCTGCGGACCTCCAGATGTTGCAAAACTACAACTCCCAGCATGCCCGGACAGCCGTTGGCTGTCCGGGCATGCTGGGAGTTGTAGTTTTGCAACATCTGGAGGTCCGCAGATTGAAGACCACTGCATAGGAGGTAATACTCGCGTGTCCCCGCCGCTCCGGACCCGTCACCGCTGCCCTGGATGTCGCTCCATCGCTGTCGCCGTGTCCCCGTCGCTCCGTAACGTCTCTGCTGCCGGCCGGGTATCCTCGCTCTCCGTCGCCGCCATCACGTCGTTACGCACACCGACGCACGTACGCGACGACGTGATGACGAGGAAGGAGAGCGCCGGCCATACAGGGGATCCCTGAACGGAGAAGACACCGAGGAGGCAGGTAAGGTCCCTCCCGGTGTCCTGTAAGCACTAACCCGGCTGTTCGGTCGGGCTGTTCGGGACCGCCGCGGTGAAATCGCGGCGGTCCCGAACAGCCCGACTGAACAGCCGGGTTAGTGTCACTTTCCCTTCAGACGCAGCGGTCAGCTTTGATCGCCGCGTCTGAAGGGTTAATACAGGGCATCACCGCGATCGGTGATGTCCTGTATTAGCCGCGGGTCCCGGCCGTTGATGGCCGCAGGGACCGCCGCAATAGGGGTGTATTCGCCGTATAAGACGCACCGACTTATACGGCGAAAAATACGGTAAGTTTGTCACTTGTTGCTCCTGTGCATCCTGACAATTCAAGATCATGCGGTGGGTTTACCCGAATTCCTATGTTAAAGCACATTTGTCAGCGTTACATCATGAGCAGGGGAGATTCTGCCCCGGGGCCACTAGTATTAGGGGCGGCACAGTGTAAACCCTTCCCGCATCATACCCGGCTATCTGCAGCCGACACCCACCGATAACAACAGATATCTGGGATCAGTCGGATCTTGTGGTGCTGGTCTGTTGTCAGGGCAGCATGATTCCTGTACTAGTCCTCGGTGCCTGCGTTTTTTCACTGTTATGGCAGGCTATACCAATGGAGTGCTGATCCAATATATCAATGGATTGCATATACCTTACATTGATCTATATAAGCAACCGAACGATTGCTTATAAAAGGCTTTTTAAAAAAAGCAAAAAAAAAAAAAAAGGTTTTATAAATATAATTTTTCCAACTAAGAAAAATTTAACCCCTCCCCCTTTTCATATTTTCTAAATAAAAAAAAATGTTGACAAAAAAAAATCAACACCATTTGTATCACCACGTGCAGAATTGTCCGAACTATTAAAGGGGTACTCCTCCCCAAGACATCTTATCCCCTATCCAAAGGATAAGGCATAAGATCTGATCACGGAGGTGCCGCTGCTGGGAGGTTCTTTAGACTAACCCCCCCCCCCCCCCCCCCCCCCATCCTCTCAACAGTCTCTACTTTAATTTGCTGCATTGTGTTCCAATTACTTAAAAAGTCTTTTTTTCGCCATGAAGGCAATTGGAAAGTGGTCGCCGGTCCCTTGTGGACCACAAATCGTTTCCACTTCATGTCATTGACTGAGCAGGAGACTATGGAAGGTATTAACCAGGCTGTGGTACCTTTAGTTAGAGGGGGGGGGGGGGGGGGCAGGGAAATCTCATAGATTTTTCCTTTTATTAAGCCTTCCCATGACCTGTTACAGTCCCTATGGCCATGCTGAGCATTTTCGCTAATTATGTTATATTAGTCATTTTTCTTTTTAAACAGCTTTTTATACATTTACTCAATGGGACCCCAAAGAGGAGAAGCACTATAGATGGTTGACCCGGGCAGGGAAAGTCTAAAAAAAATACCCAAAAAATAAAATGTACTAGGTGGAGGACTAAAATATAACAGATGGATTATGGGGCTCAATATTTACAGCATAATAGGAAAGCACTAAAAGGGTTAAATTCTAGCCCCGCCTACATTTAGACAGTGTCTATTTGTTAAAGTTTCTTCTTTCTCACCTTTAGCAGCTGACTCTATAAATGATCAGAAACCTCCTCAGTCCTCAAAAAATCCATCTAGTGTAAAACCATAAATTCGAGACTATAAGGAGGGGGCCCTGCTGGTATTTTAGCTCTTCATCACAGTCCTCCCACCTTCCTCACTCCCCTCCCACAGCAATCCTGCCAATTTCCAGCCAAGAGCTGTTGCAGAACATTTCAGTATACAGCAGACTATTGCTCTGTAAGCATTTAATCTGCAGCACCTGCTGTATTAATTCCCTGTCTGCTCCTCTTCCTGTGGTATTGCTCAGTACAAAAGGCAGCCTGGTATAACACACATCATTCTTCCCTTAAATGTCCCAATAAATATATACAGTATATGTAAATATACATTGGAGATGATGATGCAGGCTGGAAGGGCTGGTCAGAGGTGTTAAAATCACTCAGGGGGTGGGGCTACAGCTCAGAGATCTAGCCGCGCCTCCTGAAACAGCAGAGGATAATGGATCAATTTGGAAGAGGGGGGGAGCTGGGAAACTGCTGCTGAGACAACACCATACTGACAATGAGAGGGCTACACCACTTCCTGTCCGGGGTGTTTCATGCAAAAACATGCTGAAGCCAGGACTATTTGTGATAACACTATATTAGTTATATATCTTGCAGTGATAGTTATATTTTCATACTATTTTCTGATAACAAAATACCCCTTTAATAAGGAAAGATCATGTAACTGTTTGTTTTGTGTTTGTAATCTTAATCCTTTCAGTACTTATGAGCTTCTGAAGTTAAGGTTGATCTTTTCTGTCTAAATCCTCTCTGATGACACCTGTCTCGGGAACTGCCCAGTTAAGAAGCAAATCCCCATAGCAAACCTCTTCTAAACTGGGCGTTTCCCGAGACAGGTGTCATCAGAGAGGATTTAGACAGAAAAGAACAACCTTAACTTCAGAAGCTCATAAGTACTGAAAGGATTAAGATTTTTGAATAGAAGTAATTTACAAATCTGTTTAACTTTCTGGAGCCAGTTGATATATAAACATATTTTTTTGCCTGAATACCCCTTTAATTGATGACCTTTTCACTTACAATGGTGTCTTCTCTTATTCTTTTGCAGTTTCTTGTGAAGATCTACACGCCAGCTTATCTTTTATCAATGCATCTCTGCAAGAGGTAGTATTTGCTAGCACCACGGGGGCCTTGGTACCCTGCCCTGCAGAAGGAGTCCCCCGTGTGACGCTCAAATGGTACCAACTAGCAACGTCCGAGGAGATCTACGATGTCCCTGGGATCCGCCACGTCCACCCTAATGGCACTCTCCAAATTTTCCCCTTCCCTCCTTCAAGCTTTAATAAATTAATCCATGATAATACTTATTATTGCACAGCTGAAAACCCTTCAGGGAAAATCAGGAGTCAGGATGTCCACATTAAGGCCGGTATGTGGGTATGAATATAAAAATACAAAAAAAAAAGTATATATTTTTTGTTTTATTAAAAATGTATTCATTAGATATGAAGAGTATTATTATTATTATTTTTTATATATATATATATATATATATATATATATATATATATATATATATATAATTTTTTTTTTTTTTTTTTTTTTATGGGCGGCCAAATTGAAGGGGGACTCTGCTGCTCAGCGTTTGGAACAAACTGTTCCGAATGCTGGAGCTTGTGACGTCATAGCCCCGCCCCATCAATGCAAGTCTATGGGAGGGGGCGTGACAGCCGTCACGCCCCCTCCCATAGACTTGCATTGATGGGGCGGGGGCGTGACATCATGAGGGGGCGGGGCTATGACATCACAATCTCCCGGTGCCAGATCCAGCGTTTGGTACAGTTTGTTCCAAATGCTGAGCAGCGGAGTACCCGTTTACGACCAGATACTTCCTTCTAGCAGTTGTGTGCGCTTTATGGCATTTAAAATAATTGGAGTTAAAGGACAAAGCAATGTCATAGTTTATTACAGCCTCCAGAAAGAGAATAAATACAGCCCCTCCCCCCAAAGGCCAGAGAGTTATTGTGGAGCTACATACAGAGCTGGCATATTGGTACTATCCTTTATAATCTATGTGGTGACCACCGGTGTATGGCGGGACCACGGGTGTTGCGGTGATGAGTGTTGGGATCAGATGTTGTTAACCCCCAGGGGTCAAATGGTATTAACCCCTATGTGTTCGTGACGCCAGTGGGGTTTTCAGATTCTGGAACACCACACACCCGGATTCTCCGCTATCCCACGGGCTAGTAGTGAATAAAGAGTCCACAACCAGTTATGGGTAAATCAGATGGTAGGGTCTAAGAGAGCTAATTAAAGATGGTCACCCCTATAGTGGGGGCTGGACTAAAGCCCATTGGTCAAGCTGTGGGTCATAGGTTAAAATGGTGCTCTCTGGGAGTACATGTTACAACAAATCATATAATTGCATAACATCACATGTGACAGGCTTACTCACAGGACCTTGAGACCTCCACAAGTCCTGTATACTATCTAGACATAGGGATCCTGTCTATTCATTAAAGGGGTTCTCCGGTGCTTAAACATCTTATCCCCTATCCAAAGGATAGGGGATAAAATGCCTGATCGTGGGAGTCCCGCCGCTGAGGACCCCGGGGATCATTCACGCGGCACCCCGTTTGTAATCAGTCCCCGGAGCGTGTTCGCTGACTGATTACCGGCGACTACAGGGCGGGCGGCGTGTGACGTCACGCCTGCGCCGGCGTGTCACGTCACGCTCCGCCCCTCAATGCAAGCCTATGGGAGGGGGCGTGATAGCTATCACGCCCCCTCCCATAGGCTTGCATTGAGGGGCGGAGCGTGACGTCACACGCCGGCGCAGGCGTGACGTCACACGCCGCCCGCCCTGTAGTCGACCTTAATCAGACCCGGGGCGAACACGCTCCGGGAACTGATTACAAACGGGGTGCCGCATGCATGATCCTGGGGGTCCCCAGCGGTGGGATTCCCGCGATCAGGCATCTTATCCCCTATCCTTTGGATAGAGGATAAGATGTTTAAGCACCGGAGAACTCCTTTAAAGGAACATACACACATTTATTAAACCAACAGGGACCATGTACCTGTACTGGGACATTACATCTAGACCTTTAGCATCACAAAAGAGCTGTAATTAACTGCTCTGCCATCCAATGATAACGTGATGACTCTGCTGATTCTGTCTAAGTCTACACAGTAAGGCTAGGTTGCCACAGTGTTTTTTTTCTGGCATTTTATTGTGGAATACTGCCATTGCAGTGTTTGAGCCAAAGCTGGAAGTTTATTAGAAAGGAATGGAAAATATAAAATAAGGACTTCTTATTCTCCCTCATGGATCCAATTTTCCTTTCTCATGGATCTACTTCTGACTTTGATTTAAAAACTGCAGTGTTAGTGTGGTGAGGGTGTGATGAGGGCAGATGGAATTACCCTAGGGGCAGATGGCATTAACCCTCTTGTGTTCGTGATGCCAGGGTGTGGTTTATCCTCTACACCTCCCAAAGGAATACCACTGGATCCTGGGCTAGGCACAGGGGCAAATAATGACTCCGACGCCAAGTTACGGAACAACGGCAGCTTTACTGAGTAAGACAGGTGTAACAGTCTATACAGCTTGGCTAGGCCCACTAAGGTGACCAGTGACTTCAGAGACCTTAGGGCTTGCTGGGACTTATAGTGGACTTGGACAATTTGGATGCAGGCCACGCTGACTTGAGACAGGATGACTTGACTGACTTGACTATGGCAGACTATGACTGACTTCACCCCTTCTGTAGCTTACCAGGCTTTGACTGGACCTGTGGGGCAATGGACTTGAAAATCCGTGGCTGCTTGACTGACTTTAGGCCTCCTCTGGACTCCAGACACACACCTAGGACTTGACCTCACTGTTCCTAAGCAAAGACTAAGAGCAGAGCGCCAAAAGAGAGAGAGAGAGCAGAGGCTCCACCCAGGGCTTATATGGGGGAGACTCTAAGGGGTCCCATAGGTCACCCTTAGGTCACATGGTCACTGATACCTCACTGGGTTACAATCACATGACAACAGGTTAATCACATGTCAACTGTTCTTAAAGGCATAACACTTTTATATACAATACACAGAATAAAGATAACTGTACAAGGGGAACAGAAGCAAGGGGGCCCAGGGGACACTGTAGGGAGGCTGCCTGACAGGGCTGCAAGGGTACAGGGGTGCAACTCCTGTACTGGGCCACCACATTAGGTTTTTTCTAGCTTTATATATATATATATATTTTTTAAAGAATACTTTGTGGAAACCTAGCAAAGTTGCAGAAAACAGAAAATGCAAGCCGATACTTTCTGCTCTAATGGGCAGGGTAAAAACTGCAATACTTTTAAAGGGGTATTCCTGCAACCATATTGGCTTCCTGACCCCCTCCTGCCTGTTTGCGGCTAACGGAGGTGGTCGGAAGGCAAAAACAGAGGAAGCGGGCATGAAAATCTACACCGTTTACACAATTTCTATTAATGTTTGGTTTGGCGGTTTTTCTTGGCTTCCAAACTACCTCCAGTGGCCGCAAACAGGTCCAGTAGTACTACTGCGGGGTGCTAAGCTCCAGATAGCTAGACATGATGCAAAATACAGTAAAAGAATAAAAGAAGCACTCACCGCTCCTGTAGAATATTTCATACGGTCATTCCGTTCCGGCAGGGAGACTTCATTGATGCGGGGTGCCTCAGAGGCACCCCGCAGCAATGAGGTCTCCCTGCCGGAACGGAATGACCGTATGAAATATTCTACAGGAGCGGTGAGTGCTTCTATTCTTTTACTGTATTTTGATTCTAAGAAGGAGCAAGCAGAGTTTTTGCCTTCTCTTTGAGGATGAATAGAAAAATATCATATAAATGAAGGAAACGAATTACAAACCATCCGAACTGTGTATGTGGAATTCAAGTGTGAAATGGTTCCCAAAATTGGAGAATTCTTTTAAAGGGGTTCTCCAGGCATAAACAAAATTTACTTCCAGGCTGGGGATTGTATAAAAATAATTAACATAACATACTCCCCTCCTCTGATCCCCCGCAGCTGCCAGATACTCCCAGTCATCTGCTGGTCTCTTCTTCTTTTGGGTTGTGTGCCATCCTGTCCCTACAGGACCTGCCCGTTCAGCCAATCGGCAGGTTCTGGCGGGTTGGGACGGCACACAGCCCAGAAGAAGCGGTGAGACCAGTAGCAGATCGGGAGCGATGAAGAGACAGCTGGGGGGTACCATAGGAGGTAAGTACTGGATAGTGTGTTGATTCTTTTTATACATCCCCCAGCTCAGGAGCAAATTTTTCTTCTGCCTGGACAACCCCTTTTAAAGGGGTACTCTGGAGGGGGGAAAAAGTTTTCAAATCAACTGGAAACAAAAGTTAAACAGATTTGTAAATGTACGTCTATTTAAAAATCTTAATCCTTCCAGTACATATCAGCTGCTGTATGCTCCAGAGGAAGTTGTGTAGTTCATTCCAGTCTGACCACAGTGCTCTCTGCTGCCACCTCTGTCCATGTCAGAAACTGCCAGAGTAGGAGTGGTTTGCTATGGGGATTTGCTCCTGCTCTGGACAGTTAGTGACATGAACAGAGCACTGTGGTAAGACTGGAAAAAGCTACACAACTTCCTCTGGAGCATACAGCAGCTGATAAGTACTGGAAGGATTAAGATTTTTAAATAGAAGTAATTTACAAATCTGTTTATCTTTCTGTAACTTTCTCTAACAGAATGAGAAAACTTGAGTATGAGGTAAAGCACTGTTTCCCAACCAGTGTGCCTCCAGCTGTCGCAAAACTACAACTCCCAGCATGCTCGGACAGCCAAAGGCTGTCCGAGCATGCTGGAAGTTGTAGTTTTGCGACAGCTGGAGGTGCACTGGTTGGGAAACCCTGTATTAATGGTTATGTCTAGAGATGAGCGAACTTACAGTAAATTCGATTCGTCACGAACTTCTCGGCACGGCAGTTGATGACTTTTCCTGCATAAATTAGTTCAGCTTTCCGGTGCTCCCGTGGGCTTGAAAAGGTGGATACAGTCCTAGGAGACTGTTTCTTAGGACTGTATCCACCTTTTCCAGCCCACCGGAGCACCGGAAAGCTGAACTAATTTACGCAGGAAAAGTCATCAACTGCCGAGCCGAGAAGTTCGTGACGAATCGAATTTACTGTAAGTTCGCTCATCTCTAGTTATGTCCATTAAACAGAGTGACAAGAGACTGCAGAGTACAGAGTTTTTATGTTACCATGGAGACACATAAGGCTGCGTAGGAGCTGTATACCTAAAACAGTATATTATTTATATGGTAATTAACTTAATCTCATTTTTTTTATTTCTTTGCTTCGCCTTTAGTTTTACGGGAAGCCTATACGGTCCGAGTGGAGGACCAGAAAGCCATGAGAGGCGGTGTAGCAGTTTTCAAGTGCATTATTTCCTCCCCGGTGGAGGCCTATGTCTCGTGGGAGAAGGACACAGTCTCACTCGTCTCAGGTAGGTACTTTAATATCTTTTCCTAGTCAGGTTTTCAGGCAGACTGTAGAGTCTTTGAGGCCGATTTGTTGATGCTGTGGACCCCGGCGTGTGCTGCTGAGATGTTTTGTCTATGATTAATATGGCGGACGTCCTTCTAATTAGGTTTCGTCTCTCTGGGTTACTATGCTTTCTGTTCATCTTCATGAAGTGCTGTTTGTGCTGCTGAGCTTGCTTATTTTTCGCTATGTAATAGAAAAGACTTTACTCTATTGTTGTGTATTTCAGAGAGTGAATACAACGCAAACCCTTTCAATTTTTTTTTTTAACATTTTGTCATGTTTCTCCTTTTCCCCCATTATTCTGCCCTCCGTACCCCATAAAGACCCTTTACTCAGGACTTAGTTGAAGCCCCTTTGGCAGTGATTCCAGCCTCCAGTCTTCTTGGGGATGAGGCCACAAGATTTACGCACCTGGATTTGGGGATTTTCTGCCTTCTCTGCAGATCCTCTCAGCTCTGTCAGGTTGGATGGGGACCGTTGGTGGAAGCCATTTTCAGGTCTGCTCCATCGGGTTCACATTCACAGAGTTGTCCCTAAACCGCTCCTGTGTTGTCTTGGCCGTGTGCCATTGTCTTGTTGGAAGGTGAACCTTCACCCCAGTTCGAGGTCCGGAGCGCTATGGATCAGGTTTTTATTTAGAATATCTCTGTACTCGGCTCCATTCAGCCTTCCCTTAAAGGAGTATTCCGGCAAAAAATAACTTATCCCCCATTCACAGGATAGGGGATAAGTAGCTGATTGCGTGGGAACCAACCATTTGCCCCCCCCCCCCCCCCCCGCCATCACCGACATTGAACCCCAGCCCTCTGAGTGAGGAGTGTGTGTCATCAACCAGTAGACAGCACGCTCTCCATTCATTTCTATGGGAGCGCCGCTTATGTCTTTTAGCCGCTCCCATAGTAATGAATGGAGAGAGTGTCGGCTGCAACACGCGCTCCTCACTCCCATAAAGCCCAGATTGGGAAGGCTGATGGTGATGGTTCACCTTCTGGACGTTTCTTCCATCTGCACACAGGATCTTTAGAGCTCAACCATAGTGACCATTGGGTTCTTGGTCACCTCTCTTACCAAGGCTCTTCTTCCCCTTCGTTTGGTGGGGCAGCCGCTCTAGTAAGAGTCCTGCTTGTTCGTATTTTCCATGTAAGAATTACGGAGACCATTGCGCTCTTGGTAACTTTTAGTGCAACAGAAATGTTTGTTGTCCCCTTCTCCAGATTTGTACCTCCACACAATACTGTCTCTGAGCTCTACAGGCAGTTATTTCCCGCTCATGGTTTGCTTTTTGCTCTGATATTCATTGTCAGCTGTAAGACCTTATATAGACAGGGCTGTGTCATTCATATATATATGAATTTACCACATGCGACTTCACCCAAGGCGGAGAATCATCTCAGAGATAAATAAGTGGCCCTCATATTTATGTCCATGCAAAATCTTAATTTTTTTTTTCTCTTTCAATAAAGATGTAAAAATGTCAAAAGTTCTGTTTTTGCTTTCTCAATATGGGGGGTATTGAGCGCGTAATGATAGACTGATAGGGGGGGTGGGGGGACATATCTGTAATATTATATGTTGTAATCTAAAACGTAATACCAGAACAGGCTGAATTGTAAGGGATGTCACTAGGGTCTACTATATATCGTGTTTTCCTAAACAGTGTGTCTCCTGCTGTTGCAAAACTACAAGGGAGTTGGGAGTTGTAGTTTTGCAACAGCTGGAGACATAGGGGAAGATTTATCAAAACCTGTCCAGAGGAAAAGTTGCTGAGTTGCCCATAGCAACCAATCAGATCGCTTCTTTCATTTTTCAGAGGCCTTTTAAAAAAATGAAAGAAGCGATCTGATTGGTTGCTATGGGCAACTCAGAAACTTTTCCTCCCCCTTAGTGTTTAGGAAAACAGTGGTCTACTACAATAATAGGCCTCATAACAATAATAGGCCTCATAACAATATTAGGCCTCATAACAATATTAGGCCTCATAACAATAATAGGCCTCATTCTTGGTGATGTCATTGCGGCCTAGTAACTGAATGCTTAGTAACATGATTGAGGCCTAGTAGTGCAGGCGTAGGCCCTATCCTAATACGACTATGGTCTATTATAAGCGATCTTATTGGGTCTGAGGAACTCTGTTCTCAATTATGTCATACCGTAGTAGTGTAGGGATAGGCGGCATTTCTCCTTGGCATCCTAGAGTCCTATTAACACCAGGGATAGGCGGTATCCTCTGTGACGTCATTGGATTCTAACACTTTTCTCACTGAAATAAGGTTGCCATTCTAGTCTATGTGCATTGCGGGCCGAAAATCAATGGCGTTGTTGCCGGCTCTGAGGGGTCATCACAGCAGGGCACAATGCAGTGGTCTGATTTTTATGGTGTGAATCACGGATTAGTGAGATGATGGCGGTTACCGATATTGTCCAGTTGCTAGGCAACAAGGTGACTTTCAGTATATTCTCTTATTCCTGAAGAGGAAATATGTGGAAAAATACAGGGAATGGTGTTTTTTGTTGTTGTTGTTTTTTATTGGAAATTTTTCACGTAGATGATGGTTAGGGGGATTTGTTTTACGTATATCTAGGGTCTTTATAATAGAGGATAAGTGATTCGTATGGAGGGGTGAAGGCGCAGTGACAATCGTTATGCAAACAATGTCATTATACAAACTTGCGTAGAGGTTAAACAGAAGGAGAGAGAGAGAAAGTTGGAAGAATGCCGCCCGAGGGCATTGCGCTAGTGGTAGGATATTGTATAAGGTCTTTTCAGAGTGTTGCTTTAAAGGGATAATCCGACATCAGGTAAAAAGAAATGCTGCAGAAACATATAGCATTGCTCACCATCAAAAATATAATTGTTTTGTGTGTCTGTCGGTCTCATCCTATCTCAGATAGTCACTGTGCTTCCTGGTTCAGCAGTTGCTCAGTATAACAATTGCCAGAATGCATTGCTTTTTCCCAGCCCTTCCCCTTGATGACTTCCCTCCCACATTACTCTTACCAAGAGTCGGGGAGCTGGTGTTACAGAACATCTTATTTCACTGCAGACTATTGCAGAATCAGTAAGGTTGCAGAACCTACTGTATTCACTCTGTCTGCTCCTCTGCCTGTGGCCTTCATCAGCACAAGGCAGCACCCCATTCTTAGCCATATATATATATATATATATATATATATATATATATATGTGTGTGTGTGTATATGTGTAAATGACAGAGGGATGATAAAGTAGCTTTAGGGGCCAGTCAGAGGTAATAATATTACTCAGAGGGCGAGACTGGAGCTCAGGGGCAAGATCCAGCCATGCCTACTGAGACAGCAGATGATGATGTGTCATCTCAGGAGAGAGGGAGGAGTCGGGGAGCTGCTGTGACAATACTACACTCAGAATGAGAGAACTACACAACTTCCTGTAAGGAGCAAGGGAAGGGACGGGAGCTGCTGAGACAACACGACACTGACAATGAGAGGGCTGCATAACCTCTTGTCAGGATAGAGGGACGATCTGGGCAGCTGCTGAGACAACACCACACTGACAGTGAAAGGACTATGCAACTTCCTGTCAGGTGTGAATCAAGCAAAAACATGCTGAAGCTGAAGTACAATTTGCGATAACATTATGCTCGTTATACATCTTGAGAGGATAGTTTTATTTAAGTACAATTTTCTTTTTCAATTTTATATGTCCTTTTATTTTTCCCATGCCACCCCTTAGCCTTGGTCTGCATTCTTTATTACAGAAATAATGATTTTAAAGGGGTACTCCGGTGGAAAACTTTTTTTTTTTTTAATCAACTAGTGCCAGAAAGTTAAACAGATTTGTAAATTACTTTTATTAAAAAATCTTAATCCTTCTAGTACTTATTAGCTGCTGAATACTACAGAGGAAATTTGTTTCTTTTTGGAACACTGAGCTCTATGCTGAATCATGAGCACAGTGCTCTCTGCTGACATCTCTGTCCATTTTAAGAACTGTCCAGAGTAGGAGAAAATCCCCATAGCAAACATATGCTGCTCTGGACAGTTCCTAAAATGGACAGAGATGTCAGCAGAAAGCACCTTGCTCGTGATGTCAGCAGAGAGCTCTGTGTTCCAAAAAGAAAAATAATTTCCTCTGTAGTATTCAGCAGCTAATAAGTACTAGAAAGATTAAGATTTTTTTTAAATAGAAGTAATTTACAAATCTGTATAACTTTCCGGCACCAGTTGATTTAAAAAAAAAAAAAAGGTTTCCACCGGAGTACCCCTTTAAGACAGGAGCTCTAGTAGTGTCCCATGATGCCTTTCTCCAGGCGTTTAATAGGAAAGCGTAGCTCAGGCCCCATTCACACTACGGAATTCCCGTGGAATTTCCGGGCGGAATTCCGCGGTGTGAACTTTAACATTAGTGTGAACGGGTTTCCGAGAGACCCGTTCACACTGCGGAATTTCAGTGGCGGACATTTCCGCCGCTGAAAGTGTTCCACGCAAAGAAAGAACATGTTCATTGTTTGCGCTGATTCCGCGAGCACTGCATAGCCGTCAATGGTGACGGCTCAGTGCCCCCACGGCCCTAGCGCCGAAGCATCTCCGGCGAGAATTCCGTAGTGTGAACGGGGCCTAAAGAGACATAGATGTCAGTTTAGGGCACAGAAGAGGCGGAAGGCTGCGTGTTACATGCGGGGTGCAAACTCTCGCCCACTGCTGGAATGGGCAGAGATGATTTGTTGGCAATGGTCTATATCTTCTAGCAGTGGTCCCCCCAGCTGTTGCAAAACTACAAGTCCCAGCATGCCCAGACAGCCAAAGGCTGTCTGGGCATGCTAGGAGTTGTAGTTTTGCAATTTCTGAAGGGCCACCGTTTGGAAATCATTACCAAAAAATCCCATTGTAAACTAGCATTGTACCAATATTTACATACATAAACAGCGCCACACCCACCCACAGGTTATGTCTGGTATTACAGCTTTGTTTGTCCAATCTCCTTTAAGCAGAGTAGTCTCATTTTATGTACTGAATTTATATTCTATTTTTCCCAGTTTTAGAGAATTCTTATTGTACCTTCCTTATACATATGCAGACATTATTTAGGTGTTTTTAAGCACAAGTTGACCAAAATAATTTCAATTTTTCACTTTTTTCATTTTTATTTTTTATTCCGTATTGTGTCTGCAGACAATCCCTCCCTTCCTGGAATACACGGAGCGGTAATGGAGCTGGTGGGGATGGCTGGGCCAGTAGTGCAGAATAACCTGTGTATAATTAAGTGACTTTCATTATTTATGTCTTCTGCTCCTTCAGACGTGCTGATCATCGATGTGTGTGTCCTCACCGGCCCACCTCTTAAAAATAACCACCGCTGCTACGTAGGTGCTCACAGTCGCTGCGGTACATTAAATCCCGTACAAACAAGTAGTATAAAATTTATAATAAAATAGAAGGATGAAATAATGTGTTGTTATGATAAACAGAGGAATAAGTGGGTAAATGAGAAAGCGATGAGCACTATGGATATGGAACCCCATTTGATTATGAATTAATTACAAATTATGCTTTCTGCAGTAACCATATAGCGGTACCTTTTATTTTGTATAATCGAAGTTAACTAGGCGTTGTGTGTTCGGCTTAGCTTGCAACCACTAAACTCCCTGTATAGGTGACTACTTTAAAGGGGAACTACAGTCCTTTAAGAC
The DNA here is from genome assembly GCF_029499605.1 of Hyla sarda. Lineage (NCBI taxonomy): Eukaryota > Metazoa > Chordata > Amphibia > Anura > Hylidae > Hyla > Hyla sarda. The sequence continues at coordinate 494,677,004 of NC_079190.1, read as the reverse complement.
TTATCCCCTGTCCGATTTCAGGGGTTCTGACCGCTGAGACCCATGGCATTCTCCATAATGAGGCCCCGGCTCTCTCTGTGGGGTCGATACTCGCTCCGTGCACTATGGGAGCACTAGCGATACACAAGTACAGCACTCGTGTATCTCTGGTGCTCCCACAGACAGTGCTCCATGCAACTGTCTATAGCTGATTGGTGAGGTCTGACTGCTAGAAACCCCTTTTATTGGGAAGGTCTGACTGCTAGAATCCCCTTTTATTGGGAAGGTTTGACTGCTAGAACCCCCTCTAATTGGGGAGTCCGACCTGCTAGAACCCTGTCTGATCGGGGAGGTCCCACTCCTAGAACCCTGTCTGATCGGGGAGGTTCCACTGCTAGAACCCCCCCCCCCCTCTTATCGGGGAAGTTTGACTGCTAGACCCCCTCTGGTCAGGGAGGTACGGCTGCTAGAATCCCCTATGATCAGGCAGGTCTGACTGCTATAACCCCCTCTGATCAGACAGGTCCGACTGCTAGAACCCCCTTTGATCAGGGAGGTCCCTTGTCCTCGGAAGAGTGGAGCTGCAGTGCGCGTGCTCACCCACCACTGCATCCACTCTACTTCTCAAGACAGATGAGCACCATACTCAGCTGTCATCGGAAATCCCATAGAGGGTGGGTGGAGTAGTATTTCATCATGCTCTGCTGGTCCTTTTGCCCGTTGGACAAGGGACCTCTGTTGTTGTGATTGGTGGGTGTCAGAACACTTAGATTAGCTTATTATCACTTATTCACAGAATGCTTTTAATGTAAGGGTGGCTCTTTTTAAGGCCCTATACACTTACCAATTTTCCTAGGAATGCTCGTTCCCAGAAGTCAACCTATGTAAAAGGGCCAGCAATGCATCTCTTGGCTAGGAGACTTACATGTGACTAGATTCTTGCTTCTGCTGTACAAGAAAATACAGTGCAATGTGACAGAAATATTTAGATTGTCAGCACCTTTTAATACCTCAGCTACCCAACTAGTCTTTGTGTAGCAGCTTGTATAGCTTGTGCTGCCATATTAGGCCCCATTCACATCTTTTTTTGCTTTTTCGCTGGTATACATTGGGATGACAGCTAAAAAGGTATGTCCGCATATCAGATGTTGTACTCTTTGTGGGCTGATTGACTTTGATGGAGTGGGGTTATGGTGGCAGGACTTTGCATATATAGAGAAAGTCCCATGCAAAATGAAGCAGGGCTAAAAATGCTGCCTGATTTGGAAATATCCTTCTTTTGTTGTACATGATTTTGTTTTACTATGCTGGCACATGATCTTTATAGTGGGATGTCCCAGTACAGGAAATGGTCCTGTACTACCCTTAGGCCCTGTCAGGTTGACTCCCTCAGTGACCTGGGGGCTCCCCTGCATGGTCTTCCCCTGTTGTTCCATAATGTTGTGTATATCACTTTAATGCCTAGACAGTCTCCTTATGTATAGATAGAGCAGAGGACCCTTGGGAGGTCTCAAGGACCTGTGAGATTCTCACATGGTATGTTATCACATGATTTGTTGTGACATGTTCTCCCAGAGAGCACCAGCTTAACCTATGACCCGCAGCTTGATCAACGGGCTTTAGTCCAGCCCCCCACTATATAAAGGGGCGGCCATTACAATTCTCTACAAGTATATTGGTCCAGCAAGCTGCAAGGTCCTTCCGGGTCCTGGCCACCTCTCTGGGAAATCTGGCCTTAGCTGTGAAGATAATTCCATCTGTCTTATACTCAGTAATCTTCCGCTTGACCATAACTGGTTGTGGACTCTAATTTCACTACTAGCAGCTGGGATAATGGAGAATTCGGGTATGTGGTGTTCCGAAACCCGAAAACCACACTGCTGTCACGAACAATAAGGGTTAATACCATCCAACCACCGGGGTTAATACCATCTGATCCCACCACTCACACCGCTACACCCATGGTCCCAGCATACACCCTTGGGTCACCACAATAGCGTGTTTATATACTGGTCACTTAAAAATTGCAAACTATATATAATTCAATTTATTTTTCTTGCAAGTGATTTCCAAAGACAACCACTACCTGCTGCTTCTTTAAATATTTATGACGGCAATGCATGAAAAGACTGTGCGGTTTGTATTGCTCCCTAAAGATATAGACCAGAGTAATAAAGCCACGTGTGCACCGTCTCTGCCGATGAATCCTGCGGCAGCCAAAACACTGCTGCGTCTCATAAGCCTCACTGCAGACGGGGGGCGCCGCCTCCATAGCATCGGGAGCCGCACAGACCTGTCAGAGGAAGCAGGTCAGCAAGATGGAGCAAGGAGAAAAATCAATAAATCTTTGAATTAATCATGCAGCTGCCAAGGAGAATTATGGGGGCTTGACGTGAAGTTACTAGGTGGGTGTCCATAGCAACCACTTCACTTTCTTCTTTGCCAGGCAGAGGTGCTGGCTTCTTTCGTCTATAGTGGTTTACACACAAGAGAAAACTAGAATAGTCCCCACATATAATAATGTTGCTGAGGAGAAAACATGGCAAAGGTGCCAAAATCCCAGACTTTTTTGGGACTGTACTGTCATTTTTTTTTAGGGGGTAAGTGGGGTGATGAGGAGGGTTGAGGGGTCCTGATGCTAGCTGTGTGCGGTGGCCCCAGGAGATGAAGAGGGTCTAAGACCAAAGGGCCTTAGTTGGGGGGGTCTACATTTTGTTGCTAGGCCTGGGGTTAAAATTTTGGTCTGAATATTGTGGCAAAATCTGGGAAGCGAATGTTGGGGTCTGGTCTGGAGTCTATGGAGTTAGATTTGTGGTCTGATCTGGGGTTGGAAGTCTAGAGTGGGGGATCTGTATTTTGGAGTCTGGTCTGTGATCTGAATTTTAGTAGCTGGTCTGGCGTCTGGATTTGGTCACAAGGTCTGGGGTTTGAATTCTGGTGCCAGGTCTTCTTGGGTCTGAATTTTGGGGAATGGACTGGGGTTCTGAATTTTGGGGCCAGGTCTGGGGTTCAAATTTTGGAGATTGAAATTGAACACAAGACTAGACCTGAGTCTGGCGGGGGTCTACATTTTGTGGTCTGTTAAGGGTCTGTTTTATACGAATTGTACTTTTTAACTGCTAATGGTTTTATTTAACAAAAACATTCTCCCCATGTAGTTAGTCCAGCTAGTTACTGGCCCCAGCAGTCATGTGCCTTATGTGTTGTGACCTTGACTGAGCTTCCAGACTATTCAATGAAAGGAATATTCCCTTTTTTGCTGATTCCACTCAATGGGATGATATTCGTCTACCCGATCTATTATGTATATACCCAGGCGTTGGTTTTTAGCTCGTGCATTATAATTTAGCAGACATGTTTGCTGTTACAATTTAAGTTCATGAATTTGGATTTATTCCTGTAGTCAATACTCAGATGTATGGAAAGAGTCGGCCAAATACAGAAAAGCCCTTCATTTTATGGAAATAACTGAATATTTGCCTCCGTTTCTTTAGGGCATTTGAATTCTTTGTCTCCAGGAACGACATCTGAAGTTTTTTCTGTCCTGAGTTGGTGGGAGGCGCGATGCGGCAGAGTACTGGAGAGACATAATCCCGGGATGTCCTAGATATGTCAGGGATAGAATAAAATCTTGACAGTCCGTTAAATATTTTTGTTTCTACAAATCTGTGATGTATAGGAAGCTAATTTTTGAGGCTTAACTTATCATGTGTCATGTATATAGATGGGATCCGAGCCGAGAGCGTGAAAGTAAGACCTCAAATTATTAAGAAGAACCCCATTCTTCTATATCATCGTCCTGTCATGTGGGGCGGCCATTATTCATGCAAAAGGACTTGGTTATCTACATTGTATGGTGGTTTTTTTTTCTCCACCATTTTCCCATCTTAGGCCATGTTCACATCTAAAAATATTCTAGGTTTGTGGTGTTGACAAAAAGGCAGGGCTCATTCTCTTCCTCTGCGCCCCAGCGCACGTGTGACATAATCAGACACCAATTGTGCAAGTTCTCCCACTTAAAAAGATGAGAGGCGCCTGTAATTTTCATCATAGGTAGACCTCAAATATAAGAGACCTAATGAGGAAAAACAATACATTAAATCACATTTGTGTGATTTTTAAATAATTTATTTGCAAATTATGGTGGAAAATAAGTATTTGGTCAATAACAAAAGTTCATCTCAATACTTTGTTTTATACCCTTTGTTGGCAATGACAGAGGTCAAACATTTTCTGTAAGTCTTCACAAGGTTTTCACACACTGTTGCTGGTATTTTGGCCCCTTCCTCCATGCAGATCTCCTCTAGAGCAGTGATGTTTTGGGGCTGTCGCTGGGCAACACGGACTTTCAACACCCTCCAAAGGTTTTCTATGGGGTTGAGATCTGGAGTCTAGCTAGGCCACTCCAGGACCTTGAAATGCTTCTTTCAAAGCCACTCCTTTGTTGCCCGGGCAGTGTGTTTGTGATCATAGTCATGCTAAAAAACCCGGCCCTGTTTCATCTTCAATGCCCTTGCTGATGGAAGGAGGTTTTCACTCAAAATCTCACGATACATGGCCCCATTCATCTTTTCACGGATCGTCCTGGTCCCTTTGCAGAAAAACTTCCCCAAAGCATGAGGTTTCTATCCCCACACTTCACAGTAGGTATGGTGTTCTTTGGATGCAACTTAGCATTTTTTCTCCTTCAAACACGACGAGATGAGTTTTTACCAAAAAGTTCTGCATTGGTTTCATCTGACCATATGACATTCTCCCAATCCTCTTCTGGATCATCCAAATGCTCTCTAGCAAACTTCAGACGGGCTCAGACATGTACTGGCTTAAGCAGGTGGACACATCTGGCACTGCATGATTTGAGTCCCTGGTGGCGTAGTGTGTTACTGATGGTAGCCTTTTGTTACTTTGGTCCCAGCTCTCTGCAGGTCATTCACTAGGTCCCCCTGTGTGGTTCTGGGATTTTTGCTCACTGTTCTTTTGATCATTTTCACACCACGGGGTGAGATCTTGCTTGGAGCCCCAGATTGAGGGGGATTATCAGTGATCTTGTATGTCTTCCATTTTCTAATAATTTCTCCCACAGTTGATTTCTTCACACCAAGCTGCTTGCCTATTGCAGATTCAGTCTTCCCAGCCTGGTGCAGGTCTGCAATTTTGTTTCTGGTGTCCTTTGACAGCTCTTTGGTCTTGGCCATAGTGGAGTTTGGAGTGTGACTGTTTGAGGTTGTGGACAGGTGTCTCTTATACTGATAACAAGTTCAAACAGGAGCCATTAATACAGGTAACGAGTGGAGGGCAGAGGAGACTCTTAAAGAAGAAGTTACAAGTCTGTGAGAGCCAGAAATCTTGTAGGTGACCAAATACTTATTTTCCACCATAATTTGCAAATAAATTCTTTAAAAATCAGACAATGTGATTTTATGGATTTTTTTCTAATTCTGTCTCTCATAGTTGAGTTATATCTATGATGGAAATTACAGGCCACTCATCTTTTTAAGTGGGAGAACTTGCACAATTGGTGGCTGACTAAATACTTTTTTGCCCCACTGTATATGGTCTGTAGTGGTAATGATGGGGGTTGTTGTCAGTCTGTCAGTATAAGGTCCTCCTAAACTTGGGTGACAGACTGACAATATTATTGCTGTTAAAGACGTATTCCCATTCTGCAGCTGCAGGCGAGGTTAGGGTGTGACTGAGGGTGGGGTTAGAGTGTGACTAGGGGGTGTGGCTATGGGTGCGTTTAGGGGTGTGGCTTGTCCCTCTTTGCTCTCAGCAAAAGTTGGGAGGTATGTGTATGGGGTATCAGGAGAGTTAGTCACACCACCTATAGGCGTTAAGCCAAGGCAGGCCTGGAGGCCATTGTTAGGCCCTTGGCTACCATGACAACCCATCAGCACCAATGCCCCCCCCCCCCCCCCCGCCCAATATGGCTGAAAGAAGTTCTTCAACATCTATCTAATGTGTATAGCCAGCTTAAAGGGTCAAATTGATTGGACCTATGTTTGTCCTGATGCTGGTAGCAGAGTGGCGCAGGTACAGCTCATTTGCCCTTGCTTTCCACTGAACCTTAGGGCCCATTCACACAGAGTATTTTCCGAGCGGAATTTCATTGCGGAAAAAACAGCGCAGCAGTCTCCTATAGCTTTCGAGATGCTGCTGCACCATTCATGCTACGGTATTTCCACAACGGACGTTTAGGACCCCATGTTTTGGCATAATGCGCTTGGAAATGCATTGCCCTCTATGGAGACGGAGAATTTTCCTACCACCGGCTCGTCCTTCCAGTGCCCGATACAGATGAAATCTCCACCCGGAATATCACTGGGTGAAGATTCCGCAGTGTGAATGAGCCCTAACCCTATTGTCATTTCAGGCAATGCACCCATGTTTTGGATGTACACATCCGTCCACAGGCTGTACCTGGTATTGCACTTCAGCTATTTAAAGGGGTACTCCGGTGGAAAACTTTTTTTTTTTTTGTTTTTTGTTTTTTTAAATCAACTGGCTCCAGAAAGTTAAACAGATTTGTAAATGACTTTCTATTAAAAAATCTTAATACTTTCAGTACTTATGAGCTGCTGAATACTACAGAGGAAATTCATTTATTTTTGGAACACAGAGCTCTCTGCTGACATCATGACCACAGTGCTCTCTGCTGACATCTCTGACCATTTTAAGAACTGTCCAGAGTAGGAGAAAATCCCCATAGAAAACATATGCTGCTCTGGACAGTTCCTAAAATGGACAGAGATGTCAGCAGAGAGCACTGTGCTCGTGATGTCAGCAGAGTGTTCCAAAAAGAAAATAATTTCCTCTGTAGCATTCAGTAGCTAATAGGTACTGGAAGGATTAAGATTTTTTTTAATACAAGTAATTTACAAATCTGTCTAACTTACTGGCACCAGTTGATTAAAAAAAAATAATAAAAAATTCCACCATAGTACCCCTTTAAGTGAATTGGTCTGAGCTGTAATACCACATACAACCTGAGGACAAGGTGGGGCACTGTTTTTATTTAATTTTTTTTATTTTTTAACATCAATCATAGACTACCCTAAACTTTATTCAGGATCTTCATCTTATGGCCAGACTGGAGAGCCTCTCTTACTTAGGAGGACCTGACCCCTCCAGCAATACATCTGTAACAGTGGTCTTCAAACTGCGGACCTTCAGATGTTGCAAAACTACAACTCCTAGCATGCCCGGACAGCCGTTGGCTGTCCGGGCATGCTAGGAGTTGTAGTTTTGCAACATCTTTGGTCCACTGTTTGGAGACCACTGATCTATAGACACTGTGTAATACTTAAAGGGGTATTCCAGGCCAAAACTTTTTTTTTTTATATATATATATATATATATATATATATATATATATATATATATATATATCAACTGGCTCCGGAAAGTTAAACAGATTTGTGTATTACTTCGATTAAAAAATCTTAATCCTTCCAATAGTTATTAGCTTCTGAAGTTGAGTTGCTGTTTTCTGTCTGACTGCTTTCTGATGACTCACGTCCCGGGAGCTGTGCAGTTCCTATGGGGATATTTTCCCATCATGCACAGCTCCCGGGACGTGACATCATCATTGAGCAGTTAGACAGAAAACTTCAGAAGCTAATAACTATTGGAAGGATTAAGATTTTTTAATAGAAGTAATTTACAAATCTGTTTAACTTTCCGGAGCCAGTTGATATATAAAAAAAAAAAAGTTTTTGCCTGGAAAACCTCTCCTCTGGAGGCGCTGTAGGGAAATTAAACATGCTAAATTTCCCACAGATTGAAGCTTGTGATCGATTTATTATCAAGGGGCCCTTAGTAGAGATTGCCCAAAAATTTATAATTATTAATATTTTTTATATTATTATCAGTGTTCTGCATTTAGTTTTTTTCCGTTTTCTAGAATTTCACATTATACCGACATCTATTCTTATACTTTGTGCTGTGTGTGCAATATTTATAACAGCGTTTCACAAGCGCCACGCCGAACACGAGCCCCTCGCTCCCTTCTGATATTTTTTTCATCGCCTGATATTTGTGTCTCTCCCAGCAGACGCCTCTCTTGGGGGGCGCAATCACTTTACAGCCCTGAAATCGGCTCCTGAGCCGCCTGCATTCTACCGACTGGCAGTTTTGTTCTAATTAAGCCTCATGAATATGAAGATTTGTATCGTATTCCCATGTTACCCCCGGTTAGGTTTAGCAATAAGATTCTGTCTAAATTCATTGCAATCTATTAGGGTGTCACTTTCACTCAGCGCTTACACAGTTTCTGGCATCTGCATCCCTCAGTTCTAATTTAAAGTAGAAAAAGTGGAAATTACGTGCGTGAAAATAAAAAGTTGGGAAGATTCGCAAACTGAATAAATAAAATTCAATTTAATTAAAAAAAAAAAAAACTTAACCAGCAGAATAGTGAGTACAGCTCTGGAGTATAATACAGGATATAACTCAGGATCAGTACAGGATAAGTAATGTAATGTATGTACACAGTGATCTCACCAGCAGAATAGTGAGTACAGCTGTGGAGTATAATACAGGATATAACTCAGGATAAGTAATGTAATGTATGTACACAGAGACCTCACCAGCAGAATAGTGAGTACAGCTCTGGAGTATAATACAGGATATAACTCAGGATCAGTACAGGATAAGTAATGTAATGTATGTACACAGTGACCTCACCAGCAGAATACTGAGTACAGCTCTGGAGTATAATACAGGATATAACTCAGGATCAGTACAGGATAAGTAATGTAATGTATGTACACAGTGACCTCACCAGCAGAATAGTGAGTACAGCTCTGGAGTATAATACAGGATATAACTCGGGATCAGTACAGGATAAGTAATGTAATGTATGTACACAGTGACCTCAGCAGCAGAATAGTGAGTACAGCTCTGGAGTATAATACAGGATATAACTCAGGATCAGTACAGGATAAGTAATGTAATGTATGTACACAGTGACCTCACCAGCAGAATAGTGAGTACAGCTCTGGAGTATAATATAGGATATAATCAGGATCAGTACAGGATAAGTAATGTAATGTATGTACACAGTGACCTCACCAGCAGAATAGTGAGTACAGCTCTGGAGTATAATACAGGATATAACTCAGGATCAGTACAGGATAAGTAATGTAATGTATGTACACAGTGACCCCACCAGCAGAATAGTGAGTACAGCTCTGGAGTATAATACAGGATATAACTCAGGATCAGTACAGGATAAGTAGTAGTAGGAAAACGGAAGTGTTTTGACCCTGTAGGTCAATCATTGCATTACTAGTCATAGGTACATAGTCAAACAGTCTGACTACTGTTACAGTAAAGAACCCTCACTTTTGTGTTGAAACTTTTTTTTTTTTTTTACACAAATAGGTTGCCCTTTTATTAGTAGAGGACCCGTATGAGGAAGACAAACCCCTGCTCACTCCCTCAGGGTCCGCTCCGGCCCATCCGTGCAGTATAATTCTTCGAATCTCCGAGTTCCTCCCTCCTGCTGGGAGATGATTGACTTGCCTATAGAATTTCTGTAATAACTGCAGACAGTCCAGGAAATAATCTCATTGTATGGAAATAAACTGACAAGCAGCATTCTAGATACAGAGATAATTGTGAGGCTTAATAGATGGCCAATTTCCAGGCTCGCATATCGCATTTTTATTTTTCCTCCTTGGGCTGGAATCGCTCTGTCCCTTTTTATGTTCGGCGCTTTGTCTGGTGGAAACGGTTAAAATTCCGCGTAGCGCTGCCAAGCCATGGATCCCGTCCTCGTGCGGAGTTTGATGTGAGCATGTGTCACGATGTCACCTCCGCTACATAAATGATTTTTTTATCCTTCTCCTTCCCTTTGACAAAATACTCACAGAGCTGAATACATCAGTCAGAAAAAAAAAGAAAGCGAACAGCGTTTTACCGTGGACGGGTGACGTTTCCGATGCGGAGTAACATCCTAATGGGATTTATATTTTGCATTTTTAAAGAAGCATTCCAGGATAAGCTAAATTTTGTTTGTTTAGGAGCATAGTCTCCGGTGGAAAATTAAACAGATTTGTAAATGACTTCTATTAAAAAAATCTTAATCCTTCCAGTACTTATTAGCTGCTGAATACTACAGAGGAAATTCTTTTCTTTTTGGAACACAGAGCTCTCTGCTGACATCATGACCACAGTGCTCTCTGATGACATCTCTGTCCGTTTTTGGAACTGTCCAGAGCAGCATAGGTTTGCTATGGGGATTTTCTCCTACTCTTTACAGTTCTTAAAATGGACAGAGATGTCAGCAGAGAGCACTGTGCTCGTTATTCAGCAGAGAGCACTGTGTTCAAAAAGAAAAGAATTTCCTCTGTAGTATTCAGCAGCTAATAAGTACTGGAAGGATTTAGATTTTTTTTAATAGAAGTCATTTACAAATCTGTTTAACTTTCTGGCACCAGTTGATTTAAAAAATAAATAAAACATTACCCCGGAGTACTCCTTTAAAGAGTGGTGGCCTACAAATGTTGCAAAACTACAACTCCCAGCATGACCGGACAGCCAACGGCTGTCCGGGCATGCTGTGAGTTGTAGTTTTGCAACATCTGGAGGCCCGCAGTTTAGAGACCACTGTTCTAGAACACATTATTCCCCAACATGTGGCTCTCCAGCTATTGTATGACTACAACTCCCATCGTGTCCTGACATGTTGTGAATGCGCTAAATATTCATTGAAGATTTTCCCTATTGACTTCAGTGGGGGAGTCAAATAAAACGTGTAATTTTGTTTAATTAAACACATTGGGACTCATTCACGCTACGGAATCTTTTCCTGGAGATATTCTGGGCAGATATGCCATCTGCATCGGGCCCCGGCAGGACAAGCCGGGCGTAGGTTTGCTTTGAAATGCGCCGTCTCCATAGACGGCAACGCATTTTGGAGCAATTTTTGCAGAAAGAGTCGACTTGCCGATTCTTCCTGCGGAGGCCAAAATTGGAATTTCCGTGGTAGATGTTTCCGCTGTGGTAGTTCCGCCGGATGCACAATGCAGCAGAATCCTATTAAAGGGGTACTCCGCCCCTGGCATCTTATCCCCTATCCAAAGGATAGGGGATAATATGTTAGATCGCCGCGGTCCCGCTGCTGGGGACCCCGGGGATCGCCGCTGCGGCACCCCGCTATCATTACTGCGCAGAGCGAGTTCGCTCTGCGCGTAATGACGGGCGATACAGGGGACGGAGCAGCGTGACATCATGGCTCCGCCCCTCATGACATCACGGCCCGTCCCCTTAATGCAAGTCTATGACCACGCCCCCTCCCATAGACTTGTATTGATGGGGGCGGGCTGTGACGTCACGAGGGGGCGGAGCCATGACATAACGATCCTCCGGCCCCTGTATTGCCCGTCATTACGTGCAGAGCGATCTCGCTCTGCACAGTAATGATAGCGGGGTGCTGCAGCAGCGATCCCCGGGGTCCCCCGCAGCGGGACCACGGCGATGTAACATCTTATCCCCTATCCTTTGGATAGGGGATAAGATGTCTAGCGGCAGAGTACCCCTTTAATAACCGAATGTTCTAGCAGAATTTTTCTACCGGATTTTGCTTAAAGGGGTACTCGGGTGGAAAACTTTTTTTTTTTAAATCAACTTGTACCAGAAAGTTAAACAGATTTGTAAATTACTTCTACTTCTAAATCTTAATCCTTCCAGTACTTATTAGCTGCTGAATACTACAGAGGAAATTCTTTTCTTTTTGGAACACAGGGCTGTCTGCTGACATCAGGAGCACAGTGCTCTCTGCTGACATCACGAGCACAGTGCTCTCTGCTGACATCTCTGTCCATTTTAGGAACTGTCCAGAGCAGCATAGGTTTGCTATGGGGATTTTCTCCTACTCTGGACAGTTCTTAAAATGGACAGAGGTGTCAGCAGAGAGCACTGTGGTCATGATGTCAGCCGAGAGCTCTGTGTTCCAAAAAGAAAGGAATTTCCTCTGTAGTATTCATCAGCTAATAAGTACTGGAAGGATTAAGATTTTTTTTTAATAGAAGTAATTTACAAATCTGGATAACTTTCTGGCACCAGTAGATAAAAAAATAAAAATAAAAAGTTTTCCACCGGAGTACCCCTTTAAATCTGGGGTGACTGGAGTATTTTGGCCCGTTTTGCCTTCCTTGCATTGTCCCGGCCCTTGTACCAGATGAAATTTAAAGGTACACACACCCCCTTTACTATATACCCAGGGCTCCCTGATAATAACTTCTTTTTGTTCAGGGGCTGTATCCATAGGCGTAATCCCTTTCCCAGTCGCTCGCCGGCTGCACATGAGAGATAGCGGAATTCTGGGGCGTCGCACACCACGGAGACACTTCACCAGAGACCTACTAAAATCCAATCATTCTTTGCATAATCTCGCCAGATTTACCCAATTCCTTTTTAAATCTTCTTAGCATAACATGAAGAGAACAAATGTTCTTTCATATTTGACCTTATATATTCCTTCTCTTCTTCTTCCTCTTCTCCGTCTCCGTCTTTTTTCCGGCACATTCATTTAGTTTGCAGCTCATCATTAATATGATTTCCCACAGTCTGACTTGTTAATGTGCCGCGCGCCGCTGAAGTTTTCGGAGCTGAAATCGGGGTAACGGAGAGTTCAGAGCATCGATGATGTACGGCGCTGACACCGGCGCCTGCTGAGGGTGGAAGTATGGATACGAAATGATTATTATATATTTTTTCCTCTCATGTAGCTGAATTAATGTTAAAATCTCCAGTAATGCAATTTTTTTGCTTTTTTTAAATAATTAAAATTTTTTTTAGATCAACTCCATAAAGCTGAGCAATCATTGTATTGCCCACATGTTTCCTCACTGTTCACTGTATCACCCACGTGTATTCAATTTAAAAGGATATATACAATTATATACAATGTTAGAGGATACAACACTGCTTAAATGGTCACTGTCTTTTTAAATTCCATCCATTTCCTAGCCAAAAATATTTGTAAGTAATTTTATTTACCAAAAACTACTTCTTATCCTAGAAAAAAAACATCTTGGCCATTAGGTGTCTCACTGCTCTCACCTGCCTGTTGTTAGGGGAAATCTGTCTCTAGTAACAGCTAGATCAGGACAGAACACAGGAAGTGGGGGTGGGGCTTAGCCTGCTCAGGAGAAAGAGCCTGGACTGAGAACCTGCAATCTTAGCCAGTATGCCTGCTGAAGTTGATCAATTCTGTTCCTCAAAGGTAAATCAAGGCTTCCCTCTCATCTCTGACCACCCATATAAAGATCAGGGCAGCTGTCCCTTGGGTAAATACCAATATATCTTCTGCTGTATGTCCACAGGGCTTCGGTGTAATCTCTCTTTTAACCATAAGCTTGTCTGTGGCAGCAGTGTTTAGTGTAAGTCCTTCCTTGCTGTGCTGCCGCTTCAGTATTCCCTTCTCATTTCACATGCCATCTATAGTAGTATACACCATCCCTCAACACAGTGCAGCATGTTTAGTCCAGTGTACTTTCCCCCAGCACTCTGTTATGGCATAGCATAGAGAAAGGTATGTGCTGTGATTGACAAAAGAAGTAATGCTCTGTGAGCTAAACAGCCTGGACTCCAGATGGATACATTGTACATAGCTAGTCCTGCTATCACCTGAGAAGTGATACAATTGTGTCCAGTCTAGACAATGCTCTGTGAGCCAAACAGACTGGGTTCCAGACTGGTACATTGTACATAGCTAGTCCTACTTACAGCTGAGAAGTGGATATCATTGTATCTCGTCTTGACAATGCTCTGTGAGCTAAATAACTAGTCCTGGTCTCTGCTTAGAAGATTATATAATTGTATCCATTGTATGCAATGCTGTGTGACCATTGTATACACTGATACATTGTACATAGCTAGTCCTGCTCTCAGCTGAGGAGTGGAGAAACTTGTATCCAGTCTAGACAATGCTCTGTGAGCTAAACAGCTAAGACCCCAGACTGATACATTGTACATAGCTAGTCCTGCTCTCAGCTGAGGAGTGGAGAAACTTGTATCCAGTCTAGACAATGCTCTGTGAGCTAAACAGCTAAGACCCCAGACTGATACATTGTACATAGCTAGTCCTGCTCTCAGCTGAGGAGTGGAGAAACTTGTATCCAGTCTAGACAATGCTCTGTGAGCTAAACAGCTAAGACCCCAGACTGATACATTGTAAATAGCTATTCCTGCTCTCAGCTGAGAAGTGATACAGTTGTATTCAGTCTAGACAATGCTCTGTGAGCTAAACGGCTTGGACTCCAGACTGATAAATTGTACATAGCTAGTCCTGCTCTCAGCAGAGGAGTGGAGAAACTTGTATCCAGTCTAGACAATGCTCTGTGAGCTAAACAGCTAAGACCCCAGACTGATACATTGTACATAGCTATTCCTGCTCTCAGCTGAGAAGTGATACAGTTGTATTCAGTCTAGACAATGCTCTGTGAGCTAAACGGCCTGGACTCCAGACTGATACATTGTACATAGCTAGTCCTGCTCTCAGCAGAGGAGTGGAGAAACTTGTATCCAGTCTAGACAATGCTCTGTGAGCTAAACAGCTAAGACCCCAGACTGATACATTGTACATAGCTATTCCTGCTCTCAGCTGAGAAGTGATACAGTTGTATTCAGTCTAGACAATGCTCTGTGAGCTAAACGGCCTGGACTCCAGACTGATACATTGTTCATAGCTAGTCCTGCTCTCAGCTGAGAAGAGGGTACAATGTTATCTAGTATAGGCAATGCTCTGTGAGCTAAACAGAATCGATTTGAGTGTGATACATTGTATTTAGCTAGTCCTGCTCTCAGCTGAGAAGTGGATACAGTTGTATCCATTCTAGATAATGCTCTGTGAGCTAAATTTCATATTTCAGTGTAATACATTGTAATAAATTGCCATAGAGATCTGTGCATCATAGTTGCTAGCCTTATATCTAAGGCTCTGTTCACACTACATATTCAGTTAGCGAGAGACTTATTTATTCTTAAAGGTGAAAAGAGGGGGATTCTTTAAAGGGGTTCTCCGCCCCATCCAAAGGATAGGGGATAAGATGTCTTATCACGGGGGGGAGGGGGTCGCACCCTAGTTGGAAAAACTTGGTAGTGTATGACATTGTTGATGTGGTACTATTATGAAGACCAGTGTTTCCCAAGCAGGGTGCCTCCAGCTGTGGCAAAACTACAACTCCCAGCATGCCCGGACAGCCAAAGGCTGTCCGGGCATGCTGGGAGTTGTAGTTTTGCCAAAGCTGGAGGAACCCTGCTTGGGAAACACTGATGTAGACTTAAAGGAGTAGTCCAGTGGTGACCCAGTGGTGAACAACTTATCCCCTATCCTAAGTATAGGGGATAAGTTTGAGATCGCGGGGGGTCCGACCGCTGGGGCCCCCTGCGATCTCCTGTACGGAGCCCCGACAGTCCGCGGGAAGGGGGCGTGTCGACCTCCGCACGAAGCGGCGGCCGACACGCCCCCTCAATACAACTCTATGGCAGAGCCGGAGCGATGCCTTCGGCAATCTCCGGCTGTGCCATAGAGATGTATTGAGGGGGCGTGTCGGCCGTCGCTTCGTGCGGGGGTCAACACCCGCTATCTGGCCTGAGAGCCTGGCCCCTGTACAGAGAGATCGCAGGTGGCCCCAGCGGTCGGACTCCCCCGTGATCTCAAACTTAT
The DNA here is from genome assembly GCF_029499605.1 of Hyla sarda. Classification (NCBI taxonomy): domain Eukaryota; kingdom Metazoa; phylum Chordata; class Amphibia; order Anura; family Hylidae; genus Hyla; species Hyla sarda. The sequence goes on along the minus strand of NC_079190.1, from coordinate 494,661,349 downwards.
CCCCTATCCTTAGGATAGGGGATACGTTTTTCACCAGCGGACTACCCCTTTAAAGGGGTACTCCACTGCCCCAGTGTTCATGACGGCTGCCACGCCCCCTCCCGTAGACTTGCATTGAGGGGACATGGCTTGACATCACGAGCGGCGTGGCTGTGACATCACGACCCCCACAGCCTGCACCCACCGTTCGGGATTTTTTTTCCCAAACGCTGGGGCTGTGGAGTACCCCTTTAAAGAATGGAGAGTTACTTCACAGAGCGTCTTTCTCTTTCTGGAGAACCCAATAAGACCCATAATTACATGGACAGCTCATTTATTTCAATTACAATAGTGTAATACTTAATTTCACCTGCGGTGGTGCTGTAGGGAAATCGAACACTTGTTACCCCACAGATCGTAGCTGATCACTGTAAAAAACAAAAATCCTACCGAAACCAAAAGCGAAACTAAATGAAATGTTTTCATGTAAACAATAAAATAACTTAAAGGAAAACTCCGCAGAGAACAGCGGCTATAAAGGCATCAGCAGCCTCTGTGTTTCCATGCGGCATATACAACCCTTGTTTATAAAGGATGTGCCGCCTGTTTGTTCTTTACCTGACCGTGCGGGAGAATAGTGTCTGTTCTGTACTTTGTAGTACGGCAGAGCCGAGATAATCAAAAGGGGGGGGAGGGGATCAAAGCTGCAAAAGAATAAAAGGCCAATGTGATCAAAGGGGCTGCGAGTGAAGGCGCTATCCTCACCAAGGACCCTCAGAGAGAGGAGCGCTGCGGGATACAAACACATCTCTACAGTGAAATTTACCAAATGCTCCTATGTGTCTGGTGTGTACGACGCCTATACCGCGTCCTCTGTAGGAAACCATCATGGCGGCCTACGTGTCTCCTTAACGTGCTGACCAGGATTTTCCAATTAGATAACCGGCGGTAATAATCCTCAGCTTGTTACGTAGACGCCGCTTATCTTATTGTTTGTGTAAACTGAGCGAAGCTGCAGCCACGTCTCCTCCACGTGGTCCGTACACTAAGGCCGTGCCAGTCAGTCTTATCTATATACCCATTACCTATATACCTATACACTGTCCTATTATATATATACCCATTACCTATATACCTATACACTGTCCTATTATATATATACCCATTACCTATATACCTATACACTGTCCTATTATATATATACCCATTACCTATATACCTATACACTGTCCTATTATATATATATACCCATTACCTATATACCTATACACTGTCCTATTATATATATACCCATTACCTATATACCTATACACTGTCCTATTATATATATATGTACCCATTACCTATATACCTATACACTGTCCTATTATATATATACCCATTACCTATATACCTATACACTGTCCTATTATATATATACCCATTACCTATATACCTATACACTGTCCTATTATATATATATACCCATTACCTATATACCTATACACTGTCCTATTATATATATACCCATTACCTATATACCTATACACTGTCCTATTATATATATGTACCCATTACCTATATACCTATACACTGTCCTGTTATCTATATACCTATACACTGTCCTATTATCTATATACCTATACACTGTCCTATTATATATATATATACCCATTACCTATATACCTATACACTGTCCTATTATATATATACCCATTACCTATATACCTATACACTGTCCTATTATATATATATATATATATATATATATATATATATATATACCCATTACCCATATACCTATACACTGTCCTATTATATATATACTCATTACCTATATACCTAGACACTGTCCTATTATATATATATATACCCATTACCTATATACCTATACACTGTCCTATTATATATATATATACTCATTACCTATATACCTAGACACTGTCCTATTATATATATATATACCCATTACCTATATACCTATACACTGTCCTATTATATATATACCCATTACCTATATACCTATACACTGTCCTATTATATATATACCCATTACCTATATACCTATACACTGTCCTATTATATATATATACCCATTACCTATATACCTATACACTGTCCTATTATATATATATACCCATTACCTATATACCTATACACTGTCCTATTATATATATACCCATTACCTATATACCTATACACTGTCCTATTATATATACCCATTACCTATATACCTATACACTGTCCTATTATATATATACCCATTACCTATATACCTATACACTGTCCTATTATATATATATACCCATTACCTATATACCTATACACTGTCCTATTATATATATATATATATATATATATATATATATATACCCATTACCTTTACTATATCTATATACCCATTACCTATATACCTATACACTGTCCTATTATATATATATACCCATTACCTATATACCTATACACTGTCCTATTATATATATACCCATTACCTATATACCTATACACTGTCCTATTATCTATATACCTATACAATGTCCTGTTTTCTATATACCTATACACTGTCCTATTTTATATATACCCATTACCTATATACCTATACACTGTCCTATTATATATTTGTATATATATACCCATTACCTATATACCTATACACTGTCCTATTATATATATACCCATTACCTATATACCAATACATTGTCCTATTATATATATATATATATATATATATATATACCCATTACCTTTACTATATCTATATATAGATACACTGTCCTATTATATATATACCCATTACCTATACACAGTCCTATTATCTATATACCTGGGGTGAGGGTGTGATGGAGGGCAGATGTTATTACCCTAGGGGCAGATGGCATTAACCGCTTTGTGTTCGTGATACAGACTGATCTTGATTGACTTGACTAGGACTGACTTCACCCCGTATGTAGCTTACCAGGCTTTGATGGTCACCTGTGGGGCACTGGATTGGTAGAATCGTGGCTACGTGGTCGGCCTTGGGTCTCCTCAGGACACCAGACACTCTCTCAGGACTTGACTGTTCCTCAGCATGCATAGAACTAACTAGCTCCTCCCAGGGTTTATATGGGGGAGACTCTGGAGGGGTCCCATAGGTCACCCTATAAGTCACCTGATCACTGATACTTTCCTTGGTTACAACTAGGGATGCACCGAAATTTCGTCCGCCCTAAATTATCGTCCGAAAATGCTCTTTTGGCATTTTTGGCCGAGTGAATTTTCCGCCAATAATTTCGGTGGGTGTGGCTTAATCCTCTCCTGACCCATGACATACATGTACCTCATGTATCGGGTGAGGACCTGACGTGGGCTGCGGGTCGGGTCTGCGTCATGCATAGGAGATGCCCGCTGCTATCAGTAATCTACCTGTAATGACGGACATCGGAGATCGCTCCCATGTCTGTCATTTACAGGAACTAGCTCCGATGTCTGTCTTTTAACTCGAGCCCACACCATACACAACGGCCCCCCTGATGACTCTTGTAGCAGCGGGCCGCAGCTAATAGCCGATACGCGGCAAAAGCCGCATGTCGGATATTAACCCTTTAGATCGCCACTGTCAAAGCTGACAGTGGGGTCTAAAGGGTGCTTTATATACTCACTGGTGGTCAGGGGGGTTGACCGCCCCCCCCTACCCCTCCGCAGGGGGGCAATCCACTATGGAGGTAGCCAGAGGGCTTCCCTTCCTTCTGCCTGGTCCGTGGCTCTTCATTTGATTGAGCCTGGCTAAGCAGGCTCAACCAAATGATTGCAGAGCTCACAGATCAATGAGGTTCTATGGAACCCCATTGATCTGTATGAGGAATCTAATGATTCCTCCTAAAAGTCCCCTAAGGGGACCAAAAAAGTGTAAAAAATAAATAAACACTTGTAAAAAATACAAAGTTAAATAAAAGTTTAAAAAAAACAGCCATTAACCCCTTCTATAAGAGTTTAAATCACCCTCCTTTTCCCATTTTCCATATAAAAACATATTTGGTATCGCCACGTGCGTAATTGTCCAACTATTAAATTATTTTGTTTCTGATCCTGCCGTGTGAACAGCGTAAACGCAAAAACATTTTAAACACAAATGTTGATGATTTTGGTCACATCATATCCCCAAAAAAAAGTTTTATAAAATTTACGAAAAACTATATTTAAAAAAAGGGGGCACAGCCTAAATTTTCGGTTTCAGCCCAAAATTTCCCTGTGGGTGCATCCCTAGTTACGACACTTAGTGACAGCATTTAAAGGGGTACTCCGGCCCTGAGACATCTTATCCCTCACCGCGGGGGTCCAGCCGCTGGGGACCCTGCAATCTTGTATTCGCCACCCACCTGTTTGAGCTGCATGCCGCGGTGCCAGCTCACAAACAGCCGGGTGGCGACCACGGGCCCGAGTATCATGACGTCACGACTCCGCCCCCGTGGTCGCCACCCGGCTGTTTGTGAGCTGGCACCGCGGCGTGCAGCTCAAACAGGTGGGTGGCGAATACAAGATTGCGGGGGTCCCCAGCGGCGGGACCCCCGCGGTGAGACATCTTATCCCCTATCCTTTAGGATAGGGGATAAGATGTCTCAGGGCCGGAGTACCCCTTTAAAGGTATATACATTATACAGACAATGCAATAGATAACACAAGGTATAATTAACCATTTATAACACACAGCTTAAGGGAGGACTGAGGGGACACTGCAATAGAGTCCGCCAGACAGGGCAGCAAGGTACAGGGGTGTAACTCCTGTACTGGGCCACCACATACCTATTACCTATACACTGTCCTGTTATCTATATACCTATACACTGTCCTATTACCTATATACCTATACACTGTCCTATTATCTATATACCTATACACTGTCCTATTATCTATATACCTATACACTGTCCTATTATCTATATACCCATACACTGTCCTATTATCTATATACCTATTACCTATACACTGTCCTATTATCTATATACCTATACACTGTCCTATTATCTATATACCTATACACTGTCCTATTATCTATATACCTATACACTGTCCTATTATCTATATACCCATACACTGTCCTATTATCTATATACCCATACACTGTCCTATTATCTATATACCTATACACTGTCCTATTATCTATATACCTATACACTGTCCTATTATCTATATACCTATACACTGTCCTATTATCTATATACCTATACACTGTCCTATTATCTATATACCTATACACTGTCCTATTATCTATATACCTATACACTGTCCTATTATCTATATACCTATACACTGTCCTATTATCTATATACCTATACACTGTCCTATTATCTATATACCTATACACTGTCCTATTATCTATATACCTATACACTGTCCTATTATCTATATACCTATACACTGTCCTGTTATCTATATACCTATACACTGTCCTATTATCTATATACCTATACACTGTCCTATTACCTATATACCTATACACTCTCCTATTATCTATATACCTATACACTGTCCTATTATCTATATACCTATACACTGTCCTATTATCTATATACCTATACACTGTCCTATTATCTATATACCCATTGTCCTGTTATCTATATACCCATACACTGTCCTATTATCTATATACCTATACACTGTCCTATTATCTATATACCTATACACTGTCCTATTATATATATACCTATACACTGTCCTATTATCTATATACCTATACACTGTCCTATTATCTATATACCTATACACTGTCCTATTATCTATATACCTATACACTGTCCTATTATCTATATACCTATACACTGTCCTATTATCTATATACCCCTTTCCTTTAGTCGGGTTGTTCCAGGACTGTACGGAACCCTTCACCCTATAATCCAGTCATTTCCAGGTTATTTTGTCCCTTTAATCCCAGTAAAGCCCTAAATGAGAAGCGTTACACCGTCCTGGTCCCCGCTCCTGTTCTATTAATCACATATATTATTCAGCACTCAGCACTTGAAATATTCCATATACTGATGAGACCTCGCTGCCAGCCGCTCACTATTCATGATGTCCCCAGAACAGATGGCCCTCCCCTCACCGGGACCATGAATTGGTAACCCCATAATGTCTGATCTCCTGTGTAACTTATAGGTGTGCACACAGACAATCACTCCCATCATCACCAGTTAGCGCTCCATGAACAGTAATAGGCCTTTGTGGGTTTTTCCAGCCATTGAATATAAGTAATAATGTTCCCATTCACTGACAGCCAGCAGTGATCTTGAAAATGTTAAAGAATTAGTAACATAAAGTATATTAGGATAAAAAATTCTCTTTTTATTGGGGCAGTTTTCTTACCCCCTTAAATTGACCCCTAACTCTGATGGCTGTCACTGTTGTGGGGGCTCTGAGGCTGTAATTGTTGTGGGGGCTCTGAGGCTGCATTTGTTGTGGGGGCTCTGAGGCTGTCATTGTTGTGGGGGCTCTGAGGCTGTGATTGTTGTGGGGGCTTTGAGGCTGTCATTGTTGTGGGGGCTTTGAGGCTGTCATTGATTTGGGGGCTCTGAGGCTGTCATTGTTGTGGGGGCTCTGAGGCTGTCACTGTTGTGGGGGCTCTGAGGGCTCTCAGTGTTGTGGGGCTCTGAGGCTGTCTGTTGTGGGGGCTCTGAGGCTGTCATTGTTGTGGGGGCTCTGAGGCTGTCACTGTTGTGGGGGCTCTGAGGCTGTCACTGTTGTGGGGGCTCTGAGGCTGTGATTGTTGTGGGGGCTTTGAGGCTGTCATTGTTGTGGGGGCTTTGAGGCTGTCATTGTTTTGGGGGCTCTGAGGCTGTCACTGTTGTGGGGGCTCTGAGGGCTCTCAGTGTTGTGGGGCTCTGAGGCTGTCTGTTGTGGGGGCTCTGAGGCTGTCATTGTTGTGGGGGCTCTGAGGCTGTCACTGTTGTGGGGGCTCTGAGGCTGTCACTGTTGTGGGGGCTCTGAGGCTGTGATTGTTGTGGGGGCTTTGAGGCTGTCATTGTTGTGGGGGCTTTGAGGCTGTCATTGTTTTGGGGGCTCTGAGGCTGTCATTGTTGTGGGGGCTCTGAGGCTGTCACTGTTGTGGGGGCTCTGAGGGCTCTCAGTGTTGTGGGGCTCTGAGGCTGTCTGTTGTGGGGGCTCTGAGGCTGTCATTGTTGTGGGGGCTCTGAGGCTGTCACTGTTGTGGGGGCTCTGAGGCTGTCACTGTTGTGGGGGCTCTGAGGCTGTGATTGTTGTGGGGGCTTTGAGGCTTTCATTGTTGTGGGGGCTTTGAGGCTGTCATTGTTTTGGGGGCTCTGAGGTTGTCACTGTTGTGGGGGCTCTGAGGCTGTCTGTGTTGTGGGGGCTCTGAGGCTGTCATTGTTGTGGGGGCTCTGAGGCTGTCACTGTTTTGGGGGCTCTGAGGTTGTCACTGTTGTGGGGGCTCTGAGGCTGTCATTATTGTGGGGGCTCTGAGGCTGTCATTGTTGTGGGGGCTCTGAGGCTGTCACTGTTGTGGGGGCTCTGAGGGCTGTCACTGTTGTGGGGGCTCTGAGGGCTGTCAGTGTTGTGGGGCTCTGAGGCTGTCTGTGTTGTGGGGGCTCTGAGGCTGTCACTGTTGTGGGGGCTCTGAGGCTGTCTGTGTTGTGGGGGCTCTGAGGGCTGTCAGTGTTGTGGGGGCTCTGAGGCTGTCACTGTTGTGGGGGCTCTGAGGCTGTCTGTGTTGTGGGGGCTCTGAGGGCTGTCACTGTTGTGGGGGCTCTGAGGCTGTCACTGTTGTCGGGGCTCTGAGGCTGTCTGTGTTGTGGGGGCTCTGAGGCTGTCAGTGTTGTGGGGGCTCTGAGGGCTGTCAGTGTTGTGGGGGATCTGAGGCTGTCTGTGTTGTGGGGGATCTGAGGCTGTCTGTGTTGTGGGGGATCTGAGGCTGTCTGTGTTGTGGGGGCTCTGAGGGCTGTCAGTGTTGTGGGGGCTCTGAGGCTGTCACTGTTGTGGGGGCTCTGAGGCTGTCTGTGTTGTGGGGGCTCTGAGGGCTGTCACTGTTGTGGGGGCTCTGAGGCTGTCACTGTTGTGGGGGCTCTGAGGCTGTCTGTGTTGTGGGGGCTCTGAGGCTGTCAGTGTTGTGGGGGCTCTGAGGCTGTCTGTGTTGTGGGGGCTCTGAGGCTGTCTGTGTTGTGGGGGCTCTGAGGCTGTCTGTGTTGTGGGGGCTCTGAGGCTGTCAGTGTTGTGGGGGCTCTGAGGGCTGTCAGTGTTGTGGGGGATCTGAGGCTGTCTGTGTTGTGGGGGCTCTGAGGCTGTCAGTGTTGTGGGGGCTCTATCTCCTTTACCTTACACAGGTTGTATTGAGAAGGAAAGTATGAAGCCTTAGTTTAAAAACAAATATTACAAATCTTACATTTTCCATTAAAGTGACAGTCACCCTGTATAAGTCTAATTAAGAACAATTCCGTTGTCAGTGTCGATAATGTTTAGTAATGTTCCGCCTGCCGCGGCCTCTTTATTATGTCGCCATATAGTGACAGGTGATGACAAAAAACCATATTCATCGGCTCCTTTGTTCTGTCATCTGTATTATCTGAGAAGTTTCCGGGATCTCTCACGCCACATAGTGTCACGTCGTCCCATGACTCCCCCCTCAGAGCCGCCTCCACACGCGTCCCCATGTGTCACCACTAAATAGCAGCAAAATGAGCCAATGGTCAGAATGGTGTGTGTCTGAGAGGTGTGGAGAATCGGGTTAACGCTCTGTCACTCCACATTACAATCACACCGCGCAAAAACAGATTCCTAATCCGCTTCAATCTTAATTCAAGCACAAAGTGCGCTCATCCGGCCACAAACCACGAACAAAAGAAAAAAAAGAAAAATAACAAAAACAACAACAAAAAAATTCATAAAATGAACCTTTCAGTTCTTCTATGCCCTTTGCCTTACGTTCCGTAATAATCGATTTATTATTTTTTTATTTTTTAAATATTCAATATATACATTTTAAAGGGGTACTCCGCCCCTAAACATCTTGATGTCTGATCGTGGGGGTCCCGCCGCTGGGGACCCCCGCGATCCTGGCTGTGGCACCCCAGACATCCGGTGCACGGAGCGAACTTCGCTTTGTGCCGGATGACTGACGATGAGAGGCCGTCACGCCCCCGCCCATAGACTTGCATTGAGGGGGCCAGGCTGTGACGTCACGAGCCTCCGGTGCTGAACCCGACGCTCTACACAAACGCTAGGTGCAGCATGGAAATCACAGGGGTTCCCAGCGGCGGGCCCCCTGCGATTAGACATTTTATCCCCTATCCTTTGCATAGGGGATAAGATGTCTAGGGGCAGAGTACCCCTTTAAGGCAAGGAACATGTTGCACAAAATTTGAGCCATAGGCCATGTTCACACGACGGAATGTGTGCCCGGAAAATTTCCGGAGGACATTCTGCAGACAGCTCGGACCACTCGGAAATAATACGCTGTTTCCAAAGACTGCAGTGCATTTCCGAGCGGATTGCGTAGAAAGGATTGGCATGTCAGTTCTTTCTGCAGAGGCCGGAATCAGGATTTCCGCAGCAGATGTTTCCACCACAGAAATTCTGCAGTGATCACATTGCAGCAAAATTCCATTGAAAACCAGTGTTGGGTTCTGCTTGGAAATAGTCAAAGGTAGAAGTGGATCCAACTGGAAGGAGAAATCTAAAGGGAAGTGTTAGGCCATGTTCACACAAAGGAATTTTCTGTAAAATGTCTGTAAAATTGTTCTAATGGGATCTCGCTGTACAGTGCACACGAAAGAAACATCTGCTGCGGAAATCCCAAACTCAGCCTCTGCAGAAAGAATTGACATGTCAATTCATTTGGCGGAATCCACTTGGAAATGCATTGTTGTCTATGAAGATGGCAATCGTCCGATCTTCTGCCAGTGCCTGCTATTTGCATAATGTCCACCTGTGTTTTTTGGGTGGGCATTATATATTCCACAGTGTGAACAAAGCCTTAGGGTATGTTAACATGGCAGAATGTCCATTCGGAATTGTGGTGAGGGTGTTGGAAGGGCAGATGTTATTAACCCTTAGGGCAGATGGCATTAACCTGTTCTGTTTGTGGCGCCAGGGCGTAGTTTACCTAATTCACCACCCGAGGTATAGCAGATGATTCCTGGGCCAGATGAGGGGTAAATGATCACTCCGATGCAAGGTTACTAAGGCAGAAAAGGTGTTAAAGTCTTTACAGCTCAGTCAAGGCCCAAGGAGATGAACAGTGAGCTTTAGAAAGCTTATCAGTTTGCTGGGACTTGTAGTGGACTTGGACTTACTTATGCAGCCTGCACTGTTTTTCCTCAGTGTACAGAGCCCTGCTTGTCCTCTGTGTACAGAGCCCTGCTTGTCCTCTGTGTACAGAGCCCTGCTTGTCCTCTGTGTACAGAGCCCTGCTTGTCCTCTGTGTACAGAGCCCTGCTTGTCCTCGGTGTACAGAGCCCTGCTTGTCCTCGGTGTACAGAGCCCCGCTTGTCCTCAGTGTACAGAGCCCCGCTTGTCCTCGGTGTACAGAGCCCCGCTTGTCCTCGGTGTACAGAGCCTTGCTTGTCCTCAGTGTACAGAGCCCTGCTTGTCCTCAGTGTACAGAGCCCTGCTTGTCCTCAGTGTACAGAGCCCCCGCTTGTCCTCGGTGTACAGAGCCCCCGCTTGTCCTCGGTGTACAGAGCCCCCGCTTGTCCTCGGTGTACAGAGCCCCCGCTTGTCCTCGGTGTACAGAGCCCCCGCTTGTCCTCGGTGTACAGAGCCCCGCTTGTCCTCAGTGTACAGAGCCCTGCTTGTCCTCTGTGTACAGAGCCTTGCTTGTCCTCAGTGTACAGAGCCCTGCTTGTCCTCAGTGTACAGAGCCCCCGCTTGTCCTCTGTGTACAGAGCCCCCGCTTGTCCTCTGTGTACAGAGCCCCCGCTTGTCCTCGGTGTACAGAGCCCCCGCTTGTCCTCGGTGTACAGAGCCCCCGCTTGTCCTCAGTGTACAGAACCCCGCTTGTCCTCAGTGTACAGAGCCCCGCTTGTCCTCAGTGTACAGAGCCCCGCTTGTCCTCCCTATACAGAGCCCCGCTTGTCCTCCCTATACAGAGCCCCGCTTGTCCTCCCTATACAGAGCCCCGCTTGTCCTCCCTATACAGAGCCCTGTTTGTCCACACACACTTTCTGTATTTTGTCTTTGCACAGGGACACACAGGCAATAGCTGCAGGGACAATTTCCACACAAAAAATATTTATATTATTTCCGATTGTGCTGTACAAAGTACAACGGAATGCACAAAAAGAAACTGTGAGCAGAAATATAAGAGTTATGGTTCTTAGAAGGCGAGGAGAAAAAAAAAATGAAAAATGCAAATGCAAGGAAATTTGGTGTGTCCTTAAAGGGGTACTCCGCTGCTCAGTGTTTGGAACAAACTGTCACTGTCGCTGGGTGCTCGTGACGTCATAGCCCTGCCCCCCTCATGACGTCATGCCCCGCCCCCCGTCAATGCAAGTCTATGGGAGGGGGCGTTACAGCCGTCACGCCCCCTCCCATAGACTTGCAATGAGGGGGCAGGGCGTGATGCCATGACGGGGCTGGGCTATGACGTCACAACCTCCTGGCGCCGGCTCCAGCGTTCGGAACAGTTTGTTCCAAACGCTGAGCAGCGGAGTACCCCTTTAAGGGGTCAATCTCTTACATTGCCTTTTTTTTTTTGTTTCTTTTCTTCGCTGTTTATTTTTATTATTTAAAGTTTTATGTTTTAAATGCAGGTGCTACAGTGACGTCTTCTTTTTTTTTTTTTTTTTTTTTGCACGGCGCAATTTTCATCCCCCGTTGATATATTTGAGCTCTGTGTCTGTGCTGTGATATACACTTTTACACGGGCCTGCAATGCAGAAACGCTGCAGCCCCGAACAGTCACATGATAAACTGAGCTCGGCTTATCCTCCTATGCAGAGTTACATGCGTCACAGTAATACCAGGCACCGGCGTAACATGAAATGCCTTAATTAAACAGCGGCGCGTTCATCGCTGTACATTAGCATCTATCGATCCCTGGATTTTGCTGAGGGGTCGGGTGTCACGCGTTCCCACTGCTCGGACCCGCCATCCCTACAACATTATACAGAAAAAAAAAAAAAAACCTCCCGTCTCCTTCACTTAGTTGTCAGAGATCAATACTCTGGGATTTAATCCAAACCCGCAGAATGACAGGCATCAGAAGTAATTACCTCTGCACCTCGCCCGCATAGATTTTACTGGCTCGCCTCTAATCTACGCAGCATATGGGACGGGGGAATTAGCTGGGTGAAGCGCAATGATTCGGGTTCTTGTCTGCGAGACCTACAGAAGCCAACTCAGTCAGATCAGTCTGTAACATACTGCAGAACAGTGGGTTTTATTAAAAGCCCTTAAAAATAAACCATTGAAAATCTAAATTAATATGTAGCAGAGCTGAGTGTGCTGTGCAGACATTTCAAAGATTTAGTACATTGTTTTTCCAACCAGTGTGCCTCCAGCTGTTGCAAAACGACAACTTCCAGCATGCCCGGACAGCCGTTGGCTGTCCGGGCATGCTGGAAGTTGTCGTTTTGCAACAGCTGGAGGCACACTGGTTGGAAAATAATGATTTAGTAGATCTATAGATGCTGGGCTGTTCCGCCAAAGAAGGTGCCCACCATACCCCCTTCCTGTGCATTGACAACTGGTTGTTACTATTTCCCTTATCCCTATATACTGACAGTATGATGACTTCTCCTGGCAACTGCAGAGTTTGCTGCCTATGTACATTAACCTCTTCCTTCTGAAGCCATCCCCAGCTTCTATAAACCCCCCCCAAAAAACAATTCAGGCCCCAGACCAAACCCTAGAATGAATATAGACCCCAGACCACCCAAACTATTACAGTCCCCCCTGAACAAATACAGACTCCAGACCAAACCTGCTAAACAGATACCGACCCAGACCTGACCCCCTTAACAAATACAGACTCCAGACAAACATGCTAAACAGATACAGACCCAGACCAGACGCCCATAACAAAAACATGCCCCAGACCAGACCCCATAAACAAATACAGACCCAGACCAGTCCCTCTAATCACATACAGACTCCAGACAAAAATGCTAAACAAATACAGACCCCAGACCAGATCCCTGAACAAATACAGACCCCAGACCAGATCCCTGAACAAATACAGACCCCAGACCAGATCCCTGAACAAATACAGACCCCAGACCAGACCCCTTAAACTAACACAGACCCCAGACCAGACCATTCTAACTAATATAGACACCAGACCAGACCACCCTCAACAACTTCCAGTATGGCTTGATATTTGTTTATGGGCCTGGTCTGATGTCTGCAGTAGATTAAGGGTCTCGTTTTTACTTAAGGGAACTTGTTTGGGGTCTTTGTTTAAGAGGTCTTCCTGTGGTCTGCATTAGTTTAGGTAGCCTGGTGTCTGTATTTGTTTAGGAAGTCTGGTCTGAATATTCATTTGTTTAGAGGGTCTGGTCTGGGTCTTTAATACAGACACCAGACCAAACCTGCGATACAAATACAGACACCAGACCAAACCTGCGATACAAATACAGACACCAGACCAAACCTGCGATACAAATACAGACACCAGACCAAACCTGCGATACAAATACAGACATCAGACCAAACCTGCTATACAAATACAACGGACTCCAGACCAAACCTGCGATACATATACAGACACCAGACCAAACCTGCGATACAAATACAGACACCAGACCAAACCTGCTATACAAATACAGACACGAGACCAAACCTGCTATACAAATACAGACACCAGACCAAACCTGCGATACAAATACAGACACCAGACCAAACCTGCAATACAAATACAAAAGACACCAGACCAAACCTGCTATACAAATACAGACACCAGACCAAACCTGCTATACAAATACAGACACCAGACCAAACCTGCTATACAAATACAGACACCAGACCAAAAACTGCTATACAAATACAGACACCAGACCAAACCTGCTATACAAATACAACGGACACCAGACCAAACCTGCGATACAAATACAGACACCAGACCAAACCTGCGATACAAATACAGACACCAGACCAAACCTGCAATACAAATACAATGGACACCAGACCAAACCTGCGATACAAATACAGACACCAGACCAAACCTGCAATACAAATACAGACACCAGACCAAACCTGCGATACAAATACAGACACCAGACCAAACCTGCAATACAAATACAACGGACACCAGACCAAACCTGCTATACAAATACAGACACCAGACCAAACCTGCGATACAAATACAGACACCAGACCAAACCTGCTATACAAATACAGACACCAGACCAAACCTGCTATACAAATACAGACACCAGACCAAACCTGCTATACAAATACAGACACCAGACCAAACCTGCTATACAAATACAGACACCAGACCAAACCTGCTATACAAATACAGACACCAGACCAAACCTGCTATACAAATACAGACACCAGACGAAACCTGCTATACTTATACATACACCAGACGAAACCTGCTATACAAATACAGACACCAGACCAAACCTGCTATACAAATACAGACACCAGACCAAACCTGCGATACAAATACAGACACCAGACCAAACCTGCTATACAAATACAGACACCAGACCAAACCTGCTATACAAATACAGACACCAGACCAAACCTGCTATACAAATACAGACACCAGACCAAACCTGCTATACAAATACAGACACCAGACCAAACCTGCTATACAAATACAGACACCAGACCAAACCTGCGATACAAATACAGACACCAGACCAAACCTGCAATACAAATACAACGGACACCAGACCAAACCTGCTATACAAATACAGACACCAGACCAAACCTGCTATACAAATACAGACACCAGACCAAACCTGCGATACAAATACAGACACCAGACCAAACCTGCGATACAAATACAACGGACACCAGACCAAACCTGCTATACAAATACAGACACCAGACCAAACCTGCGATACAAATACAGACACCAGACCAAACCTGCTATACAAATACAGACACCAGACCAAACCTGCTATACTTATACATACACCAGACCAAACCTGCTATACAAATACAGACACCAGACCAAACCTGCTATACAAATACAGACACCAGACCAAACCTGCGATACAAATACAGACACCAGACCAAACCTGCGATACAAATACAACGGACACCAGACCAAACCTGCTATACAAATACAGACACCAGACCAAACCTGCGATACAAATACAGACACCAGACCAAACCTGCGATACAAATACAGACACCAGACCAAACCTGCTATACAAATACAGACACCAGACCAAACCTGCTATACAAATACAGACACCAGACCAAACCTGCTATACAAATACAGACACCAGACCAAACCTGCTATACTTATACATACACCAGACGAAACCTGCTATACAAATACAGACACCAGACCAAACCTGCTATACAAATACAAAAGACACCAGACCAAACCTGCTATACAAATACATACACCAGACGAAACCTGCTATACAAATACAGACACTCCAAATATACCCTACTCCCCCAGGCTGTCACACATCTGACCCCACCACCTACACCGCTACACCTGTGGGTCCCGCCAGCTTTTCCCATGTTGGCTCTGATCGGGTCAATCCATTATTCTTAATGAGGGTCCAAGATGCAGATGACCCTCTGTCGTCCTGGCTGCGGACACACTGCTTTTAGCGGCTAGCTGCGCCATTCTCATGTAGACGCCATGTTTACCAACGATATTGGTTTCCTGCTATCAAAGAGCAGTGCATGGTGGGAACTCATCTTTGAGGTCACATGACAGGGGGTGGGGGTGGAGCTAAAATGCCAGTTTGCAAGCAGCTTTGAATGTGACTGGAGAAATTACAAATTCAAAATAAAAATAAAATTCTGTATTAATCCATTTTTAACTGTATTGTTATGAAACAAGGGTCCTTATAATCTATAGTGGTCAATCATGAGTTTTATTTAAATTATTATTTGTATTATTATTATTCTTGATGCTGATAATAATTATAATAATAATTTTTTTTTTAAACACTTGATAATAATGAATAATAAATTATAAATATATTTATGCTGCAGTTAAGACTGACATACAAACATAACTTTTCTTTCATTACATATCTATATATAGTTCACAACCCCCGATGAGCCCTTTTTTGGCTGCCAATGTGATATATTCAAATTTTGGCTGATTATTTGACCATTTTGTGCACCCGTTCATACCCCGGAGGTGTCATTTATTTGCGCCCAGCAGATACACAGCGCTGCACGCTCGCCGGTTTTATGGCCATCATTTGTAGTCACTTTTCATGCCTAATTTGGAGCCAATAGAGCCTGTGGTATCAGGGTGTCAGGCCCCATTGCCTGTTGGTGTAGAGGAGATTTTTTTTTCCGATGTCTTGATGGGAATTTAGTCACAGTTTACGGGACCACAAACCCTCCAGAAATCATTACGGATACAGACAACCTCCTATATCTGCTCATCTGAACTGAACCCGTGAACCTCAGGGACCAGGAATAGGATAAATAAAAAATGGGTTTTTCCTCCAAAAATTTAAAACCTCCCCTGTAGTTGTAGGAAAGCTCTCTGACACCCTCTATGTAGTTTTGCAACAGCTGGAGGCACTATGATCACTAAAGAGTTGGTCCTATAAAGAGGTCTATCAGCATCATGTGACATGGACGTGGCCGCACGGCCGCCTCCTAAAAAACAATGCCATTGGGCCTAGGGCCGCACGGCCACTACTTCTATTGTAGGATTATTGGGGGAGATTTATCAAAACCTGTCCAGAGGAAAAGTTGTCCAGTTGCCCATAGCAACCAATCAGATCGCTTCTTTCATTTTTGAAAAGGCCTCTGAAAAATGAAAGCAGCGATCTGATTGGTTGCTATGGGCAACTCAGCAACTTTTCCTCTGGACGGGTTTTGACAAATCTCCCCCCATGGTCTTTAGTCACTTCAGAATTGGATAATATATTATCCAACTATTAATGGTGTCAGGTGACTCTGATACACAAGGGGTTGTCCGCTTCATAAAACCTATTTCTATATACCCCATTAGAGAATTCTGGGATAATACAGTGGTCCCTCAAGTTACAATATTAATCGGTTCCAGGACAACCATTGTATGTTGAAACCATTGTATGTTGAGTCATTGAGGGAGATTTATCAAAACCTGTCCAGAGGAAAAGTTGCCCTGTTGCCCATAGCAACCAATCAGATCGCTTCTTTCATTTTTCACAGGCCTCTTCAAAAATGAAAGAAACGATCTGATTGGTTGCTATGGGCAACTGCACCACTTTTCCTCTACACAGGTTTTGATAAATCTCCCTCCATAACTCTATGGAAACCTGGTAATTGGTTCCAAAGCCCCAACATGTCATCCAAAAATAGGAAAAAGTGAGGATTAAAGAAAAATAAGTAGATAAGTAATTTAGATAAAGAAAGTCCTTACATATAAATGTAATAAAGATCTGCTGGGAGCTGTAATCACTGTCTATGTAGAGGACCGGAGCTTCTTCAGGGTCCTGTACAGTACACCGTGTCCTGAAAAAATGTAAAATGGAGCCGCCCTCACCTGGAGCAGCTATCCCTGGCACAGGTAAAGAGTACAGAACATGTAGTACCTCCCTGTACTGTAGGGGGCGCTACCAGACACCAGTCAGTGCATGCACTTCAGTAATACAGGTAAAGAGTACAGAACATGTAATACCTCCCTGTACTGTAGGGGGGCGCTACCAGACACCAGTCAGTGCATGCACTTCAGTAATACAGGTAAAGAGTACAGAACATGTAATACCTCCCTGTACTGTAGGGGGCGCTACCAGACACCAGTCAGTGCATACACTTCAGTAATACAGGTAAAGAGTACAGAGCATGTAATACCTCCCTGTACTGTAGAGGGTGCTCCCAGACATCAGTCAGTGCATACACTTCAGTAATACAGGTAAAGAGTACAGAACATGTAATACCTCCCTGTACTGTAGGGGGCGCTACCAGACACCAGTCAGTGCATACACTTCAGTAATACAGGGTTTTACCAGCGAATGCCCATTCTGATTGGTCGTTTCTTCCAGCCATTGACATTTATCACAGATCTGGACTGTCTGTACATTGTATGGTGAGTCTGGTTTCAAGTTACAATGGTCCAGAAAAGAGCATTATTTGCTACAACTATTGTATGTTGAGGGATCACTGTATAGGGCAGTGGTCTCCAACCTGCGGACCTCCAGATGTTGCAAAACTACAGCTCCCAGCATGCCCGGACAGCCAACGGCTGTCCGGGCATGCTGGGAGTTGTAGTTTTGCAATATCTGGAGGTCCGCAGGTTGGAGACCACTGGTATAGGGGTTATTTAAGGATCCCCATGTCTCGGTAGGTGTAGTGCAGGAGCGGGGAACCTTTTTCTGCCAAGGGCCGTACAAAATTATTAACATAACAATTAGCAGCTATACTTGGTCAAACATTTAATTCACCCCTCCCTAATATGATGGCAGGAACGGCTTCTCTATGGGGAGGCGTGTGATGTTTCGATAATGTTGCTATTCGCAACTGCTTCCAGGTTCGCATTAGTCAGTCTAAAGAGAGCTTTCCCTTGTAGGTAGTGTACCCCCATATGCCCCCAGAACGTAAATTCTCCTGTGAGGGTAGCTTGACCTCTGTATGTTGGACCCCCTGTAGGTAGTTTGAACCTTTATGTCAGGTGGTCTGGGCATGCTGGGAGTTGTAGTTGTGCAGCATCTGTAGGTACACGGGTTGGGAAACACTACTACAGAGGATTGTTTTTGCTGTCTGGGCATGCTGGGATTTGTAGTTTTGCAACTGCTGGAGTCACACTGGTTGGAAACACTACAACAGAGGATTGTCTTGGCTGTCCGGGCATGATGGGAGTTATAGTTTTGCAACATCTGTAGGTACACTGGTTTGGAAACATCACTACAGAGGATTGTCTTGGATCTCTGGGCATGCTGGGAGTTGTAGTTTTGCAAAAATCTGAAGGCACACTAGTTGGGAAACACTACTACAGAGGATTGTTTTTTGCTGTCTGGGCATGCTGGGAGTTGTAGTTTTGCAACTGCTGGAGTCACACTGGTTGGGAACTCTACAACAGAGGATTGTCTTGGCTCTCTTGGCATGCTGGGAGTTGTAGTTTTGTAAAATCTGAAGGCACACTAGTTGGGAAACACTACTACAGAGGATTGTTTTTTGCTGTCTGGGCATGCTGGGATTTGTAGTTTTGCACCAGCTAAAGGCACACTGGTTGGGAAACACTACTAAAGATGATTGTCTAGACCAGATTCCGTTGTAGCAGCCCCTCAGCTGTGAAAAGAATTAGATTAGATTCTTCTATTCACTGACAGCAGACAGAGATCTTGCCACAAAACACTTCTATAAAGTTGCACAATATAAATTGAGAACATCACAAGTAGAACGAGGTCAATGGGAACCTCTCCACATTAAGTGTTTGTTGTTCTGGGCTGGATGACAGTACGCCGCTTTAATAGTGACGGCTCTGGAAGGCGCTGCCACGGCTGGCAGAGGAGAAGCAGCAGGGAATGCGCTCAGTGTCATGCGCCGCTTAAAACATTTTTTCCCCAATATAAGCCGTTCTTAAGAAGATTTGCACTTTAATCCACGTTGATTGTTATACAATTGGTTGTCTTACAATTAGGTGCAGATGGTTAGGACGTGTAATGCCGATAAACAGCCGCGCTGCAATTTCCGGGTTGGATTTTTTTTTTTTTTCCTTCTTCCCTGTAATCCAAGTCCAAAGCACCGAAAATCTGTTCTCATCTTCCCGGCTGTAATCACTGCAATATGTTTACAATCTGTCTGTATATAACATAATACTTATTATAATATTACGGCTCATAAGCAGCTGCTCTGTGTAGTCAGAGGGGAGGGGGACAATGTGACGGTACTTATCATATTAAAGGTCCAGAGGTGATGATAATTATTATAGAGCGGGGGTGGGGGTGGGGGGGAATTCTTATTTTTACTGTGATTTTAAAAATAGAATCTTTATTTTTAATCTTTTAAATTATGTAATCTTTCCTATGACGTTCTTATAACAGACTGATGAAAAAAATAAAAATAAAATACAATTTATAATAAGAATGATTTATAATGATTGATACTTTTCTTCATTGCCAGGGTGTGCTGATAACACTGACTGCCAATGTATGGCTGAATACAGCTTATAGTAAGAGCGGCAGGTGCAGAATCTGAAATAAGAGCAAAAGCCGCAGGGCCCCTATTAAATGTAAAAGCCATGACAGCCATAGGAGCCCTAATAAGAGCAACAGGCGCAAGACTCCCAGTGAGAGTGACAGGTGCAGGAGCAGTACCCCCTGTAAGAGCAACAGGAGCAGTACCCCCAGTAAGAGCAACAAGGGGAGGACTCTTTAGTAACAGCAACAGGTGCATAACCTTTAATAAGAGCAACAGTTGCAGGACCCTAGTAAGAACAGCAGGTGGAGGACCCCTAGTAAGAACAGCAGACGTAGGACCCCAATAAGAGCAGCAGAAGCAGGACCCCCAGTAAGAGCAGCAGAAGCAGGACCCCCAGTAAGAGCAGCAGAAGCAGGACCCCAGTAAGAGCAGCAGAAGCAGGACCCCCAGTAAGAGCAGCAGAAGCAGGACCCCCAGTAAGAGCAGCAGAAGCAGGACCCCCAGTAAGAGCAGCAGAAGCAGGACCCCCAGTAAGAGCAGCAGAAGCAGGACCCCAAGTAAGAGCAGCAGAAGCAGGACCCCCAGTAAGAACAGCAGGCGAAGAACCCCTAGTAAGAGCAGCAGAAGCAGGACCCCCAGTAAGAGCAGCAGAAACAGGACCCCAAGTAAGAGCATCAGAAGCAGGACCCCTAGTAAGAACAGCAGGCGAAGGACCCCCAGTAAGAGCAGCAGAAGCAGGACCCCCAGTAAGAGCAGCAGAAGCAGGACCCCCAGTAAGAGCAGCAGAAGCAGGACCCCCAGTAAGAGCAGCAGAAACAGGACCCCAAGTAAGAGCATCAGAAGCAGGACCCCTAGTAAGAACAGCAGGCGAAGGACCCCCAGTAAGAACAGCAGGCGAAGGACCCCCAGTAAGAGCAGCAGAAGCAGGACCCCCCAGTAAGAGCAGCAGAAGCAGGACCCCAAGTAAGAGCATCAGAAGCAGGACCCCTAGTAAGAACAGCAGGCAAAGGACCCCCAGTAAGAGCAGCAGAAGCAGGACCCCAAGTAAGAGCAGCAGAAGCAGGACCCCAAGTAAGAGCAGCAGAAGCAGGACCCCCAGTAAGAGCAGCAGAAGCAGGACCCCAAGTAAGAGCAGCAGAAGCAGGACCCCAAGTAAGAGCAGCAGAAGCAGGACCCCAAGTAAGAGCAGCAGAAGCAGGACCCCAAGTAAGAGCAGCAGAAGCAGGACCCCAAGTAAGAGCAGCAGAAGCAGGACCCCAAGTAAGAGCAGCAGAAGCAGGACCCCCAGTAAGAGCAGCAGAAGCAGGACCCCCAGTAAGAGCATCAGAAGCAGAACCCCCAGTAAGAGCATCAGAAGCAGAACCCCCAGTAAGAGCATCAGAAGCAGGACCCCCAGTAAGAGCAGCAGAAGCAGGACCCCCAGTAAGAGCAGCAGAAGCAGGACCCCCAGTAAGAGCAGCAGAAACAGGACCTCAAGTAAGAGCATCAGAAGCAGGACCCCCAGTAAGAGCATCAGAAGCAGGACCCCTAGTAAGAGCAGCAGAAGCAGGACCCCCAGTAAGAGCAGCAGGCGAAGAACCCCCAGTAAGAGCAGCAGAAGCAGGACCCCCAGTAAGAGCAGCAGAAGCAGGACCCCCAGTAAGAGCATCAGAAGCAGGACCCCCAGTAAGAGCAGCAGTAAAGGTAACAGGGCAGGACCCCTGGTAAGAGCAGCAGGCGGAGGACCATTGTAAGAGAGACAGATGCGGGATCCATGGTAAAAAGTAACACCAAGGAGCCTCCAATAAATATGCCTAATAAGTGCAAGACCCTCCAGAAAGAGCGAAACACACGGACCTGTCCACCCAGTAGGGGCAATAGTCACAGAGCCACGACTACAGGAGACCACCACTAACAATGATGTTTGCAGGACCATCAGTTCACAACAAAGATCCCCCGCTGGTGCCTGGTTCTGCTGGGACAGAGAAGAGGAAGCTTTGAGCTGGGAGAACAGCATGAGTGGGGTGTATATTTTTATTTTATGTTTTACTTTCATCCTGAATATAAATATGGTTTTCCGAACAACCCCTTTAAGGGGGCGGAGCATGACACAAGAATTCAATGGACACAGTCAGCATGAGTCTCTCTCACAGAGCATCTATCTGTTCTTGGTCATACTTTCTGTATGTCCTGGACTTGACCAACTCTGACCGACCTAATGGGTCAATATAGACAGGAGTTGTCTCCTTGAGAGAGCCCCTTTAAAGGGAACCTGTCATTACATTCAAGCAACCCAAACCAGGAGTCATAGGTTGGTCCCTGGCAACTTTTCCTTGCCCAAATGGGTCCCTGTTTGGCTATAGGGAGACACCTATCAAGGTCGGTGGGGCAAGAGGGAACAACCTAGTGGCTTCTGTTTCAGGCAGCATGAAATTGATGGCAGGTTCCCTTTAACAATACCCGATCTCACATTTCACACAGTCAGGTTATTATTTATGGCATTCTGTGATCACTAATATACAGGCAGCCATATCCATTCAGCTAGTGGTCACATGGACAGGAAGTCGTGGTTGCTAGGCAACCTGAATTCTCATAACCTGAGGAATATATAAAGAAATAAACACTGTGTAATAATAATGCTGCAATAAACTAGTTAATTGATCGACTTTAATAAACCAAAAAGTTACATTTTGTTCTTATCTGACCAGAGAACCTTCTTCTACATTTGCTGTTTCTCCCACAGGATTTCTTGTGGTAACTTTCCCCAATGTCTCTTAAAACCTTTGGATATTTTTCTTTAATAACCTTACACTGCTTTGTACTTCTCCACAACTTTATCCCTGACCTGTTTGGTGAGCTCCTTGGTCTTCGTGCTGCTGTTTGTTCAGTAATGCTCTCTAACAAACTCTGAGGCCTTCATAGAACAGGTGTATTTGTCCTGAGCTTAAATTGCTGACAGATTCATCTTATTGCTACTTATGTGGCTTGTGAAGGCAATTTAACGCACCAGATCTTTGTTAGGGGTCTCTCAGTTCACATTGCCATCAGACTCCGCTATTTGGAGTTCCGTTGGCAATCCGATCAGAACGATGGGAGTTAAGCAGAGAAATTGCGCAAGCACTATTTCTTTCTCTGCTAAATTTCTGTAAAATTACCGGATCACCGACTGACCCCATACAAGTGAACGGGGTCCATTGTTACCTGGCAGTAGCCATTTGCATCCGACCCGTTTCAGGGTCCATTTGCTCGAAAAAAAAAAAAAAAACAGATTGGACCCTGAACGGGTCGGATGCAAACGGCAATGTGAACCAAGCCTAAACTAGCCAAGTACCCAGTGTTGCCCGGTCTTCTTCCTACCTAAATCTTGTGGGAGTAGAAAAAGCAATAATCACACTCTTATCATCATATCCCTTCCTCAAATCCTGTCCTTACATCCCAACCTCATATCCCGACCCCATATTCTAAACCCCATATCCCATCCTCATAGCTTGTCCTCCTATCCCGTCCTTATATCTCAACCTCATATCCCGTCCTCTTATCCGGTCCTCCCATCCCGACCTCCCATCCCGACCTCCCATCTCAACCTCATGTCCTGTCCTCATATCCCGACCTTATATCCTGACCTCATATCCAGACCTCGTATCCCGTCCTCGTATCCCGTCCTCGTATCCCGTCCTCGTATCCCGTCCTCGTATCCCGTCCTCGTATCCCGTCCTCGTATCCCGTCCTCGTATCCCGTCCTCGTATCCCGTCCTCATATCCCGACCTCATATCCTGTCCTCATATCTCAACCTCATATCCCCCCTTCAAATCCCGTCCTCATATCCCGTCCTCATATCCCGTCCTCATATCCCGACCTCATATCCTGACCTCATATCCCGACCTCATATCCCGACCTCATATCCCGACCTCATATCCCGACCTCATATCCCGACCTCATATCCCGACCTCATATCCCCCCTTCAAATCCCGTCCTCGTATCCCGTCCTCGTATCCCGTCCTCGTATCCCGTCCTCGTATCCCGTCCTCCTATCCCATCCTCGTATCCCATCCTCCTATCCCGACCTCGTATCCCGACCTCGTATCCCGTCCTCATATCCCGTCCTCATATCCCGACCTCATATCCCGACCTCATATCCCCCCTTCAAATCCCGTCCTCGTATCCCGTCCTCGTATCCCGTCCTCGTATCCCGTCCTCGTATCCCGTCCTCGTATCCCGTCCTCGTATCCCGTCCTCGTATCCCGTCCTCGTATCCCGACCTCGTATCCCGACCTCGTATCCCGACCTCGTATCCCGACCTCGTATCCCGACCTCGTATCCCGACCTCGTATCCCGACCTCATATCCCGACCTCATATCCCGACCTCATATCCTGTCTTTATATCCAGTACTCATATCTCATCCTCATATCTCAACCTCATATCCCGTCTTCATATCCCTCACATCCCGTCCTCACATCCCGTCCTCAGGTTTCCAAGCCGAATTGGCTATTTTGTGTTGATCCATTACATAAAATCACAATAAAATAAATGTATGTATCTGATGTTATACCTTGACAAAATGTAGCCTTAGTTAATTAGGCCTAGGCTCTTTCGCATTGTTTCGCAACCAGCGCGCCTCCAGCTGTTGCAAAACTACAACTCCCAGCATGCCCGGACAGCCGAAGGCTGTCCGGGCATGCTGGGAGTTGTAGTTTTGCAACAGCTGGAGGCACCCCGGTTGGGAAACACTGCTCTTTGAAGTGACTTAGTTAAGCATCGTTGGCTATGATAAACCCCCCCGAGGGTGTTACGGCTTGTTAGGCCCCACGGGGGGGGGGGGGGGGGGGGGGGGCAGTAATTAAACTGAGAAGACAAGAGATGATGTTCAGCTAAATACGGATCTTTATATAGTAATAGACTGGTGGTATACAGCTCGGTGCCCCGGGGGCTGTGTTGACAGAGCTCTAAGATCTGCCGCGATCTCTCATATACGGCAAATTGATGGAAATGTTACGAGCAGATCTGCATACGGCACAAGAACTGTGCCTGAGGGGGCAGACGACAGCCAGTCATTAGTATGGCGGCATTTTTTATTTTTTTCCCCTCCATTCACTGTTGCTGCCGCTTGTCACAGTCATATCCCAGACGCCATGCCAACCCGCAGCCTTTAGAGTTCCCCATGTAAAACACATGTACCAGGATTCCTGTCAGGTTTCTTTTTAGTTTTTTTGTTTTTTTTTTTTACTCCGGATGCTGCAGAAAAGATGGGATGTGACAGGTAGATTTTTGTTTAGTGTTTTTTGAGTAAGTCGCCTAAACCGAAATGGTTATATTCCTCCCCTGCAGCTCTATCTGTA
Source organism: Hyla sarda (assembly GCF_029499605.1). Taxonomy (NCBI): domain Eukaryota; kingdom Metazoa; phylum Chordata; class Amphibia; order Anura; family Hylidae; genus Hyla; species Hyla sarda. Next base: position 494,635,863 of record NC_079190.1, on the reverse strand, counting down.
TACTGATGCTATCTCTATGGGATCAGGATATATAGTAGTTATACACCTCCCCTCCAGCTCTATCTGTATACTGCTGCTATCTCTATGGGATCAGGATATATAGTAGTTATACACTACTCCAGCTCTCTGTATACTCTCTGTATACTGCTGCAGCTATCTCTCTGGAATCAGGTTTTATTTTAGTTATACTCCTTCCCTCCAGCTCTCTGTATACTGCTGCTATCTTTATGAGATCAGGATATATTGTAGTCATACACCCCCCCCCCCCTCCAGCTCTATCTGTATACTGCTGCTATCTCAATGGCATCAGGATATGCAGAAATGATACACCTTCTCTTCAGCTCTATCTGTATACTGCTGCTGCTATCTCTATGGGATCAGGATATATAGTAGTTATACACTTCCCCTCCAGCTCTATCTGTATACTGCTGCTATCTCTATGGGATCAGGATATATAGTAGTTATACACTTCCCCTCCAGCTCTTTCTGTATACTGCTGCTATCTCTATGAGATCAAGATACATAGTACTTATACACCTTCCCTCCAGCTCTATCGGTATACTGCTGCTGCTATCTCAATGGCATCAGGATATGCAGAAATGATACACCTCCTCTTCAGCTCTATCTGTATACTGCTGCTGCTATCTCTATGAGATCAGGATATATAGTAGTTATACACCTCCCCTCCAGCTCTATCTGTATACTGCTGCTATCTCTATGGGATCAGGATATATAGTAGTTATACACCTCCTCTCCAGCTCTATCTGTATACTGCTGCTATCTCTATGTGATCAGGTTATATATTAGTTATACACCTCCCCTCCAGCTCTATCTGTATACTGCTGCTATCTCTATGTGATCAGGATATATAGCAGTTATACACTTTCCCTGAGGCTGTGTTCACACATTGCGTTTTTTTTGTTGCATATTTTTCTGTTTCTGATGTGAGTTTCCCGAAATCGTAGCAGAAATATTATTTCACAGCAGTTTTGCAAATCGCAGTAAAAATATGTCACTTTTTGCCGCGATTTGCTAAAATCGTGATAAGACATTTTTCTACTGCCTAAAGATATGAAATCTTCATGAAATACCGCAATTGTGATTATAGGTCAAATCACTTTCTCCTTGCGGTGATGATAAAACACACTAAGAATAAGAAAACGCATCAAAACTGCACATAATGTGAACTGACCTCAACCTACTTATAAGTCTTATCAGTTTGCCGGGGTGATCTCCAGCACCCTACGTAGATAACCAGGTGCAGTGATCAAACTCCACCCCCTCTCTCTCCACAAAGCCAGAGGATTTATGGGAAATGCAGGAAATCATTTCAGTGATTTGATTTGGAATCAGTATGGCTGAAAACTCATGCCTGCCACATCAGCTAAAACAGGTAGACACAAGAGCCTCTACATTATTTTTGAAAAATAGCCCCATGCAGCACCATATAAGCAAAAATATAAATTCCCAGAGTGCTTCCAGTGGAGGGGAGGAGTCTGGTCTGACACCTCAGAGGGTCTTCGTGTTTTATAGCCGCCTACAACGCCACGCAGGATCAATAGTAAATTACGGCTGCCCGTAGCGCATTATATGCTTCATTAGCGCCGTTGTCTCATTGTATATGGGGAAATTAGACGGTGTGTAATGATCTGGAAAAGTAATTGTTACTCCGTCTCCTCACTCCCCCGTCTGTAAGTGTCAATTGGATCTGATCACTACAGGTTTCTGTGTTTTTATTCACTGACAGCAAGCAGGTGGTTTAAGAATAACAAGAAACTAAAACGCAGAGTCTATGAGAAAATTGCAGAAATTTTTATTATGCAATAAAATTGGCATAAAGTTGGAATACCCCTTTAAATCCACAGAAAAGATTGTGTGTGGGTGGAGACAGAGCATCTTTTAGCATAGGGCCTTCGGCTGTCTGGGGATGCTGGGAGTTGTAGTTTTGCAACAGCTGGAGACACCCTGGTGGGGGAAACACTGTTGTAGCCAATCGAATGGTAGGAATGGTGAGAGCAGCTGGAGAAGACTGAGCATTAGTGGAGGGAGCAGGGAGTAGAGCAGCGCAGAGTATTTTGTTTTGTGTTACTCTTGGTGGGATTTGTCTCCTTGTACGGGCGACACTAGTGAAAATATGAAGTCCTCATAACAGTGTGATGGGCAATACAGTCCCGTATGTTTTAGGAGGATAATTTCTGAGAATAATACTAGAAATGTAGATATGAGATAGATAGATAGATAGGAGATAGATAGAAAGATAGATAGATATGAGATAGATAGATATGAGATAGATATGAGATAGATAGATAGGAGATAGATAGATAGATAGATATGAGATAGATAGATAGATATGAGATAGATAGATAGATAGGAGATAGATAGATAGATAGATAGATAGATAGATAGGAGATAGATAGATAGATAGATAGATATGAGATAGATAGATAGATATGAGATAGATAGATAGATATGAGATAGATAGATATGAGATAGATAGATAGATATGAGATAGATAGATATGAGATAGATAGATAGATAGATATGAGATAGATAGATAGATATGAGATAATGAGATAGATAGATAGATAGATAGATAGATAGATAGATATGAGAGATAGATAGATAGATAGATAGATATGAGATAGATAGATAGATAGATATGAGATAGATATGAGATAGATAGATAGATATGAGATAGATAGATATGAGATAGATAGATAGATATGAGATAGATAGATAGATAGATATGAGAGATAGATAGATAGATAGATAGATATGTGATAGATAGATAGATATGAGATAGATAGATATGAGATAGATAGATATGAGATAGATAGATATGAGATAGATAGATATGAGATAGATAGATATGAGATAGATAGATATGAGATAGATAGATAGATAGATAGATAGATATGAGATAGATAGATAGATATGAGATAGATAGATAGATATGAGATAGATATATATGAGAGAGATAGATAGATAGATAGATATGAGATAGATAGATAGATATGAGATAGATAGATAGATAGATATGAGATAGATATATATGAGAGAGAGAGATAGATAGATAGATAGATAGATATGAGATATATATATATATTGGGGTGTAGATGTCTGGCAGTACTCGGTGCCCTGTATCTAGGTGGTGGTGCCCCCTACAGACACCTGTAGCCGGTGGTGCAGAGTCATAAAGCTCCCGGCTCTGCAGTGCAGCACAGACTGGACTGTAATAAAGCTCTGCAGCCATATGTCTGGGGCGTCACATTGTAGATGCAGCTGTTCTGTAATTCTCCAGTCATTATGGAGGATATAATAGACAGGGGCTCCTCTTATACAAGGTGCTCGGGGCCCCCTCCCCCACATCTGCGCAGAGTCCAGAGAATACTCCTTATTTCCCTGAGCAGCCTGCAGCACCGCACACCCAGCACTCACCATGTGCAGCTATGGCGGAGCCGGGGTGTGTGCCCAGAAACATCTTCTCTGATCCCGGGAGATCCAGCAGAGGATCCTCTATTCATTCCTGGGTTGGGAAAGTCTGACCGACCTCATATGTATCTGTGTTATCTATCTATCTATATCTCATATCTATCTCATATCTATGTATCTCATATCTATCTATCTCATATCTATCTCATATCTATCTATCTCATATCTATCTATCTCATATCTATCTCATATCTATCTATCTCATATCTATCTATCTATCTCATATCTATCTATCTATCTCATATCTATCTATCTCATATCTATCTATCTCATATCTATCTATCTCATATCTATCTATCTCATATCAATCTATCTCATATCTATCTATCTCATATCTATCTATCTCATATCTATCTCATATCTATCTCATATCTATCTATCTATCTATCTCATATCTATCTATCTCATATCTATCTATCTCTCTCTCTCATATCTATCTATCTCATATCTATCTATCTCATATCTATCTATCTCATATCTATCTATCTCTCTCTCTCATATCTATCTATCTCATATCTATCTATCTCATATCTATCTATCTCATATCTATCTATCTTATATCTATCTCATATCTATCTCATATCAATCTATCTCATATCTATCTATCTCATATCTATCTATCTTATATCTATCTATCTCATATCTATCTATCTTATATCTATCTCATATCTATCTATCTATCTCATATCTATCTCATATCTATCTCATATCTATCTATCTCATATCTATCTCATATCTATCTCATATCTATCTATCTATATCATATCTATCTATCTCATATCTATCTCATATCTATCTATCTATATCATATCTATCCATCTCATATCTATCTCATATCTATCTATCTCATATCTATCTCATATCTATCTATCTATCTATCTATCTATCTCATATCTATCTATCTATCTATCTATCTATCTCATATCTATCTATCTATCTATCTCATATCTATCTATCTCATATCTATCTCATATCTATCTATCTCATATCTATATCTATCTCATATCTATATCTATCTCATATCTATCTCATATCTATCTATCTAACTCATATCTATCTATCTATCTATCTATATATCTATCTCTATCTAATATCTATCTATTTCATATCTATCTATCTATCTCATATCTATCTATCTCGTATCTATCTATCTATCTCATATCTATCTATCTCATATCTATCTATCTCATATCTATCTATCTCATATCTATCTATCTCATATCTATCTATCTATCTATCTCATATCTATCTATCTATCTCATATCTATCTATCTCATATCTATCTATCTCATATCTATCTATCTATCTATCTCATATCTATCTCATATCTATCTATCTATCTATCTATCTATCTATCTATCTCAGTAGATGTCTTCCCTCCCCTTGCTCTGTAGTCCGGCGCTGTCCCTGGTGCTGAAGCCGTCCTGTCCTGTACTTGTTGTCTCCCTCTGTAGAGTTTTGTGCTGTTACCATGGTTACACTGCGCCCCGCAGGAGAGCTGTATACCTGCCGCTTCTCTCCTGCTCCTCCATGAGTGGAGATACAAATCCTCTTATTTCTTTTTTCCTTTCTCCTTTTTGTCGGCTCCCTGAAGTATTGTCACTTCTGTGAGTCCGGACCGGTCCTGGTTCACCTTAGATTTCATGGTCACATGATGCCCAGGCAGCTTTGGGAATGATAAACATGACAATTACAAATGTTTCCAATACATCCAAATGTAATTTATTTATTTATTTTAAATAACATTTTTAATTAATCTGATTTAGTTCTGAAGGGATTTGCTCATCATTAATGATTAAGTCTTAAATTTTGCCATCACCCACAACTCTGGTCTTACATAGGACTGCATGCGAACCTATTGCATTTGTTTATTTTTGTGCCCCCTAAGCAGTGTTTCCCATCCAGTGTGCCTCCAGCTGTTGCAAAACCACAACTCCCAGCATGCCTGGACAGCCAAACACTGTGCCACAAAGAGTTAAATGACAAATTCAGCTCTGTTACACCTGTAAAGGACAATACACATCTACAACTCTAATATCTCTGGTCTTACAGCCCCCAAAGAAGTGTTTTCCAACCAGGGTGCCTCCAGCTGTTGCGAAACTACAACTCGCAGCATGCCCGGACAGCCGAAGGCTGTCCGGGCATGCTGGAAGTTGTAGTTTTGCAACAGCTGGAGGCACATTGGCTGGCAAACACTACCCCTAAAAGATTTGAATGACAGATTTAGCTCTGCTACATCTGTAAAGGAAAATATATCCACAACTCTTCCATCTCTGGTCTTACATAGGACTGCTGGCAAACTTATAGCATTTTGTTAAATGACAAATTCAGCTCTGCTACATCTGTAATAGATTTACCTGTACGCCTATAATGCATAAAATGCGTTATTCCAGGGGGAGTTTTAGCTTTGCAACAGCTGGAGGCACACTGGCTGGGAAATACTGCACCTCAAAGAGTTAAAGGGGTTATCCAGGAAAAAACTTTTTTATATATATATATATATATATATATATATATATATATATATATATCCACTGGCTCCAGAAAGTTAAACAGATTTGTAAATTACTTCTATTAAAAAATCTTAATCCTTTCAGTACTTATGAGCTTCTGAAGTTAAGGTTGTTCTTTTCTGTCTAAGTGCTCTCTGATGACACCTGTCTCGGGAAACGCCCAGTTTAGAAGAGGTTTGCTATGGGGATTTGCTTCTAAACTGGGCGGTTCCCGAGACACGTGTCATCAGAGAGCACTTAGACAGAAAAGAACAACCTTAACTTCAGAAACTGATAAGTACTGAAAGGATTAAGATTTTTTAATAAAAGTAATTTACAAATCTGTTTAACTTTCTGGAGCCAGTTGATATATCTATATCTATATATATATATATATATATATATATAAAAAAAAAAGTTTTTTTCCTGGAATACCCCTTTAAAGGGTTATTCCAGGAAAAAACTTTTTCTTTATTTATCAACTGGCTCCAGGAAGTTAAAAAGATTTGTAAATTTATTCTATTAAAAAATCTTAATCCTTTCAATAATTATCAGCTGCTGAAATTGAGTTGTTCTTTTCTGTCTGGCAACAGTGCTCTCTGCTGACACCTCTGTCTGTCTCGGGAACTGCAGAGAGTAGAAGAGGTTTGCTATGGGGATTTGCTTCTACTTTGGACAGTTCCCGAGACAGGTGTCATCAGAGAGCACTTAGACAGAAAAGAACAACTCAACTTCAGCAGCTCATAAGTACTGAAAGGATTAAGATTTTTTAATAGATGTAATTTACAAATCTGTTTAACTTTCTGGAGCCAGTTTGTATATATATATATATATATATATATATATATATATATATATATATAAAGTTTTTTTTCCTGGATAACCCGTTTAAGTGACAAATTCAGCTCTGCTACATCTGTAAAGGAAAATACATATCCGGCATTTCTGGTCTTACATAGGACTGCAGGCAAACCTATTGTATTAGTTATAGTGGACAGCCTATGCAGGGTTTCCAAAACAGTGTTACTCCAGCTGTTGCAAAACTAGCAACAGCTGGAGGCCTACCGGCTGGTAAACACTGCCTCTCAACGAGTTAAATGACAAATTCAGTTCCGCTTCATCTGTAAAGGAAAATAAACATCCACCATTTCTGGTCTTACATAGGACTGCAGGCGAACCTATTGTATTAGTTATAGTGGACAGCCTATGCAGGGTTTCCAAAACAGTGTTACTCCAGCTGTTGCAAAACTAGCAACAGCTGGAGGCCTACCGGCTGGTAAACACTGCCTCTCAACGAGTTAAATGACAAATTCAGTTCCGCTTCATCTGTAAAGGAAAATAAACATCCACCATTTCTGGTCTTACATAGGACTGCAGGCGAACCTATTGTATTAGTTATAGTGGACAGCCTCTGCAGGGTTTCCAAACCAATGTTACTCCAGCTGTTGCAAAACAAGCAACAGCTGGAGGCCTACCGGCTGGTAAACACTGCCTCTCAACGAGTTAAATAACAAATTCAGCTCTGCTTCATCTGTAACGGATTTACCTATACACCTAATAAAATGCGTTTTTTTTTTTTTTTTTGTTATTTTTTGCCAAGGGGTCGGCGCCAAATTTGCAATTTTTATTCGGAGAAACCTCTCGGTTCACTAGCGCAGACCGCCCCCCCCCCCTTTTTTTTTTTTCCCGGTCCCTTTGGCCTCTCCCTATTTTTTTCCTCCGCGGACACACGAGCCGAATCCGTGTACCGTATGACAGATGAGGAAGGAGAGTTTTCCTGTTTCCATGGCAACATCAATTGGCATTCTGCAGGTACTCTGGCGGCCGCTGCCGCTCCGGGCTCTCTGTGACATACGAGCTATTTTTGGCCGGGGAGGGGGGGGGAGGTTGGGGGTCGCGCGCTGCACACTCGCCTCTGCTACACCAACGTATTAAAGGGGATTCTATACCCCCCCACCCCCACGTTACCGCCACCTTAATGGCAGATAAATCATTCATACTACGCCGTGCGGTTGGCGGATTGTACGGATTTTTTAAAAAAGCGCCTGAGAACAATGCTTTATTTTTAGCGTCCAGTCAGATCGTCGCTGGAAAAGAAAGTGGGCGGGGCCTGCCGGTGTCACATGACTGTTGCACTGTAGGTATATATATATATATATATATATATATATATATATATATATACATAGAGATAGATGGATAGATAGATAGATCTGTTCCTCTATAACAGTGGTCTCCAACCTGCAGACCTCCAAATGTTGCAAAACTACAACTCCCAGCATGCCCGGACAGCCGTTGGCTGTCCGGGCATGCTGGGAGTTGTAGTTTTGCAACATCTGGAGGTCCGCAGGTTGGAGACCACTGCTCTATAATATATGTGTATAGAGCCATGCAAGAGCGTTTTGCCCAGGATCTGGTGAGCCATTGCTGAGCTGTATCTGTTTCTGGGAAAGCTGGGTGACAACAATTTTTTATTTATTTAAATTTTTTTATTTTTTTTTATTTTAAAGAAATGTTTTCAGATTTTTTTCGTATTACAATCCATCATCAAAAACACTAGTCATCATTAGTCAACATTAGTCATCATCAAAAACACCCACAGGCAAAGCCACTCAGCTTTCCCAGATTTCTGGGAAAGCTGGGTGTCAACTATTTTTTATTTATTTTTATTTTAAAGAAATGTTTTCAAATTTTTTTCGTATTACAATCCATCATCAAAAACATTAGTCATCATCAAAAAAACACCCACAGGCAAAGCCACTCAGCTTTCCCAGATTTCTGGGAAAGCTGGGTAACAACTATTTTTTATTTATTTAAAAAAAAAAATTATTTTAAAGAAATGTTTTCAAATTTTTTTCGTATTACAATCCATCATCAAAAACATTAGTCATCATTAGTCATCATCAAAAACACCCACAGGCAAAGCCACTCAGCTTTCCCAGATTTTTGGGAAAGCTGGGTGTCAACTATTTTTTATTTATTTTTATTTTAAAGAAATGTTTTCAAATTGTTTTCGTATTACAATCCATCATCAAAAACATTAGTCATCATCAAAAAACACCCACAGGCAAAGCCACTCAGCTATCCCAGATTTCTGGGAAAGCTGGGTGACAACTATTTTTTATTTATTTAAAAAAACATTTATTTTAAAGAAATGTTTTCAAATTTTTTTCGTATTAAAATCCATCATCAAAAACATTAGTCATCATTAGTCATCATCAAAAACACCCACAGGCAAAGCCACTCAGCTTTCCCAGATTTCTGGGAAAGCTGGGTGTCAACTATTTTTTATTTATTTTTATTTTAAAGAAATGTTTTCAAATTTTTTTCGTATTACAATCCATCATCAAAAACATTAGTCATCATCAAAAAACACCCACAGGCAAAGCCACTCAGCTTTCCCAGATTTCTGGGAAAGCTGGGTGACAACTATTTTTTATTTATTTAAAAAAAAATTATTTTAAAGAAATGTTTTCAAATTTTTTTTGTATTTCAATCCATCATCAAAAACACTAGTCATCATTAGTCATCATCAAAAACACCCACAGGCAAAGCCACTCAGCTTTCTCAGATTTTTGGGAAAGCTGGGTGTCAACTATTTTTTATTTATTTTTATTTTAAAGAAATGTTTTCAAATTGTTTTCGTATTACAATCCATCATCAAAAACATTAGTCATCATCAAAAAACACCCACAGGCAAAGCCACTCAGCTATCCCAGATTTCTGGGAAAGCTGGGTGACAACTATTTTTTATTTATTTAAAAAAACATTTATTTTAAAGAAATGTTTTCAAATTTTTTTCGTATTAAAATCCATCATCAAAAACATTAGTCATCATTAGTCATCATCAAAAACACCCACAGGCAAAGCCACTCAGCTTTCCCAGATTTCTGGGAAAGCTGGGTGTCAACTATTTTTTATTTATTTTTATTTTAAAGAAATGTTTTCAAATTTTTTTCGTATTACAATCCATCATCAAAAACATTAGTCATCATCAAAAAACACCCACAGGCAAAGCCACTCAGCTTTCCCAGATTTCTGGGAAAGCTGGGTGACAACTATTTTTTATTTATTTAAAAAAAAAATTATTTTAAAGAAATGTTTTCAAATTTTTTTTGTATTTCAATCCATCATCAAAAACACTAGTCATCATTAGTCATCATCAAAAACACCCACAGGCAAAGCCACTCAGCTTTCTCAGATTTCTGGGAAAGCTGGGTGACAACTATTTTTTATTTATTTAATTAGTTTTTTTTTTTATTTTTAAAGACATTTTTTCACATTTTTTCCGTATTACAATCCATCATCAATTCACAATTAAATAATTAGGCAATTAACCGTTTACATAATACATATGAAGGTGGGGGGACAACTGTTATAGGCATCATCACAGCAACCGTAGTTACTCAGCTTTCCCTGGTTCCCGAAAAGCAAAGCTGCTTAGAGATGTGGTAACACATCCCCTTCCCCTATATGACTGCATAATTAGATTTTTAGCTGGGAAGGCTGAGGAAGAGTCATCACAGCACCTATAGGGGATGTCACTCAGCTTTTTCCAGGTTCTGAATGGCGACGCAGCCTAGCTATCTGGCTACATATCGCTTTCCCCTGTATCGCTGCAAATCTAGATTCTTTTTGGGAAAACTGGGTAACATCCATTATGGTCATCACCACATCACTCATAGGAAAAGTCACTCAGCTTTCCCTGAATACAGAATGTGCCTACAGATGTACCAACATGTCCCTTTCCCCTGTATCACTGTATATGAAGATTATTTGTGGGGAAGCTGTGTGACAGCCATTATAGTCTTCATCACAACACCCATAGGAGACCTAACTCAGCTTTTTCAGGTTTTGAGGGGCAAAGCTGCCTTTATATATGGCTACAAATATCTTTCCGCTGTATCACTGCATATCTAGATTCTTTTTGGGAAAGCTGGGTGACAACCATTAGTCATCATCACAACACCCAAAGGTAAAGCCACTCAACTTTCCCAGATTTCTGAATGCAGAATGTGCCTACAGATGTACCAACATGTCCCTTTCCCCTGTATCACTGTATATCTAGATTCTTTTTGGGAAAGCTGGGTGACAACCATTAGTCATCATCACAACACCCAGAGGTAAAGCCACTCAGCTTTCCCAGATTTCTGAATGCAGAATGTGCCTACAGATGTACTAACATGTCCCTTTCCCCTGTATCACTGCATATCTAGATTATTTTTGGGAAAGCTGGGTGACAACCATTAGCCACCATCACAACACCCATAGGCAAAGCCACTCAGCTTTCCTAGGTACTGAATGGTAACACTCCCTAGAGACATAACACACCCCCTGCATTATAGCCCAGTTAGATTTTAGATGGCAGAATTAAAGCACCCGTAGGGGTTGTCACTCAGCTTTCCCAGATTTCCATGAGATATGGCAACATGTCCCTCTCCCCTGTTTCCCTGCGTATCTAGATTATATCTGGGAAAGCTGAATGACAAGCTTTATAGTTATTATCACAACACTCATATCTGATGCCACTCAGCTTTCTCAGGTTCCAAAAAAGCTGGGTGACAACCAATAAAGGCACTGGTGTCCATGAAAACTTGGCTTTCCCAGTTTCCTGAATGGCAAAAGCAACATAGAAGTTTACGGATATATATCCTGCCCCTGTATAGCTATGAAAACTGGGTGACATGCAATATACTGCAGGCTTCATCACATCACCTGCTGCAGATGTCATTCAGCTTTCCCAGTTTCCTGAATGGCAAATCTGCCTAGCAATAAGACAACACATCCCTTCATCTGTGTCAGTGCATAGATAAATTGTATCTGTAAAAGTTGGGTGACAACCAATATACTGTAGGCATCATCCCAATTCAAAACACCAATAGCGGATGTCATTCAGCTTTTCAAGTTTCCTGAATGGCAAACCAATCAATATGACAACGCATCTTTATCAGTGCCTAGTTAGATTGTATCTGCGAAAACCGGGTGACAGCCAATATACTGTAGACATCATTACAACACCCACAGATGCTGTTACTCAGCTTTCCCATGTTCCCGAATGGCAAATCTGCCTAGCAACATGAGAACACACCACCTGCTCCTATGCATTATGACATCCTAGGTAGGAAAGCTAAGTGACAACCAGTAAAGGTGTCATTACATCAGCTATAGGGGTTGTCATGTAGCTTTCCTTGGTTCCTGAATGGCAAATATACCTAAAGATGTAGAAATACATTGTCTTGGTCAGTGTTTCCCAACTAGGATGTCTCCATCTGTTGCAAAACTACAACTCCCAGCATGCCCAGACAGCCGAAGGCTGTCTGGGCATGCTGGGAGTTGTAGTTTCACAACAGCTGGAGGCACTCTGGTTGGGAAACACTGACCTAGATAGGTTATAGGACAACTGGGTGACAACCACTGTAGAGCAGGGGATGTATAGAAACGCATGGCTGCCAAAGGGCATGCTGGGAGTTGTAGTTTTGCAACAGCTGGGGGTCCACTCTATCTTGTATGTCCCCTCCAGTATGTACAGCGCCTCCAGCTGGTGACTCTAAACGTTCGCATGGTCCTATTTGCATGGGGATTTTAATGCCACTTGTTTCTATGGGCAATAAAGCAAAACAATTTAGCCGTTTAAGCCGTCATCAAGCGTTTACCGTCGCGTTCACACCATTAGGTTTTTCCCCGTCAGGCATTAGACGACACGTCCCGCGCAAGGCTGGGTGACTTTTACGATTACGGTAAATACCGCTGGATATAAATAGAACGTCATCCCGCCAATACAAGAGCACAAAACACGGCCCTACAGCACTGTCATAAAAAACATATAAAATAATTGTATATAAAAAATAATAAAGAAATAATTAAAAAATAAACTACTCAATATTTTTTATTTTATTTTTACATTTTTTGGGGCGATAATCCAGAATATCTGATAATCCGGTATCTATCAGGTCCCATTGATGCTGGATATATATATATATATATATATATATATATATATATATATATATATATATATATATATGAGATTTCATTCACATTTACCAGCTTTATTTCCGGCATAAATTCCGCAAACAGCCGGCGCCAGGCAGAACATGCCGGTGCTAGGACGGCTCGGAATTGCGCAGTCTTAATAGACGGCAAAGCATTTCAAGCGGATTCCACGGAAGCAATTGACATTAGAGATGAGCGAATCGAAGTTGACGAACCCGAATTCGTTACGAATTTCGAGAAAAATTCGATTCGCAACGAATACGAATATCGCCGTGATTATATCGCGCAAATCGCTTCATTAAACTTCATTTTACAGCGATCCAGGCTATTGGAGAGCTAAGATGGCGGATCCATATGTGAGTACATGGGGCAGGGGATTATGGGAGGGCGGGAAACAGCGGCGGGAATGAAGGTAGGCGGGCTGACCCTGAATCACATGTGAGATGCAGCCTATCAGTGCATACCGCATACGTACCTCCAAGTATTGTTCCATTTAGTACCTGTTAAGCTGTCAAGGTGCTCCATACCGTCAAAGTCCAAACCATAGTATCCACCAGCTGGTGTTTTTACAAAAAGAGTTTTTTCTGTCTATACTTGCGCGTATTACTGCCCTCATCAGTGCATACCGCATACGTACATCCAAGTAGTGTACCACCTTGTACCTGTTAATCTGTAAAGGGCCTACATACTGTGAAAGGACAGCCGTAAGTAATCACCTGCTGCTGTTCTAGACAAATACTGTTTAAAGAGTAGTGTAGCGTATTGTAATACCCTCATAAACGCACTAAGTATGTCAGGCAGAGAAATGCCAGGACGTGCACAGAGGAGTGGCAGAGGCCTAAATACTTCAGGCAGAGTTGGCAGCAGACTTGGGGCGAGGGGCAGCAGGAGTCGCAGCGAGAGGCCTGAGCTCCCGTTATCAGCCAGCGGTCGTGTCTCCACCAGCAAACCATCTGCCGTCGTCGATTGGTTAACATGCTCATGCACATCATCACAAGTGACATCTGACACCCCCAGTCAACAGACGGTGGGTTCCTCAGACACAACCCTCAGTTGGCATGGCCCGGGAGCAGTCCCCGTCCTCCCATTGCCTTTGTCCTATGCTGTTCCCTCTCCTAAAGAAGTATCTTATGCAGTGGGTTCAGCTCCACTATTTACTGAGGACGATCTAATAGAGGACAGTCAGCAGCTACTGGACAGCCAGGAAGGGGAGGAGACATGCGCCGCTTGCTCCACTAGGCAGCCAAGTAGTGATGCGGAGAGTGACGTGGGAGGCGGTGTTGCAAGGGTTCAGGATCCTGAAGCAGACACTGTTGGGGAACCTGAGGAGGACATCAGTGACGTGCACACACCTGTTGATGATTATGAAGCAGATCACAATTGGGAGCCAGGTGCAGAAGGGGCTTCATCATCATCATCAGGAGAAGAGAGTTGCAGGTTGCCCTTGAGGCAGCAAGGTGGTAGCACGGTTGCCAGTCAGCGTGGTGGCAGGAGTGGAAATTCAGGAGCCAAATGTGCCCGGGGGGAGACCACCTGCTTTGCGGCAGCCTACCTTTCTGGGAGGTAGTGGAACAGGAGTTCCTGGGGACGGCACAAGTAGCAGTCAATTAGTGTGGACTGTGGGTGGGAAAATCAGCTACTCAGCGGTGTGGAAGTTTTTCATTAGGCATCCGGAGGAGGTTCACGTAGCCACATGCAAGATCTGTCGGCAGAAGGTGAAGCATGGCCAGGGTCCCAATATCGGCACCACGGCCCTGCGTCAACACATGCTTCGCCACCATAAAGCGGCCTGGGAGAACCATGGCTCCGATGTAGTGGTCCAGCCTGCTGCATCACCCAGTGGCCATCCGCTCCCTCCTTCATCCAGCCAAGGCTCCACCACCTCAGCCGAAGGGAGCTGTATGTCAAACCCTCCTTCTGTCGCTCCTGCCTCTCCCGCTTTTAGTCAGCCATTCCGCCAACAATCCATCAGCGAAGCCATGTCCAAGAGACAACAGTCTGCGCCAACTCATCCAACAGCGCAGAAGTTGAATGTGCTCCTGTCCAAGTTGCTGGTGTTGCAGTCCCTCCCTTTTCAAGTGGTGGACTCTGCACCTTTCAGAGAATTGATGGCTTGTGCCGAGGTGGAGAGTCCCAAGCCGTCATTTCTTTGCGAAGAAGGCAGTACCAGCCCTGCATAAGTTTGTACAAGAGAAGGTGGGCCAGTCCTTGAGCCTGTTGGTGTGTTCAAAAGTGCACGGCAGCGCCGACATGTGGAGCTGTAACTACGGGCAGGGACAATACATGTCTTTTACGGCCCACTGGGTAAATGTGGTTCCTGCACAGCCACAACAGCAACTTGGACAGGTCACACCGCTTCCTCCTTCACGCTCTCGCTCCCAGGCAGTTGTTCCTGTTACAGTGTGCAACACCGCCTCCTCATCCTCCACCGTGTCCTCGGCCTCCACTGCACGTCCAAATCTCGGTGGCCCTTCATCGTACCATGTGTGTAGGGCACGTCGGAGTCAAGCTGTTCTTCACATGGTTTGCCTTGGCGAACGGAGTCACACAGGGGAGGAACTGCTAAAGTTAATTCGTAAAGAAATCCGAGTATGGTTTACTCCATGAAATCTGGAAATGGGAACCATGGTGACCGACAACGGGAAGAACATCGTGTCCGCGCTGCGACAAGGAAGTGTGAAACATGCGCACTGCATGGCACACGTGTTGAATCTGGTTGTCAAGCACTTCCTCAAGTCTTCACCCCATTTGCAAAACATCCTGAAAATGACAAGGAAACTGTGCATGCACTTCAGCCACTCGTACACCTCCAAGAACACCTTCCTTGAGCTGCAGTGTCAGAACAGTATCCCACAACATAGTCTTATTTGTGACGTTGCCACACGTTGGAATTCCACCCTCCATATGTTGGACAGACTATACGAACAAAGAAAAGCCATCACCGATTTCTTGATGATCCAAGCAGATAGGAGGACTCCCCTGTGTAACTTCAATGTGAACCAGTGGCAGCTCATACGTGACACCTGCCGTTTGCTGAGGCCCTTTGAGGAAGCCACATTATTTGTGAGTCGCCTGGATTACGCCATGAACGATGTAATTCCACTCCTACATTTCCTACAACAAATGATTGAAACCATGGCTGGTCACGGCAATGGAGACGTTGCACCTACATCTCAAGGCTACATGAGCCCTGTGGGGGCTGAACTGGAGGAGGAGGATGATGAGGGGCAGAGCGGAGCACAGTTTAGATTGGATGAGATGGCCGGTGTTTCTAGTCATCAGACAGGAGAGGAGGAGCAGGAGCAGCCAGAGGAGCTGGAGGGTTATGAGGAAGTTGAGACAGAGGACCCAGACACACCGTGGCAGTATGCAGTGGAGATGGAGGCAGGTAGTCCTTCCGAGTCACTGGCGCAAATGGCACGATGCATGCTCAGTTGCTTGCGTAGTGACCCCCGAACTGCAGTACCAGCTCAATCAGCAGCAGCCTGAGTATACAGTCGCTGATGAGTAGCTTTCTTCACCCGCATAGTGAAGCTACTCATCAGCAGCAGGTAGACATGGAGCAGGACCTGAACCAGCAGGTGGTAGCATACCTTGACATGGCCATGCCAACAACCATTGAAGATCCGCTGGACTTCTGGGCAGCCAAACTTGATTTATGGCCACAACTAGCAGAGTTTGCCCTGGAAAAGCTGTCCTGCCCAGCCAGTAGTGTGCCATCAGAGCGGGTGTTTAGTGCGGCCGGGGCCATAGTCACCCCAAGGCGAACTTGTTTGTCTACTAAAAATGTGGAGAGACTGACGTTTGTCAACATGAATCAGGGATGGATCAGACAGGATTTCCAGCCACCAATGACAGATGGGTCTGAGTAGATTGACCATGCTCCTACAACAAAATTTTCTTTATTATGGTTGGTTATGAAACCCTCCTGGGGCAGACCTGGGCATTGTACGGCCCGCTTGCCACATACGGCCCTTTGATTGGCTCTGACCGGCCCACGCTGACTGGGGCACAACTATGCTGCCTAATCTGGGGGACAACTATGCTGCCTAATCTGGGGGACAACTATGCTCCTAATCTGGGGGACAACTATGCTCCTAATCTGGGGGACAACTATGCTGCCTAATCTGGGGGACAACTATGCTGCCTAATCTGGGGGACAACTATGCTCCTAATCTGGGGGACAACTATGCTCCTAATCTGGGGGACAACTATGCTCCTAATCTGGGGGACAACTATGCTCCTAATCTGGGGGACATCTATGGTCCTAATCTGGGGGACATCTATGGTCCTAATCTGGGGGACATCTATGCTGCCTAATCTGGGGGACAACTATGCTCCTAATATGGGGGAAACTGATGCTTCTGGCCTTGGGCCTGTAATTTTTTGAAGTTTAGCAGTAGATAAATACATGCTTAATGCAAATGTAAACATTGATCTTTAAATGTAAGGGGTTATGAAACGCTCTTGGGTACTGCGAATGACTGCTCCAGACTCATTCTGTGTCTTTCACAAACTACTTGCCTCCCTGGTGCCTCTGGCCTTGGGTTTTAAATTTTTGGATGTTTAGCAGTAGCTAAATACATGTTTAATGCAAATTTCAACAATGATCGTTAAATTCTCGGCTCTGTGCCAGGGCCTTTTCCTACCCCGCCTGGGCCGATCCGAGGACCTCACTAACCAATACAATTGGTTGTAGCGACGGGCGGTGTGTACAAAGGGCAGGGACTTAATAAACGCCAGTTTATGACCCTCACATACTGGTAATTCCTCGTTTTAAGGGTAAATAATTGCAATCCCAGATCCCTATCACGAACTGGTTTCAGCGTGTAACACGCACCTGTCCTTGAAAGATAGAGACGCTAATCCGTTCAGTGGAGCACTAGTGCGGCCCAGGACATCTGAGGCCATAACACACCTGTTATTGCTCGATCTCGCAATTGATGGGGCAAGGTAAGGGGTTATTAAAGCCTCTCGGGTACTGCTGAGACCTACTCCTGACTGCTCCTGGTGCAATGTATGGGGTAATTAAACACTCTTGGGTAGTGTTATTGTTAAATTTACTGATAATTTTATCAGTAATAAAATTGAAATTTGCAGAATGCTAACCGTTACACAACGGAACGCTTGTTGCGTGTGATTTTTTAATGAAAAAATAAAAATAAAAAATCTGGAGAGGGTTTAACTCTGCTTCATCATTTTTGGCGAAAAAAATCCTTTGGTGATCTTATTTTTTGGAGACAGATGCGCTTACACACTTAAATAATTTCAAACATTGTGTGGTTTATTATTTTTGAGAAGACAGTCTTTGGGTGGTCCACCGTCCTGCATTATAGAGTCTTCTGAAATGTTGGATATGCGCTTGTTCTTACACAAAGGTATACATTTTTTTTTTTTTTAAATGTATACAATTTTGTTGATTTTGGGGCGGATTGTGAAGCCCTGGTGTGTACTGGTGCATCAGCCAACTCCAGGCTGTGTCCTTCAGGCAATATATGGGTTACTGCTGCCGCTGTGGTGGGGCCTGGGTCTGTGAATTTCAATTTTTTTGGATAGCGGGCGCTACCTATGAGAAATCTTGGTCATAAATTTCTAATTGTGTTGTTTTTTGGGGGGGATTGTGAAGCCCTGGTGTGTACTGGTGCATCAGCCAACTCCAGGCTGTGTCCTTCAGGCAATATATGGGTTACTGATGCCACAGGGGTGGGGCCTGGGTCTGGAAATTTCTAATTTTTGGATAGGGGGTGCTACCAATGAGAAATCTTTGTCAAAAACTTCTCATATTGTGTTGTTTTTTGGGGGGGATTGTGAAGCCCTGGTGTGTAGTGTACTAGTGCATCAGCCAACTCCAGGCTGTGTCATTCAGCCACTATATGGTCTCCTCATGCTGCCAACACCTCCACGCTGTGTCATTCATCCACTATATGGTCTCCTCATGCTGCCAACACCTCCACACTGTGTCATTCATCCACTATATGGTCTCCTCATGCTGCCAACACCTCCACGCTGTGTCATTCAGCCACTATATGGTCTCCTCATGCTGCCAACACCTCCACGCTGTGTCATTCAGCCACTATATGGTCTCCTCACACTGATGCCACCTCCAGGCTCTATCATTTTGCTGCTGTGCGGCAGTGATTATAAATGCGATGCCGGTAATCTGCATGTTATTCGGAATAACAGTATTATTTCACTACCCCAGCACACTCCATATGTGTTTTAGGACACAGCAAAGTGTTCTATACCCCTATAGAGGCTGCATGTAGGCTAGAAATAGCCGTTTTTAAATATAGATTCGCCGCAAAAAAATTTGGACCGTAACGAACTTTTCCCGAAAATTCTGCGAATCGGCCGAATCGAATTTTTGAAAAGTTCGCTCATCTCTAATTGACATGTTAAAGGGGTACTCCGGTGAAAAACTTTTTTTTTTTTTTTAAATCAACTGGTGCCAGAAAGTTAAACAGATTTGTAAATTACTTCTATTAATTTTTTTTATCCTTCCTGTACTTATTAGCTGCTGAATACTACAGCGGAAATAATTTTCATTTTGAAACACAGAACTGTCTGCTGACATCACAAGCACAGAGCTCTCTGCTGACATCATGACCACAGTGCTCTCTGCTGACATCTCTGTCTATTTTAGGAACTGCCCAGAAGAGCATATGTTTGCTATGTGGATTTCCTTTTACCCTGGACAGTTCCTAAAAATGGACAGAGATGTCAGCAGAGAGCACTGTGGTCGTGATGTCAGCAGAGAGCTCTGTGTTTCAAATGGAAAATAATTTCCACTGTAGTATTCAGCAGCTAATAAGTACAGGAAGGATTAAGATTTTTTTAATAGAAGTAATTTACAAATCTGTTTAACTTTCTGGCACCAGTTGATTTAAAAAAAAAAAAAAAAAAGTTTTTCACCGGAGTACCCCTTTAAGGGTCTATTCACACGGCAGAATGTCCGCATGCGGATTCCGTCTCGTACGGATGTGCGGAAATTGTGCCGTGTGAATAGACCCGAATTCATTCTGCGGAGGCCTGAATCAGGATTTCCGAGGAAGATGTTTCCTCTACGGAAATCCCGCCATATGCACGGTACAGCAAAATCCTATTGAACACAATGGGGCTCTGCTTTAACGGAATTTCCGAGCGTATGAACATTGCCTTACATGGCTGCACCAATTTTTCCAAAACCTTCTAATGGTAAAACTTAAAGGGGTGCTCCGGTGGAAAACATATATTTTTTTTTTTAAATCAACTGGTGCCAGAAAGTTAAACAGATTTGTAAATGACTTCTATTAAAAAAATCTTTATCCTTCCAGTACTTTTTAGCAGCTGTATGCTACAGAAGAAATTCTATTCTTTTTTTAATTTCTTTTTTGTCTTGTCCACCGTGCTCTCTGCTGACACCTGATGCCCGTATCAGGAACTGTCCAGAGCAGGAGAAAATCCCCATAGCAAATCTATGCTGCTCTGGACAGTTCCACATTATTCATTACGTGCCTGTTGTTGTTGTTGTGAGGTTTACGCTGGATTGACGCCGCTGCCACAACATCATTTTATCAGCCAATCATCCCGTTTGATGGTGCTCCGTCCTTCCGGGGCGACAATTGTTCATGTTTAAGGGTACGTTCACACGGGCAGATTTTTTTTGCGGGTTTTCCGCTGCGTATTTGAAAGGGGGCAGGATCTTCTCGGCTGTCCGCAGCAGATTTTCCGCGGCGGAATTTACGCTGCGGAAAATCCGCCACATGCCCCATTGAAGTCAGTAGTGACGGATTTTCTGCAGCTTAAAGGGGTATTCCAGGCAAAAACTTTTTTTTATATATCAACTGGCTCCGGAAAGTTAAACAGATTTGTAAATTACTTCTATTAAAAAATCTTAATCCTTCCAATAGTTATTAGCTTCTGAAGTTTTCTGTCTAACTGCTCAATGATGATGTCACGTCCCGGGAGCTGTGCAGTTCCTATGGGGATATTTTCCCATCATGCACAGCTCCCGGGACGTGACATCATCATTGAGCAGTTAGACAGAAAACTTCAGAAGCTAATAACTATTGGAAGGATTAAGATTTTTTAATAGAAGTAATTTACAAATCTGTTTAACTTTCTGGAGCCAGTTGAGATATATATAAAAAAGTTTTTGCCTGGAATACCCCTTTAAATTCCGCCGCGTAAAATCTGCTGCGGACAGCCGAGAAGAGCCCGCCCACTTTCAAATACGCAGCGGAAAACCCGCTAAATAATCCGCGCGGGTGAAAGTACCCTTAGGGTACGTTCACACGGGCGGATTTTTTTTGTAGGTTTTCCGCTGCGTATTTGAAAGGGGGCGGGCTCCTCTCGGCTGTCCGCAGCAGATTTTCTGCGTCGGAATTTACGCTGCGGAAAACCCGCCACAAGCCACATTGAAGTCAGTAGGGACTGCGGCGGACTTTCTGAAGCGTAAATTCCGCAGCGGAAAATCTGCTGCGGACAGCCGAGAAGAGCCCGCCCACTTTCAAATGCGCAGCGGAAAATCCGCCCGTGTGAATGTACCCTTATAGTTTATTTAATTAAATCAGTGTTTCCCAACCAGGGTGCCTCCAGCTGTTGCAAAACTACAACTCCTAGCATGCCCGGACAGCCGAAGGCTGTCCGGGCATGCTAGGAGTTGTAGTTTTGCAACAGCTGGAGGCACCCTGGTTGGGAAACACTGAGTTACATGATGGCAGCAGGGGGAACAATAACCTAGATATTGGCTCGGCTGAGTCTGGACAGCAGGATGGTTGGCATTGGTACCAGGATGCCGCTGCGGTTTTATCCCGGGCACAGTATGGCGTCTTCTGTCACATTGTATGTTCACAGTCCGGATGAAGAGGTATCACAGCTATGTATCTAAGCAAAATTCTGGTGATGGGGAATCCAGGGGTCAGGGGTCAACTGCAGACAGGGCATTACATCTCTCGCTAAATTGCCAAATATTCCCGAACCCTCAGCAGCCGTATTATTGCCACCATCTGTAAATACATTTTATGAGCTCCAGTACGGTACACCATCAGGCAGGACAGCTGGTCATGGATATAATGCTGACTGTGCCCACAACGTGCCATGGTCATCAACAATACTGTCATACCCATTCACACAGCAAGACAGTATGTTTCAGAGAGAGTACGGTTTATGTAAGTACACATTTTGTCACAACGACCAGTATAATGGCAGTTTTATGCATCTACCTGGCGGCATTTTTATACTGTATATTCTTATACAAAGGGGGCAGTATTATAGTAGTTATATTCTTGTATATAGGAGCAGTATTATAGTAGTTATATTCTTGTATATAGGAGCAGTATTATAGTAGTTATATTCTTGTATATGGGAGCAGTATTATAGTAGTTATATTCTTGTATATAGGAGCAGCATTATAGTAGTTATATTCTTGTACATATGGGACAGTATTATAGTAGCTATATTCTTGTATATAGGAGCAGTATTATAGTAGTTATATTCTTGTATATAGGAGCAGTATTATAGTAGTTATATTCTTGTATATAGGAGCAGTATTATAGTAGTTATATTCTTGTATATAGGAGGCAGTATTATAGTAGTTATATTCTTGTATATAGGAGCAGTATTATACTAGTTCTATTCTTGTATATAGGAGCAGTATTATAGTAGTTATATTCTTGTATATAGGAGCAGTATTATAGTAGTTATATTCTTGTATATAGGAGCAGTATTATAGTAGTTATATTCTTGTATATAGGAGCAGTATTATAGTAGTTATATTCTTGTATATAGGAGCAGTATTATAGTAGTTATATTCTTGTATATAGGAGCAGTATTATAGTAGTTATATTCTTGTATATAGGAGCAGTATTATAGTAGTTATATTCTTGTATATAGGAGCAGTATTATAGTAGTTATATTCTTGTATATAGGAGCAGTATTATAGTAGTTATATTCTTGTACATAAGGGGCAATATTCTAGAAATGGTATTCTAGTACAGTATTATAGTAGTTATAGTATTATACATGGGGGCAGTAATATAGTAGTTATAGTACCACTGTACTGTTCCCGGGATCTAGGAAGTAAAAGGGTTAAAGGGGTATTCCAGGCAAAACCTTTTTATATATATATATATATATATATATATATATATATATCACAACTGGCTCCGGAAAGTTAAACAGATTTGTAAATTACTTCTATTAAAAAATCTTAATCCTTCCAATAGTTATTAGCTTCTGAAGTTTTCTGTCTAACTGCTCAATGATGATGTCACGTCCTGGGAGCTGTGCATGATGGGAGAATATCCCCATAGGAACTGCACAGCTCCCGGGACGTGAGTCATCAGAGAGCAGTTAGACAGAAAACAACAACTCCACTTCAGAAGCTAATAACTATTGGAAGGATTAAGATTTTTTAATAGAAGTAATTTACAAATCTGTTTAACTTTCCGGAGCCAGTTGATATATAAAAAAAAGTTTTGGCCTTGAATACCCCTTTAATCACTGTAGACATGGTGACCTGGGATTATAGTGTTCTCCTTGATGTTTTAGGGCAATGAAGATATTAATATATATTTTGTATGCCCAGTGTCTAGCAGGTCATGACCTCAGAAGTTTTAGGACTGGAGCAATTGTGGTCAAAGTGTAAAAATATAGATGGCAGGGCTTTCTATATTTAGTCTCCTAATCCCAGATGTTGTATTTACGGTATAATTTGACTCTTTGATTTCCATTCATCGCTGATCTGGGGTAAATAATAGAGTAAATGAATGACGCGTTTCGGAGCCATTATCCTTTACTTTACAGATTGTCTAATTGTTCGGCGCTGTGAATCGCTTCTTTGATGAGAATAATTGGCGGAGGATTCCTGTAGCAGAGCCCTGTCACGGCATAAGCGGCGGCGGTATTTTTTTTATTTTTAGATTTTTATCACTTTCCTCTGAAATGACGATTATGAGTGTTATTTAGAATAGTCCTAAAGACCTCTCAGGGGAATGTTATACACTGCGCAGCATCTCCTAAGTGTGCGCGCCGGAGGGTAAAGTATGTACACCCCGCTGCACCACACGTCTCCCGTCGTCCTCTGAGGTGTTCTATTTATGTACCGCGTACAACTCATGAAGTCTTTGTGATGAGCAGATGTTGGGAAATGTTGAACAGTGTTAGGAATGAAGCCAAACGATAACATAGCGCCAGATAGTGGGGGAAGGGTTGATCTATCTGTTCTATTGGATGGTTTGACGACAAAAATGATGACCATTACAAGGCCGGAGCTCAATGCTTGTGCCAAAAAATCATCGGAAATCTCCATTGTGTATCCGCTTCCGAAACCTACCCTAGAATTTCACTCTACATTCAATATTTTACCTCTACAGTCAGGCTAAGGGCGGGTTCACACCACGATTTTGCTGTACGGTTTCATAAAAAAAAAAAAAAAAACTGATGCAACCGTACAGAAAACCGTGCCCATAGACTTCCCACTCAAAACTGTATGCACCATAATGTCTCCGTTTTTCAAACCATACGTTTTTTTTACTTGTTTTTTTTTTTCCCGGACAGAAAACTGTGGCCTACCACGGTTTTTGATCTGGGTGAAAAACCGTATTAAACCATATACGTTTTTTTTTATTTTTTAACATGGGAGTCAAAGGGAACCGTACAGAACCGTATGTGCTTGTCACGATCCGGACTGGTATGCAGGTAGTGGATCCTCTGGTCAGTGAGGCGATGACGCGGGCCGTACCGGGGGACCGGTTCTAAGGAGTTACTGGTTTTCACTAGAGCCTGCCGCAAGGCGAGATGGGATTGCTGGGGCAGGTAACTCCCAGGTCGTATCCCCTGATAGCGACTCAACCCCACTGACAGCTGAGATAGACGTGGTACAGAAGGACTAGACAGAGGCAAGGTCAGACGTAGCAGAAGGTCAGGGCAGGCGGCAATGGTACGTAGTCAGGGACAACAGCAGAAGGTCTGGATACACAAGTTATGGCACACACTAAACGCTTTCACAAGGCACTAGGCAACAAGATCCGGCAGGGACAGGAAGGGGAAGTGAGTTTATATAGTATTCACAGTAATTAGGACTGATTAGGAACAGATTGGGCCAGGCACCAATTAATGGTGCACTTGCCCTTTAAATCTGAGAGACCTAGAGAGCGGGACCCCGCGCGTCGCGGCTGAGGCAGAGGATGGGGCAGATAATCAGAACGGGATGCGATCCGCAAGCGGACTAGTGCCGCCATGTGGATCGCATCCCCGTCGGCAGCACTGTAGCAGCGCTCCCGGTCAGGGTGAGAGACCGTGGCGCTGCAGGAGACCAGACGCTGCGAGCGCTCCAGGATGGATACGGCACCCGGAGCGCTCGACGTTAGAGTGCTTACTGTATCCAAAGTCTCTGTGTAGACGCCCAAGTGTGGATATTCAGCACCTCCACAATAGAATCCTATATAAAAGGACATGGGCTGTTAGAATAAATTCCAGCATTCACGTTCAGACGGTTCATCTTTTTCTTATTTATTCAGATATTTCTGTCGTTTTAATCAGCTTTTCAGATGGGATGTCGGCACACAACAAGTCTAGCAGAGGTCTTATCTTACTGACTAGGAGCCACCAGGGTCATGACGTATGTGCGTACGGTTCCATCCGGTTTTCACCATACGGTTTTTGACTTTCCACAGTTTTTTTTTCTTGGAATTTCAATCAAACAAGTGAAACTTTATTCATAATGGAGTGAAAAGTTCAAAACGTATAGGTTTTTTTTCTTTAAAAACGGATGCAAACATACCTTATATACTCGAGTATAAGCCGAGTATTTCAGCACGACTTTTCGTGCTGAAAACACCCCCCTCGGCTTATACTCGAGTGAACTCTCGACCCGCAGTGGTCTTTAACCTGCGGACCTCCAGAGATTTCAAAACTACAACTCCCAGCAAGCCCGGGCAGCCATCGGCTGTCCGGGCTTGCTGGGAGTTGTAGTTTTGAAACCTCCGGAGGTCCGCAGGTTGAAGACCACTGCGGCCTTCGACATCATCCAGCCCCCTCTCGCCCCCCTTTAGTTCTGTACAGTACTCACCTCCGCTCGGCGCTGGTCCGGTGCTGCAGGACTGTCCGGTGAGGAGGTGGTCCGGTGGGATAGTGGTTCCGGGCTGCTATCTTCACCGGGGAGGCCTCTTCTAAGCGCTTCGGGCCCGGCCCCAGAATAGTCACGTTGCCTTGACAACGACGCAGAGGTGCGTTCATTGCCAACGTACTTCTGCGTCATTGTCAAGGCAACGGCTCTATTCCGGGCCGGAAGCGCGGAGAAGAGGCGCCCCCAGTGAAGATAGCAGCCCGGAACCACTATCCCACCAGACCACCTCCTCACCGGACAGTCCTGCAGGACCGGACCAGCGCCGAGCGTAGGTGAGTACTGTACAGAACTAAAGGGGGGTGAGAGGGGGCTGGATGATGTCGAAGGCCGCAGTGGTCTTCAACCTGCGGACCTCCGGAGGTTTCAAAACTACAACTCCCAGCAAGCCCGGACAGCCGATGGCTGCCCGGGCTTGCTGGGAGTTGTAGTTTTGAAACCTCTGGAGGTCCGCAGGTTGAAGACCACTGAGGGCGGATGATGAGAAGAGGATGATGAAGGGGGGTGTGGGATGATGACAAGAGGATGATGAAGGGGGGGTGTGGGATGATGACAAGGGGGGTGGGGATGATGACAAGGGGATGATGAAGGGGGGGTGTGGGATGATTACAAGGGGATGATGAAGGGGGTGGGGATGATGACAAGGGGATGATGAAGGGGGTGGGGATGATGACAAGGGGATGATGAAGGGGGGTGGGGATGATGACAAGGGGATGATGAAGGGGGGTGGGGATGATGACAAGGGGATGATGAAGGGGGGGTGTGGGATGATGACAAGGGGATAATGACAGGTGATGATGATGAGGGTCTGGATGATGACAGGCGGTGATGATGATGAGGATGTTAATGACGGGTCTGGATGATGACAGGGGGGGGATGATGTATTTCCCACCCTAGGCTTATACTCGAGTCAATAACTTTTCCTGGGATTTTGGGTTGAAATTAGGGGCCTCGGCTTATACTCGGGTCGGCTTATACTCGAGTATGTACGGTACATCATTTTTCAAACCGTATACAGATAAAAATTTGTTGCAAAAATAAAAAAAATACCGGCCATGCTAATTTTTCATAATTAATTATATATGCGTGACATCACAGGATATTCATATGCGGGGGAAATTTTGTCCTATTCTCACCCCTATAACTTTTTATTATTTCTCCTTCTACGGGCCTGTATGAGGGCTCATTTTTTGTGCCCGATCTGTATTTTTCAACAGGACCATTTTTGTTTTCATGTGACTTTTTGATCGCTTTTTTTTTTTAAATTAAATTTGAAAGTTGCAGTTATTTACTAACTACAACTCCCAGAATGCCCTGATACAGCCTGTGGCTCAGCAGCTGCTACATGTTGGACTATATAGTAGTATATAGTATAGGTCAATGTTTTCCAACTAGGGGTGCCTCCAGCTGTTGCAAAACTGAAACTCCCAGCATGCTCAGCAGCTGCTACATGATAGACTTTACAGTAGTATATAGTATTGATCAGTGTTTCTCAACTACGGGTGCCTCCAGCATGTTGGAAAACTACAACTCCCAGCATGTTGGACTATATAGCAGTATATAGTATAGGCCAATGTTTCCCAACCAGGGGTGCCTCCAGCTGTTGCAAAACTACAACTCCCAGCATGTTGAACTATACAGTAGTATATAGTATAGGTCAATGTTTCCCAACCAGGGGTGCCTCCAGCTGTGGCAAAACTACAACTCCCAGCAGTTGGACTATATAGTAGTATATAGTATAGGCCAATGTTTCCCCACCAGGGGTGCCTCCAGCTGTTGCAAAACTACAACTCCCTGCATGTTGGACTATACAGTAGTATATAGTATAGGCCAATGTTTCCCCACCAGGGGTGCCTCCAGCTGTTGCAAAACTACAACTCCCAGCATGTTGGACTATATATAGTAGTATATAGTATAGGCCAATGTTTCCCAACCAGGGGTGCCTCCAGCTGGTGCAAAACTACAACTCCCAGCATGCCCGGACAGCCAACGGATAAATTCCGGCCATTGCATTGCCAGTATTTTTTTTATATATAAAAATACTGTCAGGGTGGCCAAAATACCGGCTGTTCTGGTAAAATACCGGCTATTCTGGTAAAATACCGGCTATTCTGGTAAAATACCGGCCAGGTGGCGACCCTATTTGTGAAGGGGTGTGAGAACTTTATATACCTTTTATATTAGGAAATCGTCAAGTTTTAGAGACCGGAGAGATTCATCAGAGGCATCTTGCGATATTTTTCGAAAATGTAAGTCAGATGGAGCTCCCCTTTAAATCACTAAAGATAAGCGCTCGGTTGTATTTCTTGGAACCCAACCTGTAATCCAGTATTTTCATATTTCCTGGAACATCTCAGGTTGTAATTATATAGAACAGGTTCCCTGCCTTCTCATCGACAATCCTCAAATCTCCACTTACCGACGCCTCGAGTGTCGTTCACGGTACTGAAGCTATAGTTTTACCTCTTAAGTTATCCGCTGCAATTCACATAAGTAACACTCCTTCCCGGCTGATATAATCAGTATTTTTGGAATATGGATGTAATTGTTTGTGATCACTTTAGGCGTTGAGTTTAGCAAAAAGTAGAGAAGTTCGGAAGTCATACGTAAGGTTGTGTGGGGGTGGATTGTGTGGCTAGCCTTGTGGGGGTGTAGGGTAGTTAGGGTGTTGCGGTTCGGGATGATAAAGGGCGCTGTTAACCTTCGTCACTCGTGACGCCAGGGTGTGGGTTAAAGGGGTACTCCGGTGAAAACTTTTTTTCTTTTAAATCAACTGGTGGCAGAAAGTTAAACATATTTGTAAATTACTTCTATTAAAAAATCTTAATCCTTCCTGTACTTATTAGCTGCTGAATACTACAGAGGAAATTATTTTCTTTTTGGAATGCTCTCTGATGACATCACGAGCATTCTGCTGATGTTATAATAATAATAATAACGCTTTATTTATTGTTACGCCGAGCGCTCCGGGTCCCCGCTCCTCCCCGGAGCGCTGGCAGCGTTCTCTCATTCGCAGCGCCCCGGTCAGACCTGCTGACCGGGTGCGCTGCGATATTACTCCCAGCCGGGATGCGATTCGCGATGCGGGACGCGCCCGCTCGCGATGCGCATCTCGGCTACCTGACCCGTTCCCCGTCTGTGTTGTCCCTAAGGAGCGGGGCCGCGCGCGCGCCGGGTCTCTGCGATTTAAAGGGCCACTGCGCCACTGATTGGCGCAGCAGGCCTAATCTGTATCCTCACCTGTGCACTCCCTACTTATACCTCACTTCCCCTGCACTCCCTCGCCGGCTCTTGTTGCCATTGTGCCGGTGAAAGCGTTTCCTTGTGTGTTCCTAACCTGTGTTCCAGACCTCCTGCCGTTGCCCCTGACTACGATCCTTGCTGCCTGCCCTGACCTTCTGCTACGTCCGACCTTGCTCTTGTCTACTCCCTTGTACCGCGCTTATCTCAGCAGTCAGAGAGGTTGAGCCGTTGCCGGTGGATACGACCTGGTTGCTACCGCCGCTGCAAGACCATCCCTGGTGAATACCAGTAGCAACTTAGAACCGGTCCACCGACACGGTCCACGCCAATCCCTCTCTGGCACAGAGGATCCACCTCCAGCCAGCCGAATCGTGACATTTATTGTTGTCCTTAGTGGGATTTGAACCCAAGTCCCCAGCACTGCAAGGCAGCAGTGCTAACCACTGAGCCACCATGCTGCCCTTAGCATACATCTGCTATGCACGGTTGCTAAAATGGACAGAGATGTCAGCAGAGAGCTCTGTGCTCGTGATGTCATCAGTG
This sequence comes from Hyla sarda, assembly GCF_029499605.1. Classification (NCBI taxonomy): domain Eukaryota; kingdom Metazoa; phylum Chordata; class Amphibia; order Anura; family Hylidae; genus Hyla; species Hyla sarda. The sequence goes on along the minus strand of NC_079190.1, from coordinate 494,605,995 downwards.
TTCCAAAAAGAAAGGAATTTCCTCTGTAGCATTCAGCAGCTAATAAGTACTGGAAGGATTGAGATTTTTTTAATAGAAGTAATTTACAATTATGTTTAACTTTCTGCCACCGGTTGATTTAAAAGAAAAAAGGCTTTCACCGGAGTACCCCTTTAAATACTGTAATCTTGACAGGTCTATTGCCACCCTTCCCAAGAGCAATAGGTGATGCAGAAATAAAGGATTGTCCACAACCGCTGTTAACTGAAAACTTGCAGGAACTTTTACTGAAGAATTTCTGTACATGCAGCAATAGTAACAGTCCAGATAACAGAGTCTCTACAGATAAAGCTGAGCAGCGATTGACAGTCGGTTGGGATCAGATAAGCTCAATTTAGCTTCTTAGGGATTTTGTAGCATAGATCCGCTGGATTTAAGGGTGCGTTTAGGTCCAGTGATCTTGCGGGGAGTAGCGGGGAATTGCTTAGTCTATCCACTATGTTAGAGGCCGAGGCCACAAGGCTTTGGCCTAGTAAATCGTCTTGTAAGCTGCGGAGGGCCTATCTCTTCCATAGTCAGCAACCCAAGAGAGCGACCAAGATGGCGCAGGTCCCTTATATGGACAGGGGCCGGCCGTTTTGGATTGGTCCGTAACAACTGTCACTCACCGTTACAGTGCATTGTGGGTGAACGCGTCATGGGAACCTCCAAAGGTCCTGTAGCAAAACCATAGAGTTCTAAACCTAATAACGTGACCCGCAGGTCCTGCTACGCTCGAACAGGTAGGCAATTAAATATATACATATATCTATACTTACATTTATAAGAACTTCTATACAGTTATAGAATAACTGAGGGGTGACAAGGGGTTAACTATAGAAGAGGGACCCCGACGTCCTAGGGACTCTGACTATGGGGACCTCTATAAAGGTAACGTATGAAATACGGTACCGGGACACCACAATTGTATCACGGGTGTACGTAAGCGGGGGTCTCCATAGCATCTAAGTGCCCACTCCCTCGTACCAGTACACTAGTTGCAACTTCCATAAACCACTGTCTCATTTGCTAACATGTCTGCATTGGGTCACATCGGCAATAGGAAAGAAGGTTCTGCAAGAAGGAGCTGGGCCACTGGGGCTATAGTAGGTGTAGTTAAAGGGGTACTCCAGTGAAAAACTTTTTTTTTTTAATCAACTGGTGCCAGAAAGTTAAACAGATTTGTAAATTACTTCTTTAAAAAAATCTTAATCCTTCCAGTACTTATTAGCTGCTGAATACTACAAAGGAAATTCTTTTTTTTTCGGACACAGTGCTCTCTGCTGACATCACAAGCACAGTGCTCTCTGCTGACATCTCTGTCCGTTTTAAGATCTGTCCAGAGTAGGAGAAAATCCCCCATAGCAAACATATGCTGCTCTGGACAGTTCCTAAAATGGACAGAGATGTCAGCAGAGAGCACTGTGTTCCAAAAAGGAAATAATTTCCTCTGTAGTATTCAGCAGCTAATAAGTACTGGAAGGATTAAGATTTTTTAATAGAACTAATTTACAAATCGGTTTAACTTTCTGGCACCAGTTGATAAAAAAAAAAAAAAAGTTTTCCACCGGAGTACCCCTTTAATGGAGCACCGCCCATGAGGATCAGGTGGACCCTTACCTGACTGTGTGTTGTCCCCGCACCAATAGCTGTTCTATGGCTTTGGGCTGTCTCGGGCAGCTTGGCAGCACAAGGTGTTGGGCCCATCAGAGTTTCACAGTTAAATCAATTATATTTATATTATAATGTCAGATAATATATTTTCTTTAATTAATTCTACTATTGTTATATTTATATATGTTTTTCCATGTTACTGTACCTTTAATTGAGAGCAGTGAACCCCGTGTAACCCTGTTTGCCAATGGGATCCCCTAAAGTCTCCCCTGTATAGTGTAGTGGGGGAGGAGTTTCCCCAGTTCACCCCAGTATGGCTCCTGAGCAGCAGCTTAGCTCAGGTGTGCTGTGTGTTGTGTGCTCTGCGGAGAGGCCGACTTCAAATCTAATCTCTCAACTGGTCATCCTGCAAGTATTACTCACAAAGAGGAAGTTCATGCCTCTGCGGAACGTTCTTTAGTACCTTGACAGGACCCTAGCTACCAGGATTCAATCTTCCATCTCACAAGTCAGTATAAATCTGTTTGGTGTAAGGACCAGAAGTCCAAGCAAGGCAACAGGACTCCCAAACAGGACACACCTAAAGGCAGCTGTCCGTGTAATACCATCTCCACCAGCTCAGTAAAGACAGTTATCCGTAACCTTACATCGGTGTGTTCATTTACTCCCCGTGTCTGGCCCAGGAGATGCTGTCTACAACCTCAGACCGTGTATAGGATAACGGTGCCCTGGCGTCACAAAGTGATCAGGTATTTTTACTAACACCCCGTGGACACCACAACTGTACGGAGAATGCATACCTACCTTTCTTGCATGTGGCTTCTTGGACTTGTACAAGTGGTCATTAATGACGGGCACTGCCAGTAGATATGGGAGAGGGATTTACATTGGCATCTGGGTGTTTACATTATATCTTCTAATGCAGGACAGCTCGGCGCAAGAACATTTATGACTGTATTCTTTGTATTTATAGTTCCTTATAAAACACTATCTGTAACTGTTATGTGGACATTGACTTGCACTATTATGGGGTCACTTCATCTGGGGCATTTATTATGAGGGCATTGTGGCTGGTATTACAGCTAGGAGGGGCACGGGGGCTGGGTGTATTATGGTGTCACTGTGGCAGGGAACACTGGAGCGGACTCTTTTATGGTGCCATGGAGGCTGGTTGTTATAGAGGCATCGTGACCTTGTATGTTTTAAGTGATTTTGGTCGGCTATGTTGTCAGAGTTATGCTTATCAGGCAGTGTAAAGAGAAAATTGTCGGGCACTGTAAGAACAGTTCCTGTGCTAATCTGTGTTATGGGCAAACTGCGGAGGCACTCCTATGCCATTATTGTGGCTGACTGACACTGTTCTGTGGCCAGTTTGTAATACGCTCTGTTATGGTGGCATTGTGAATGGCATTGTTATGAGGTATTATGGTAGAACATGTTATGAGAACACCGATTGGCACTGTTACGGTGTTACCATATTTATCCTTGACATGACTATAACCATTCAAACTTCTAAGACAGCTAATTAATAAATAGCCTATTTGAATTGGATACTGATCAATATAATTTCCTTTTCTCTTTTTATATTTTTTAAGATTGTAGATTTATTTATGCTATTGCCATGTAGGGCATAGAATAGTGCATCCCAGAGCTCACCCAGAACCTCTTTTCCTACCTAGTTGCATATCCTAAATACGCAAGTAGAGGATGTACAACTGGTCGACTGTCCCTGCGCTGAGGTAAAGGGCAGGAGTGTCACAAGTCAAAGCAATAAACAATGATCAGGGAAACCAGGTCCAGATATGAAGGGTAACAAGCAAAAACTAAAGTCAAGAGGCAGACAGGGAATGCACAACAAATGTAAAATCAGTCAACAAGTCAGGTCTTTACCAGAGAGAGCAAGGCAGTACCGATACAGAAGTCAGGAGAATGGTCAGGAGACAATAGCCAAGGGTTAAATATACACAGTATAGTAAAGCAGGAACAAGAGCTGATAGACAAACAAACATGAGAAATGAATGGCAGGCTGGAGATATATATGCACCTGGGGAGAATGTGGACACAGAGAGCTGATGTCATAGTCCAGGCCCCCTGATAGGACTGAGCATTGCCACAGCTGAGCATGATGCTAGCCAAACAGAAAACCTAATCCTTAATCCTTTACAGCAGCCATAGGAGCCTGTAGTTCGGAGGTGACTGGTTGACTTCTATGGAGGAGTGTTGTGAGCATGCTTTGTGACCTGTGCTGAGGTCAGTGAGCAGGGAGGGGTAGCATAAGAGATGTAACCATCACCTATTGTGAATGGCGGATCCTATGTGTTACCAATCAATGTAATCCTGCTTTTCATAGGAAAGAGAATACTGAGAAGTGATGTGTTCAGAACAAAGCTCTTATAATAATGGTCAGTGCAAAAGCTGCAAGATATTAGGATTGTATTAAATAATAAATAAAATAATGAAGTAATAATAAAGACATTAGCTTCTTATCTGATGATTACTCACTGACATCTTTTTGTCACATTATTATTTTTTTGTGTATCCTATTTGATTTACATTTTTTAAGGAATCGGTTCCACATTTTCTTCATTTATTTGATTTCCCGGTTGCCAATTTGGCATAAAGCCTAAATGCCGTAAAGTGCTCGGAATGTAATTGAGGGCAATGAGAAGATGCGACAACGTCTCTCTCCTCCGCTCCCCTCGGGGCTACAAGGGAAGATTTCTGGTGGAGCGGATTCCGTCTTCCAGTTCAGTAGCATTTTGTGAAGTCAAGAGTGCGGGCCTAACAGGCGGGAAGACGGAGAGCCGGGGAAGAATTTACCATCTGTCACAACACAAACACCAGCGAGCGTTTTATTTTCTCCAAACAGTTTATCAGTTTGTTGATGTGGAAATAAATTGTGATCATTATACTAAATCAGTCAGTTGTTGCTTTTAAACATTTGCCGGCACGTGTGAGTCAACAAAGCGGCCCCCGAACGGGTGTTCTCCGGATCTTACTACACAAATTTACGTGGTAAATTTACACATGCCTTGTCAATGTAATTGGGGTGTAAATGCGCCGAAGACACCGCTGCTAATTGGGGTTAATAGAGAAAGAAACAAAAGCGCTGCTTATCTTCTGTGGGTCATACCAGTCTGGGGATAGAAAGACTCTCTAAATTATCTCCACTTACTTTACCAGGTCCTGAAGGCCCTCAACTTGTTGTCCACTTTTTCTTCCAGCTAGTCAGTGATAGGGTGCTAAGGGGGATGGTTCCAGTGTTTGAGTGGGTCTCCTGTCTACTTTGCCCTTGTTTTGACAAGCAGTCCATTGATTTATCTATCATTTCAACAAGGTAGTCTGTAAACCAAGGACTGCGATGTCAACCTCCACAAAATTTTCTACCAAAGTGTGAGAGAAGTTTTCCTTCTGTAGGTGTCAGGCTGGCCCTGACCTAATACTTGGCCCAAAAATCGTCCGTGTAAGACATAAAGGCCGTTGTACAACCTTTACTACTTTCTTCAAAGACAAAATTTGTACAGAAATGAGATTCATAGACAGACTAGTTTTGTGAAATGACATATGTGTGGTGACACGGCGGTGCAAGATATACTTGTCTAATTGTGACGCCAGGGCACCGTTAACCTATACAGTCTGCGGTGGAGACAGCTTCTCCAGCAATAAACACACCGAAGCCAGGTTATGGATAACTGGCTTTTTACTGAGGCAGGAGCAGATGTTACTATATTCGCAATACAGAGCAGAGTAGAAGGGAGTGTATGTGCAGTGTAATTCCGGGGAAGCCCTGTGGCTTTGCTGGGACCCACTTGAATTGACTTGAATTGACTTGCTATTAGAAATGATGGACTTGAGACTTGACATAGATATCCCATGCTGACTAGGGTTCTGCTAAGGTCCAATTTACTGACAACGCCAGGGTATGAACCCACAATATCGGAACACTTGCAGAATGGCGGGTTGAATTGATAAGAGATTTTCTTTAGGCTTCCCTTGGAATCACCTCACAATTCTTCCGACTTCTTTCCACACTGCGGCTCACATGGAGCTCTGAACACAGCAACAACTCAGTTGTAGTGAGCACTGACTGAATAGCCCCCCCTACACTATATACAGGGCAATTTGGGGGTTCCCATTGGGCAATCAGGGTCCCATGGGTAAATATCCAGTACATTCCTTAAATGTACAGTGCAACACAATATAAATTAACAGAACAAATATTACAATGAACATCACAGCATCACCTGAGCGGCATGGCCTAGCGCAGGCACCTAAAGCAATGTTTACCTGACAGGACGCACTCCAGTACTGGGATACCACATATGTGGGACTTATGTGAATGATGTGCCTGGCTTTAGCAGACCTAGGTCCACTAGACATGGTCTCCTCAGTAAAGCAATACTTAGGGACACACAGGTGGCTCTGGCAAAGGCCAGCCAAGAACTAACTAGAACAGGTTTAGGTCCACCCAGTGACTATGGGCTCTTGGCTGCCCTTCCATACTACCTTAGGTCTCTAGTCTCCATAATATCCTACTTCTTACATGGTGGATGCATGACTGTGTGGTACCTGCTGGGATGATGAGCCTTAGGCTAGTTGGGAGCAGTAGCACCAAGGATATGTCATGTGCCAGGCCGGTGTATCCAACCTGATGTTCCCCTGTGAGCCCAACAATCCTTTTGTCAATTGAGTTATTCTCAAAGTGCAAGAGAAAGTGCAGGAATGAGACTTGAAGTCACCCGACCTATAGGGAGGGTACATATGGACTGTGGGGGACCATGTTTTGACAGGATTGAAAGAAAACAGAAAGAATATCCCAGCCAGATTTAGTGATGGGTGGTGGTATCAGCAGGGGGTTAAAGTTACGCCCCACCTGCCATCAAACGTGGGCCAAGCCAGAGGGTAGGGTAGCCAATTAGATGCCATTCCCCCTTCCATACTGGTCATACTTAAGGTAGTCACCAACATTCCCACTTCCTTTTTTGTTCCTGTGGAAAGTTTGTCCCTCCCTTTCTCATTTTGGCTAATCTTGGTTGACGGTGAGTACCTTGGTGTTTCTGTTGTTGAAATCACAGCTGGAAGTTTCCTAGAAGTATTATGTGGTGAACAAGAGTTGGCGAGGTGGACTTGCCTGTTGAGTCCCTGGCAGCCAACATATTGCTTCCTTAGCTGTTGGTTATGGTTCTCCAACTTATTTGTCTTATCTTATCTCCAAGTTATCTGTTAAATTGTTTGAAGGATTTAATACAAGCTGTGGCCGACCATCGTCCAGCAAAAAGTACAAGTTGGTCCTGTGTGTTATTTCATGTGTATGGGGGTCTAGAAAACTGGCAGGTATGCCATGGCATGAGGTGAGGGTTCACCTGTCTGCGGTGTTCTGGACACTAGGATTACCTAAAACTGCCTAAAGTGCATCTTTCACATCATATCGACTTGTTAAACTGGCGACACATTGCAGTAAGGGTTAAAAAGCGTATATCAAGCATACTTTTCCATGGAGATTTGCTGGCTTTATTTTAATAAACATTTTTTTAGACAGTGTAAGAAAAGCATGGCCTTGGGTCCGCTATTCCATGGGGCTCCAATGCCTCTCTACTGACCTCACACCCGATCCTCATTGTGATTGACCCAATGGTCCTGTATAGTTATCCGCGCATGCCCTCTCAGTGTGTATTACGGCACACGCGCAGTGTCAGGATTCGGCAGGCTGGAGGTGGATCCTCTGTGTCAGAGAGGGATTGGCGTGGACCGTGCCGGCGGACCGGTTCTAAGTTGCTACTGGTATTCACCAGAGCCCGCCGCAAAGCGGGATGGTCTTGCAGCGGCGGTAGCAACCAGGTCGTATCCACCAGCAACGGCTCAACCTCTCTGACTGCTGAGATAGGCGCGGTACAAGGGATTAGGCAAGAGCAAGGTCGGACGTAGCAGAAGGTCAGGGCAGGCAGCAAGGATCGTAGTCAGGGGCAAAGGCAAGAGGTCTGGAACACTGGCTTGGGACATACAAAGAACGCTTTCACTGGCACAATGGCAACAAGATCCGGCAAGGAAGGGAAGGGGAAGTGAGGTTATATAGGGAAGTGCACAGGTGAACACACTAATTAGAACCAGGCGCCAATCAGCGGCGCACCGGCCCTTTAAATCGCAGAGAGCCGGCGCTCGCGCCCTAGGGAGCGGGGACGTGCGCGCCGGGACAGAACAGACGGGGAACGAGTCTGGTAAGCGGGCTGGGATGCGAACCGCGAGTGGGCGCGTCCCGCATCGCGGATCGCATCCCGGCTAGGGACATTATCGCAGCGCTCTCGGTCAGCTGGTCTGACCGGGGTGCTGCGAACAGGCAGACGCTGCGAGCGCTCCGGGGAGGAGCGGGGACCCGGAGCACTCGGCGTAACACTCAGCAAGTCTCTGATACCCCTAATCTTCTCCGCGCATGCATGCAGTATAAATTGATGCAGCATGCGGGGAAAGTTTTTTTGAGGTGTGTTTTTCAGGCCACACCTAATTTTAACCCCTAATCCTCACCCTAACCCCTATTCCTAAAAAGAATTCTAATCCTAACCCTGACCCCTAATCCTAACCACTAACCCTAATCATAACACTAACACCTAACCTTAATTTTAACCATAATCCTAATTCTAACCCCTAACCCTAATCCCTAATCTTAACCCTAATCCTAACCCTGACCTCTAATCCTTACCCTAATTGTAACACTAACCCTAAATTTAGCCCTAATTTTAACCCTAATCCTACCCCCTAACCATTATCCCCTCCCCTAACAGCAATCAGCGCTGAGAAGGAGCCTAGTTCACATATGGCTGCTGGACACAGTTTTTTTTTTTTGGCTTCACCGGTGTCCGCAGACCCTTGAATCGGGTTGTTTTTTTTTAGAGGAAAGCATGTGTATTTCCGCAGGGCTTATTCAGATGTATGGGACAGTCGCATGCATTTCTGCAACAAATCTGCTAAGTGTGAACTCAAGCTTAGGGTTTACGCGCACTACTTGCCTTGAGAAATTCTTGGCAGACATTCCGTATATCGAGTGAACCACGATAGGACCTCATGAACATGCGCTCTCCCCATTAACGTCAATGCAGTCCACCCGGAATTTTGCCAGTAGAATTGTGGTCAGAATTTAAAGCAGTGTGTAGCAGAATCCCATTGAAGACAATGGGAGTCTGCTGCATATCAGGATCTCCACATGTAGAGTGAATGGGGCGGCCCAGGGCCGGTTCTACCTAGAGGCAAAATATATAAGTAGAGACAAAAAAAGACAACCGGGAGGCAGCGCCTCGTGTATTACCCTTGGCTGGTGAGGAATCCACTACACTTACTGGGTGAATAAACCCAGGATTTTAGTGAAGATGGCCGCTCACCTTATAAATGAAGAAAATGCGCATATCTCCATTCATCCGGGGTATCAAGTGGTTAGGATCAGCTGCCAAGCCCGATGGTCACAGGGAGACTGGTATCTTCCTGTAGAAACTGAAGCAATTTACATGGAAGAAGACCACTATAATCCAGGCGCTGCTTCATCCAAGGATGCAGGTAGGTATTGTAAAACCAGATACTTTTATTTATATTACAGCATACAAGTTAGCAGAATCATGACGCGTTTCGGGGTCTATTGACCCTTCCTCAGATGATCTGCCTGATCATATGAGGAAGGGGCAATAGACCCCGAAACGCGTCATGATTCTGCTAACTTGTATGCTGTAATATAAATAAAAGTATCTGGTTTTACAATACCTACCCGCAACCTTGGATAAAGCAGCGCCTGGATTATAGTGGTCTTCTTCCACGTAAATTGCTAGAGGCAAAATAGGCAGCCGCCTAGAGCACCCTCTTAATGTGGGCACCGCTTTGCCTGCTGCAAGAAAGTTAGTAGCCAGCCAGAATCCGAAGCACCCGCCGCTTATTCGAAGCACCCGCCCAGCCAGCCCCACGGTCGTACTCCCCGATACCATAATAATTAGCATTCTTCTGCCTGCTGAAGGTGCGCGGTGCCACCTCCAGGGCAGACAGGCAGGTCAGGTTTGTCCAGCCTCCATACAGCCACCCCAACTCCCGCCCCGAAACATAACCCCAGTAGTAACGTAATTACATGCTGAGGAGGTTTGTTACTGTGTGTCACCCCAGTAGTAAGGAGGGCGTGTCAGGGGGCGGCAAAATTCCTTTCGCCTAAGGTGGCAAAAATCCTTGAACCAGCCCTGTACACGGCCATGTCAAATATTAACCTCTCTCCCCTCTCCCCCCCGCCCCACCCCATTCTCATTGTGTGGCGCCCAGTGGTGATTCCTCACGTATGTAGCGGCGTCTCATAGGAGCACCGTTCACACACAGATGTTACAGTTTCGGAGAGAATCGGCACAGCGGTGTCCATAATTAAATCTTTCCAGTCGCACAAGCATGTTATTGTATGTCATTAGTCTCCGTAATGGCGCTCTACCTATTATCACCGGCGCACATCTGTCAGAGGAGAGATACTTTTCCGGCTCACTTGTTTGCTTACTGATTTACACCTAAAAGCCCGAGGCGGTTATGTTAACATGTATAAACTGTGCCGGCGGGCCGGAGGAGATTCACACAGATGTCGTCACGTCCGAGAATCCTCCACATGTGTCATGGAAATATTGTAAGCCACGGAGAGAGGGGGATAAGCCGGTGCCAGACACCTCTGGTTAAAGGGGTACTCCGCTGCCCTGCTTCCGGAGCTCCGCTCCCCAGCGTCCGGAAGTTTATTGTTCCGAACGCTGTGTGCGGGCTTCCGTGTTCACGACTGCCCCCTAGTGACGCCACGCCCGCCCGCCCCCCTCAACGAAAGTCTATGGGAAGGGGGCGCGACATCCGTCGCGCCCCCTTCCCATAGACTTTCGTTGAGGGGGACGGGCGTGACGTCACGAGGGGCGGCCCTGAACACGGAAGCCTCGTTGAGGGTGGAGGGCGTGACGTCACGAGGGGGCGGGCGTGAACACGGAAGTCCGCACACAGCGTTCGGTACAATAAAACTTCCGGATGCTGGGGAGCGGAGCTCCGGAAGCAGGGCAGCGGAGTACCCCTTTAAAGCAAGCAGGATACTGATTTGCTGGAAGTCCTAAAGACTTGCATGGGACCTCTTGCAAATCAGTATCCTGCTTGCTTTAGCAGTCGGAAAGTCTCGAGCTACAAAGTACCCTGGAAATTTAAACATGTATTCTTCCACCTGGACTTAAAGAGGTACTCCGGTCAAAAACAAGTGGAAATGTTTTCAGTTCAACTGGTGCCAGAAAGTTATACGGATTTGGAAATTACTTGTATATAAAAAAATCTTAATCCTTCCAGTACTTATCAGCTGCTGTATGCTCCAGAGGAAGTTGTGTAGTTCTTTCCAGTCTGACCACAGTGCTCTCTGCTGACACGTCTGTCCGTGTCAGGAACTGTCCACAGCAGGGGCAAATTCCGATAGCAAACCTCTCCTGCTCTGAGCAATTCCTGACACGGACAGAGGTGTCGGCAGAGAGCACTGTGGTCAGACTGGAAAGCGCTACATAACTTCCTCTGGAGCATACAGCAGCCGAGAAGTACAGGAAGGGTTAAGATTTTTATATAGAAGTCATTTACAAATCTGTTTAAAGGGGTATTCCAGGAAAAAAAACTTTTTTTTATATATATCAACTGGCTCCAGAAAGTTAAACAGATTTGTAAATTACTTCTATTAAAACATCTTAATCCTTTCAGCACTTATGAGCTTCTGAAGTTAAGGTTGTTCTTTCCTGTCTAAGTGCTCTCTGATGACACGTGTCTCGGGAACCGCCCAGTTTAGAAGAGGTTTGCTATGGGGATTTGCTTCTAAACTGGGCGGTTCCCGAGACACGTGTCATCAGAGAGCACTTAGACAGGAAAGAACAACCTTAACTTCAGAAGCTCATAAGTGCTGAAAGGATTAAGATTTTTTTATAGAAGTAATTTACAAATCTGTTTAACTTTCTGGAGCCAGTTGATATATAAAAAATTTTTTTTCCTGGAATACCCCTTTAACTTTCTGGCACTAGTTGATTTGATAACCATTTGTTTTACCCCTTTAATGTTCAATTCACTACAGCGCAGTCCTGGAACTTCTCCGACAGATTCCGATGGAAGATTGAACTTTGTATATTCTATTGGTGGATTCCAATTCTCATAGTTTGACTTGCGCAACGAAATCCCACTGACACCAGTGGGAAGCTGCTTCAAGCGGATTCCGCTCAGGGACTAAAGAAAGAAAATTCCTGGCAGGACTTCTGAGTGTGAACTGGCCCTAAGTGTCCATTTATCTTTACAATGATGGGGTATGGGAAGGGTATTCTCTGCCTGTCCATACCCTATCATTGTAATAATAAAGGAGATCTGCAGTCAAATAAATTTGATCCCCTATCCTGTGGATAAGAATCTGATCATGGGGGTCCGACAGTATGGATACGGGTGTCATTGAGGTCGACTAACCCCCCCCCCCCCCCCCCGTACAGTTCTGCATACCCGCCTCTCCCATAGAGATACATGGAGGGGGCGTGTCGGCCGGGGCCCCGTGCAGGAGACCGCAGGGGGTCCCAATGTTCAGACCACCCGCGATCAGATGCTTATCCCCTAGCCTGTGGATAGAAGTTTATTTCACTGCAGATTTCCTTTAAAGGGGTACTACCGTGAAAAACTTTATTTTTTTTTTTTTAATCAACTGGTGCCAGAAAGTTAAACAGGTTTGTAAATCACTTCTATTAAAAAATCTTAATCCTTCCAATACTTTTTATGGGCTGTATACTAAGAGAAATCCAAAAAAGAAATGCGTTTCCTGTGATGTCATCATGACCACAGTGCTCTCTGCTGACCTCTGCTGTCCATTTTAGAAACTGGAGAAAATCCCCATAGCAAACATATGCTTTTCTGGACAGTTCCTAAAATGGACAGCAGAGGTCAGCAGAGAGCACTGTGGTCAGGACATTACAGGAAATGCATTTCTTTTTTGGATTTCTCTTTAGTATTCAGCAGCTAATAAGCACAGGAAGGATTAAGATTTTTTAATAGAAGTAATTTACGAATCTGTTTAACTTTTTGGCACCAGTTGATTTAAAAAAAAAAAAAAAAAGTTTTCCATGGTAGTACCCCTTTAAATGAGCTGGAGAGAAGCTTGGTGGAGCTCTTGTAGGGGACATCATTCAGTATTATTGCTTCTAAGGCTATGTTCACTACTCGGAATTTCTGTGCAGAATTCCGCTTGGAACTTCTCTTAGATTTTCCGTATAAACATTCCGACATGTGAACATGGCCTAAAGTGCAGGAGTGAGCAACTTGTGTTTTGCAACCTAAGTGTCTGTTCACACTGACGTTCTGCTCCGTTAGCCAATAAAGGTGTCATCGCTACCCCACTCATCTCCTATATTTCTAAGGCTAACCCGCTTCTGTAAATAGGCCCCGCCCCATTGACAAATAGCACATCTGTCAGAATCCAATGCCTTGTCAGACGTTCTGTCCGTAAAACTTCTGTCCCCTTACGTCCGACGTGTGAACTGTGGAGAGTAGACATTGTGCTCCCAATCTCTGTCTTGTGAATGAGCCCTAAGGTTATGTTTACACTGCATAACAAATTCAGGAGTATTCTTTTATGTGCTCTCTTTTGCTTTTTTTTTTTTTTTTTTAACCTCAGTTGCCACTTTTTTCAATTACGGACAAAAATGTTTTTATGTGAATAAAAAAAGATTTTTTTTTTTTTTTTTTACGCAGTGTGAACATAGTCTAATATGTAGGGATTTTGAAAACCTAATAACCTTAGTAAATCTGGGCCATGTTGGAAATGTTGATTCCAGGAACCAAAAGTCACAAAATTGTCATTGGTACCCCCACCCCTCCTCCCATCCCCGTTCCTGAGATGCTTCATGCTTCCCCACCCCCTACATCTCATATGTACTCCAGTGGACGTGTACTGAGGAGCGAATATACGACTGTCATTTTACGTTTGTGTTACAGTCCTTAGGTATGTGTTACAGTCCCGTTTATTTACTGTTATGTGCTTGTACCCGTTCCTTTTTGCATCTCTTTTGTATTACTACTTGTAAAAACTTAATAAAACTTTACTTAAAAAAAAAATAAAAAATTGTCAGTGGTGGTAATGACCCTAGGACAGTGATGGCGAATCTTATTGAGCCCGAGTGCCCAAACCTTAATGTATGCCACCTTTTTTTCCTCAAAGTGCCAGCACAGCAATTAAATCAGAATTAGACCCTCCCCAGGAGACAGGAAGTACCCCCAGATTACCCCCCCCCCCCAGTAGGCAGGTAGGAGCCCCAGATTAACCCCCCAATAGGCAGGTAATACCCCCAGATTAGACCCACCCCCAGTAGGTAGGTAGTACCCCCAGATTAGACAGGTAGTACCCCCCAGGGCAGCACCTTCCCCCAGATAAGAGCCAGCACAGCTACGCGCATCGCCCGGGCGCCGTGTAATGACGTTCGGTCACGTCACACTCTCAGAATACCTAGGGCCGGCGTCAGCCCTTGAATTCTGGGAGCGTGACACGAGCGAGCGTCATTACGCGGCAGCCGGTGCACGCGCGTAACTGTGCAGGCTCTTATTTGGGGGCGGAGCAATTACAGGTGAGCTGGCCCGTGTTACTGTACAGGGCAGAAGGACGGCCCGGCCCACCGGGCAAATGCTCTGTGTGCCCGATGGCCAGTCCGGCCCTGGATGGGGGGGTTACTCCGTCATGGAACCCCCCCTTGTGAGTGGAACCGGGGTGGGCCGCCCTCCCCTGCCCTCCCCTGCCCTCCCCTTGGTACACCACTGTGGCCGCGTGCCCACAGAGGGGGCTCGGCGTGCCACAGGTTCGCCATCACTGCCCTAGGAGCTCCATTTCAGGAAATAAGAATGGGGAGAGATTTATCAAAACTTGTGCAAAGAAAAAGATGTCCAGTTTCCCATGGCAACCAATCAGATCGCTGCTTTCATTTTTAATTTTTTATCTTAAATTTTTCAGAGGCCTTTCCAAAAATAAAAGAAGCGATCTGATTGGTTGCTCCGGGCAGCGACAGCACTCTTCCTCTAAACAGGTTTTGATAAATCTCCCCCCTTTTATCTAAAATTTTTCTCTAAATTCTGGAAGAAGGTCGATGATAAGGTCTCGTTCACAAGACAGAATCCGATGGAAAATTTTGCTCGGAAATTCCGTTGCAGCAGAGGCCCATTGTTTTCAATGGGAATTTGCTGCACTGTGCACACGGTGGAATTTCTGCGGCAAAAAACACCTGCTGTGGAAATTCTGATTATGGCCTCTGCAGAAAGAATTGGCCTGTCAGTTCTTTCTGCGGCGTTTATGTAGACGGCGCATTTCCGAGCGGTCCTAGCTCCGACATTCCACAAAATTTAGGCAGTGTGAACATAGTTTTACCGTACCGTATATAGTACATCTGTTACAGTAAATTCAATTATGCTGGAGTTCCCCCACCGTTCCTGTTTTCTGTAGTTAGCCATGTGACTGGTGACGTTCCAATCGCGGCGCCTTTATCTGGTGCGTTGCCTCATTTAGTACAAAGTAGGAAATTGCTACTTCTATTCTTTAAATGTGAAGCGAAAATAAATTATCCGCATTAAGCCCGTATTGATCCGTAATTAATGCCGACCTGTGGGAGACGGGGAGCGAGGTGAATGAGCGCAGGAAAAAAAAATAAAAGGCCTCTCGTGTCGCCATTGTTTAAGCGTTACGTCCTTCATTGAGATTTACACAGCCGGGGCCACTTCCCAATCATCGTCACGTTCTGTAGTAAATGGCGCACGGATGCCGGGGGCGGAAGATTGTGTGGCGCCTTAGGCGGCTTATGGGATTCGTGAATTTCAAACACGTATATTCGGGATCTATAAGGATATCCATATCAAAGAGCTGTGTTTCCCAACCAGGGTGCCTCCAGCTGTTGCAAAACTACAACTCCCAGCATGCCCAGACAGCCAACGGCTGGCTGGGCATGCTGGGATTTGTAGTTTTGCAACACATGAAAGGTACCCTGGTTGGGAAACACTGCCGTAGAGGCAGACCATGTGGAACGAAAAAAAAACGCCATGTAATGTTGTCCCCCCTCTATATACTGTGCTGTCTGCTAGGCCTCAGCCCTGGTAGAAGTTATTCATTACACAGTGCAGCACTAGTTACAGTGGGGATCAAAAGTTTGGGCACCCCAGGTAAAAATTTGTATTAATGTGCATAAAGAAGCCAAGGAAAGATGGAAAAATCTCCAAAAGGCATCAAATTACAGATTAGACATTCTTATAATATGTCAACAAAAGTTAGATTTTATTTCCATCATTTACACTTTCAAAATAACAGAAAACAAAAAAAAAAATGGCGTCTGCAAAAGTTTGGGCACCCTGCAGAATTTATAGCAAGCACTGCCCCCTTTGCAAAGCTGAGACCTGCCAATGTCATGGATTGTTCTCAATCATCATCTGGGAAGACCGGGTAATGTCAATCTCAAAGGTTCTAAATGCTCAAACTAATCTGACCTTGCCCCAACAATCAGCACCATGGGTTCTTCTAAGCAGTTGTCTAGAAATCTGAAACTGAAAGTAGTTGACGCTCACAAAGCTGGAGAAGGCTATAAGAAGATAGCAAAACGTTTTCAGTTGTCAATATCCTCTGTTCGGAATGTAATTAAGAAATGGCAGTCATCAGGAACAGTGGAAGTTAAAGCAAGATCTGGAAGACCAAGAAAAATATCAGACAGAACAGCTCGCAGGATTGTGAGAAAAACCATTCAAAACCCACGTTTGACTGCACAATCCCTCCAGAAAGATCTGGCAGACACTGGAGTTGTGGTACACTATTCCACTATAAAGAGATACTTGTATAAATATGGTCTTCATGGAAGAGTCATCAGAAGAAAACCTCTTCTATGTCCTCACCACAAAAATCTGTGGACCGATGAGGTTAAAATTTAACTTTTTGGCCGGAATGAGCAAAGGTACGTTTGGAGAAGAAGGGGAACAGAATTTAATGAAAAGAACCTATGTCCAACTGTTAAGCATGGGGGTGGATCAATCATGCTTTGGGGTTGTATTGCAGGGAACATCTCACGAGTAGTAGGAAAAATGGATTCAATAAAATTTCAGCAAATTTTGGATGCTAACTTGATGCCATCTGTGAAAAAGCTGAAGTTATAGAGAGGATGGCTTCTACAAATGGATAATGATCCTAAACACACCTCAAAATCCAAGGGGGATTACATGAAGAGTTGGAAACTGAAGGTTTTGCCATGGCCGCCACAATCTTCTGACCTCAACTTAATTGAAAATTTATGGATAGACCTTAAAAGAGCAGTGCGTGACAGACAGCCCAGAAATCTCAAAGAACTGGAAGACTTTTGTAAGGAAGAATGGGCAAAGACACCTCAAACAAGAATTGAAAGACTCTTGGCTGGCTACAAAAAGTGTTTACAAGCTGTGATACTTGCCAAAGGGGGCAGTACAAGATATTAACTCTGCAGGGTGCCAAAACTTTTGCAGACGCCATTTTTGTTTTCTGTTATTTTGAAAGTGTAAATGATGGAAATAAAATCTAACTTTTGTTGACATATTATAAGAATGTCTAATCTGTAATTTGATGCCTTTTAGAGAATTTTCCATCTTTCTTTGGCTTCTTTATGCACATTAATACAATTTTTTACCTGGGGTGCCCAAACTTTTGATCCCCACTGTATATGGGCGCATGGTGCACTAAAATGTATTTGTACTGTGGTGACCGACGGTGTATGGCGGGATCACGGGGTGTAGCGGTGTAGGTGGTGGGGTTCAGATGGTATGAACCCCTTGGGGCAAGATGTTGTTAACCCCTAGTGTTCGTGACGCCAGAGTGGTTTTTGGGTACCGGAACCACACAAACGGTATCTCCACTATTCCAATGGCTAGTTAAGGAAAGGAGAGTCCACAACAAGTTATGATTTAACGGAGGCTTTACTGAGTTTAAGACAGATGGAATTATCTTCACAGCTAGGCCAGATTCCCAGT
The DNA here is from genome assembly GCF_029499605.1 of Hyla sarda. Lineage (NCBI taxonomy): Eukaryota > Metazoa > Chordata > Amphibia > Anura > Hylidae > Hyla > Hyla sarda. The sequence continues at coordinate 494,588,370 of NC_079190.1, read as the reverse complement.
GAAGTGGCTTGACTATATGCAGGACTTGACTATTTGTAGTGACAGCAGACATAGACTTTTGACTTACTGGAATGACTGTAGCTTTGTGGTCTCCCAAATGCTGGTTACTTGCACTGAGATCTGTACTGGCTGGTTCTCAGTAAAGGAAGAGAAGAGGGTGAATTGTAATGGCCGCCCCTTTATATAGTGGGGGGCTGGACTAAGGCCCATTGGTCAAGCTGCGGGTCATAAGTTAAGCTGGTGCTCTCTGGGTAACATCATGTGACAACAGAACATAATATGTGACGCTCCACAGGTCCTTCAGACATCTCACAGGTCCTGTAGACTAACTATACATTAATGTACTGACTATAATCCTATGACAACAAATGACAGTCTATAAACAGCAGGAGAGACCCTGCAGGGGAGCCCCCAGGTCACTGAGGGACTCAACCTGACAGGGCCTAAGTGTAGTACAGGACCATGTCCTGTACTGGGACATTACAGTACTGTATAGCAGTAGTGGTATGGTTATTGTGTAGTACGATTCATATGGACAGTATGGCGCTAGCACTATGGCTACTGTGTGGCAATTCATATGGGCACTGTATGGGGCACTTCATGTGGGCAGTGTTTGGCACTATTTATATGGTGTAGGACAGTTCATAAGGCCACTGTGTTGCGCTAGTTCTATGCATACTTTGTAGGGCTGTTTACATGGATACACACTAGTACTACTACTACTAGTTATATGGGCACTGTGTGGTACTATTCATATAGGCACTATGTGGCAGTAGTTATATTAAAAGTGTACTCCGGTGGAAAACTAAATATTTTTTTAAATCAACTGGTTGCAGAATCCTTCCAGTACCTATTAGCTGCAGTATTCTCCACAGGAAGTTGTGTAGTTCTTTTCTGTCTGACCACAGTGCTCTCTGCTGACACCTCTGTCCATGTCAGGAACTGTCCAGAGCAGGAGAGGTTTGCTATGGGGATTTGCCCCTGCTCTGGACAGTTCCGGACATGGACAGAGGTGTCAGCAGAGAGCACTGTGGTCAGGCAGAAAGGAAATTCAAAAAGAAAAGAACTTCCTGTGGAGTATACAGCACCTCATTTACTATTGCAAACCCGACATGTTTTGTCGGGTTGTGCGCCAGATTCTGTCGCATTGCGCCAGAAATTCTGTCTGCGCCAGAATGTGCGCCAGAATTGAAAAAACCCGACTAACTCTCCATTTTGCAAAGAAACCCTGAAAAAGGGGCGTGGTCGGCCAGGAAAAGGGGGCGTGGTCTCCGAAAAGGGCCGTGTTTCCGACATTTTTACAAAAACCCAATATATTTACTAAGGTTTTCACATAAAATATGGTGGATTTGAGCTGAGGAAAACCCGACAGATCAGAACATGTGTAAAAAAAGGAAAATGTAGGGAAAGTGGAAAATGTAGGGAAACCTTAGTAAATACCGTGGAAAATAAATTGTAGGGAATTAAAACCCAAAAAGAAAACTACACAACACTCTTAGTAAATAAGGGCCCATGTGTCAGTAGTTATATTCGTTCTGTGTTGTGCTATTGATATGGACACTGGGGGAGATTTATCAAAACCTGTGCAGAGGAAGAGTGGTGCAGTTGCCCATAGCAACCAATCAGATTGCTTCTTTCATTTTCCACAGGCCTCTAAAGCAGCAATCTGATTGGTTGCTATGGGCAACTGCACCACTCTTCCTCTGCACAGGTTTTGATAAATCTCCCCCATTGAGTGCCATGAGTTATGAGCACTGTGTGCGGTACTATTTGTATTGACATTATTTCACACTATGGCACAAGTCATATGGGTACTGTGTGCCACAATTTTTCTGGGTGTTGTCAAGCAGTAGTTTATATGGGCTCTGTGTGGCACATGTCATGTGGGCAGTTCATATGGGCACTGAATGGCACTAGTTGTTTTTTGAATTTTGTTGGTAATTTTTGTATGGGCACAGTGTGGCACTAAAGTATTAGTCATTTGGGTACTGTGTGGTGCTATTCATTTGGACTTTAGAGAGTGGTACTAGCAGGAAGACTTCTGTGTGGTACTGTTTATATAAGCACTATTTATATGGGCACTGTATGGGACAATTAATATGGGCACTGTATGGGACAATTAATAGGGGCACTGTATGGGACTATTAATAGGGGCACTGTATGGGACAATTAATAGGGGCACTGTATGGGACAATTAATAGGGGCACTGTATGGGACAATTAATATGGGCACTGTAAGGGACAATTAATATGGGCACTGTATGGGACAATTAATATGGGCACTGTATGGGACAATTAATATGGGCACTGTATGGGACAATTAATATGGGCACTGTATGGGACAATTAATATGGGCACTGTATGGGACAATTCATATGGGCACTGTATGGGACAATTCATATGGGCACTGTATGGGACAATTCATATGGGCACTGTATGGGACAATTAATATGGGCACTGTATGGGACAATTAATATGGGCACTGTATGGGACAATTAATATGGGCACTGTATGGGACAATTAATATGGGCACTGTATGGGACAATTAATATGGGCACTGTATGGGACAATTAATATGGGCACTGTATGGGACAATTAATATGGGCACTGTGCAGCATTAGTTATATGGTCCCTGTATGGTACTGTTCATATGGGCTCGTAGCATTAGTTATATGGCCATTGTGTGGTACTGTTTTGTTGCTGCACTGTTCATATGTGCGCTGTATTTGCACAATTAATATGGACACTATGCAGCATTAGTAATATGGACGCTGTATGGTACAGAATATATATATATATATATATATATATATATATATATATCAAACAATTCATATGGACACTATGTAGCATTTTGGTACTGTATGTGTATATATATATATATATATATATATATATAATATATGTGTGTGTGTGTGGTAGCTTGGTGTGATGAGGGCAGATGTTGTTACCCTAGGGGCAGATGGCATTAACACCTTGTATTCGTGACGCCAGAGCGTGGTTTAGCCTAAAACCACCTGAAGCTAGGCACGGGGGCAATAAAGACTCTGACGCCAAGTTACGGATAACGGTAGCTTTACTGAGGGTAGACAGATGGTAAAGTCTATACAGTTCAGCCAGGGCCCAAGGAAGTGACCAGTGACCCAGAGACCTTAAGGGCTTGCTGGGACTTGTAGTAGGACTGGACAATTGAATGCAGGCCACGCTGACTTGACACATGACAGGGACTGACTTGAATTGACTGTGACTTTATCTTACTTGACTTGATGGCGGCTGCAGGACTGGACTCACACACTAGACAAGACTGCACTGGACCTCAGGAAAGACTTATCTCCAAAGAGGAAAGAGAGAGAGAAGCTCCACCCAGGGCTTATATGGGGGAAACTAGCAGGGAGCCCATAGGTCACTCTTGGGGTCACCTGGTCACTGGAATCACATGACATATCTCTTAAAGATACAACACATTTTATAATACAATACACTGCAGAATATATGTACAGGGGGAATCAGGTGCAAGGGGCCCGGGGGACACTGAAGGAGGCTGCCTGACAGGACAGCAAGGGTATGGGGGAACATCTCCCGTACTGGGCCACTATATATATATATATAATATTAGACAATTCATATGGGCACTGTAGCATTACTTGGTCACATTGAGGTAGTGTTCATACGGGCTTTGTGCTGCACTATTTGGACAATTTATTTGGGCACTGCGTGGCTCTATAGATAAGGTTGCTATTCGTATAGAAAAATGATCGGGTGCTGACTCCCAAACAATAAACATTCTTTTTGGGGTGTTCATTAAGTCGTGGTTAAAAATTGGGCATGAGCCGATGACACTGGATGGATATATACCGAGGTCCTCGGCACTGGGTCAGCTTCCGGTGGTCCGGCATCCCTTGATATTCTGGCGCCTCAGAGCCATTCATAATACATGTGATCATTTTTAAGGTGATGGAAGATGCGGCTTATTCTTATGGCGGGGGGTTCTTTATGTTGTAGCCTTTTCCAGGTTCCATTCTGCAGTCAATGAGACCAGAGCGACACAATAGGACAATGAACGGAGGCGTTTTCAAAGGTGATGGTTGCTAGGCAACAGAGGCAGACCTTTAGAGTGCAGCCCCAGCTCTACGGCACATCCTGCTCGCCGCTCCCAGCACATTGTACGTTTCTTTGTAGTTTTCGGTAACCTGGGTTTATGAGACGTCTGGATGGATGACGAATTATAGCAGATCGCCCGACCAAGGAGGCCTGACAAGAAATACACATTTATTGGCTTCACATACCAGTTATAGGGGTTATGGAGGATTAGAAAAACAGAGCTAATTTATACAAAAATATCGCCACACCTGTCTTCAGGTTGTGTGTGGTACTGCAGCTCAATTCCATTAAAGTGAATGGAGACAAGTTGTAATTCTGTTATGGATAATAGATATAAAATGAAGATCATTCTTCTAAGATGGTGGTTAAATCGTGTACTACGCCCTGTGTGACCACCCTGCTTGGCACAGAAAATATGATGCAATGCTTACGTAAAGTAGTCTGCGAACCAATGAGAATGCTTGCACAATGTGCAATGCCCTACTGAAGAACGTATATTGTGTGAACGCAATACAATAAACCAGAGAACCACTTTGAGCCAGTCTTGTGTCAGCGTGTGTTTTTCTCCGTGCACGTATTATCTAATTTGGAGCAGGACATCAACCTAGAGTGGTCAACGCATCCAAAACAATACCACACACAACCCGAGGGCAGGTGGTGACCCTTTTTTTGGGAAGAAGTTAGCTCTGTTTTCCTATTCCTTGAAAACTCCTTTTAATTAGACGTCATAGGTAGTGACACTTGTCAGCTTGACACCTCATATGGGAGTTTAAATTACAAAGTATGGTAGATCAGGACTACAGGTCCCCAGCACTGAGAAAGCTAAGGACAGTCAGATGTCTTTTTTTGTATGGGATCAGAATTTTTTATTTATTAGGGAAACAGTGCCACTCTTGTCCGCAGGCCATGTCTGGTATTGCAGTTCAGCTGATTGGAAGCGAGACCCTGTAGGCGTTCTTCCATCAGGTGAAGTGTAACCTTGGAATGTATGAGAACATCCTAGAATGTATACTGTATATCAGGGTTTCCCAACCAGTGTGCCTCCAGCCGTTGCAAAACTACAGTTCCCAGCATGCCCTGACAGCCTGTCCGGTCTCTATTATTTAGGTAGTGTATGACATTGTTGATTGCGTGGTACTATTATGAAGACCAGTGTTTCCCAAGCAGGGTGCCTCCAGCTGTGGCAAAACTACAACTCCCAGCATGCCCGGACAGCCAAAGGCTGTCCGGGCATGCTGGGAGTTGTAGTTTTGCCAAAGCTGGAGGAACCCTGTTTGGGAAACACTGATGTAGACTTAAAAGGGTACTCCGATGGAAAACTTTTCTTTTTTTTAATCAACTGGTGCAAGAAAGTTAAACAGATTTGTAAATGACTTCTATTAAAAAAAATCTTAATCTTTCCAGTACCTATTAGCTGCTGAATACTACAGAGGAAATTCTTTTCTTTTTGGAACACAGAGCTCTCTGCTGACATCACGAGCACAGTGCTCTCTGCTGACACCTCTGTCCATTTTAAGAACTGTCCAGAGTAGGAGAAAATCCCAATAGAAAACATACGCTGCACTGCACAGTTCCTAAAATGGACAGAGATGTCAGCAGAGAGCACTGTGTTACAAAAAGAAAAGAATTTCCTCTGTAGTATTCAGCAGCTAATAAGTACTGAAAGGATAACAAAAATTTAATAGAAGTAATTTACAAATCTGTTTAACTTTCTGGCACCAGCTGATTAAAAAAAAAAGTTTTCCACCGGAGTACCCCTTTAAGGCTATCAGGGAAGGATGGTAGTTGTAGCAGAGCCGCAGGTGGGACACTATAGTACACATTGTATGGTAGTGTAATGTGTTCGCTATACAGTATAGCTTTGTTATTTATTATTATACTGTATGGCGCTATTATTTGTACACACCCTGATTGTCAGTATAATATGGCAATTATGTAGCTCGGTGTTTGTTGTTGTATTTTGTGTTTGTTGTGTACTGTATGTTTTGTATTTGAGTATTGTATTGATTCTGTATTATGGACACATCATGTGTTTTAGCTCACAGACTCTGATCTGACCAGGGATATGCACTGACATTTTGGAGGGCCGGGTCTGAACTTAAAGGGGTAATCCGGTGGAAATCTTTTTTTTGTTTTTTTTTAATGAACTGATGCCAGAAAGTTAAACAGATTTGTAAATGACTTCTATTAAAGAAATCTTTACCCTTCCAGTACTTTTTAGCAGCTGTATACTACAGAGGAAATTCTTTTTTATTTTTTTTATTTATTTTTTGTCTTGTCCACAGTGCTCTCTGCTGACACCTCTGTCCCGTGTGTCAGGAACTGTCCAGAGCAGCATAGGTTTGCTATGGGGATTTTCTCCTGCTCTGGACAGTTCCTGACACGGACATCAGGTGTCAGCAGAGAGCACTGTGGACAAGGCAAAAAAGAAATTCAAAAAGAAAAGAATTTCCTCTGTAGCATACAGCTGCTAAAAAGTACTGGAAGGGTAAAGATTTTTTAATAGAAGTCATTTACAAATCTGTTTAACTTTCTGGCACCAGTTGATTTAAAAAAAAATAATAAAAAAAAATAATAATGTTTTCCACCGGAGTACCCCTTTTAAAAAAAAATAATAATAAAAATCCACTTCTTATAATTATTTATATAAATTCCCACATGATGATGCCATACTGCCCAGGGCACTTATAATAGGAACATCATAAGGGCAGGGTCTCAAGCCCCCTTTTTAGCTGACCTGTGCACATCTCTTGATCTGACCCTATAGTGTGCAGTTTATTTTGACTGGTGCCAGGCCCCGATCATTAATGTAGCGCGTTGAGAGCGGCCGCGCTCTGTTATCTTGTACACGATAATAATGATATCCTGTTGTCTTGAGGAACGACGCGCAGTCATGTGTGGAGCGTATAATTTTCCGGAGCAGGCAGGGGTAAAATTACAATGATTTTGCATCACACTTGCCCCCGCTTGACCTGTAATTACTGGCGGGCGGCTGTGCCCCGCAGGTTGTGCAGCCAGTGAAGGCATTCTGAGGGTGGCATGATCCAATAGTGCAAAAAATAAGCAGGTCAACCCCCCCCCCCCCCCCATCCTTCCCAAAGGAGACGAGACAGTCCTGATCCGAGATAATGAACAATAAGGGCCCCGTGCATCCAATCACAATGAATTATTTACAGCGGGCCCCGTTCTCCTGTCAGAGTCATTGCTGGGGCTCTCAGCCGGAAGACTCCGTTGCTATGAAACAGCCAAAAGACATTATTATTGGGCCAGCGCCTACTACAATCCAGGACCGTTCTATGAATTTTAGGACTGGTGGGACTCGAACTCCAATTCAATAATATGCTATAAAAGTCTCCACTAGAAAAACATTTTTTTTAATCAACTGATGCCAGAAAGTTAAACAAATTTAGTAATTTACTTCTATTTAAAAATCTTATCCCTTCCAGTACTTATTAGCTGCTGTATGTTCCAGGGGAAGTTCTTTTCTATTTGAATTTCTTTTCAGTCTGACCACAGTGCTCTCTGCTGACATCTCTATCTATTTTAGGAACTGTCCAGAGTAGGAGCAAATCCCCATAGCAAACCTCTCCTGCTCTGGACAGTTCCTGACATGGACAGAGGTGTCAGCAGAGAGCACTGTGGTCATACGGAAAGGAAATTCTAAATGAAAAGAACTTTCTGTGGAACATACAGCATCTGATAAGTACTGGAAGGGATAAGATTTTTAAATAGAAGTAAATTACTAATTTGTTTAACTTTCTGGCAGCAGTTGATTTAAAAAAATAAAAAATAAAATAATGTTTTCCAGGGGAGTACCTCATTAATTCTGGTTGTATGGGACTCCACCAAGGCCAAATCTGATCTCGGCCATGTTATATGTACCTGGTTTCCCCACCTATTTACAGTTTCACATGCAGATTGTTTAAAACAAGAATGGATTTTTTTGAAAGTAAAAGAGGCAATATATAAATTATTTTTTTGATGTGGAACCCGTACATATGCTTTTTTGGTAGCCGGAATGCTGATTATTCCATTGAATGGGGCCATACCCTATATAAAACCAAAAACCATGGCCAAATTTGCGGCATTGAAGTTGAAATTCACAATCGGAATCCAAGGGTATGCCTTTGGTTTTTGTAGTCAATTTTATGATGGAATTACAAAAGTCCCATGGGATTTATAAGGACCACATGATAGGGAGTGACTTGACAGGTACTGTGATTGGGGGGAGGGGGGATTACAAAGATAAAATTAGCAGAGGGGTAGGAATTACAGAGTCCTGTGATAGGGTGAGACTCACAAAGGAGGTAGGGCTTATAAAGGTCCCATGATGGGGTGGGGTTTATAAAGGTCCCATGATGGGGTGGGGTTTATAAAGGTCCCATGATGGGGTGGGGTTTATAAAGGTCCCATGATGGGGTGGGGTTTATAAAGGTCCCATGATGGGGTGGGGTTTATAAAGGTCCCATGATGGGGTGGGATTTATAAAGGTCCCATGATGGGGTGGGATTTATAAAGGTCCCATGATGGGGTGGGGTTTATAAAGGTCCCATGATGGGGTGGGATTTATAAAGGTCCTGTGATTGGGTGGGATTTATAAAGGTCCCATGATGGGGTTGGATTTATAAAGGTCCCATGATGGGGTGGGATTTATAAAGGTCCCATGATGGGGTGGGATTTATAAAGGTCCTGTGATTGGGTGGGATTTATAAAGGTTCCATGATGGGGTTGGATTTATAAAGGTCCCATGATGGGGTGGGATTTATAAAGGTCCCATGATGGGGTGGGATTTATAAAGGTCCCATGATGGGGGTGGAATTTATAAAGGTCCCATGATGGGGTGGGATTTATAAAGGTCCTGTGATTGGGTGGGATTTATAAAAGTCCCATGATTGGGTAGGATTAATAAAGGTCCTGTAATAGGGTGGGACTTACAAGGTCTTGTCATGAGTTAGGATTTACAAAGATCCTGTGAAGGGGTGGGGCTTACAAAGATATTGTGATGGGGTTGGACTTACAAGGTGATGTGATACAGTGGGACTTACAAGAGGGTAGGGCTTACAAAGGTCCCATGATGGGGTGGGATGTATAAAGTACCTATGATGGGGTTAGATGTATAAAGGTCCTATGATGCGGTGAGATCTATAAAGGTCATATGATGGGGTGGGATGTATAAAGGTCCTATGATGGGGTGAGATCTATAAAGGTCCTATGATGGGGTGAGATGTATAAAGGTCCTATTGTGGGGTGAGATCTATAAAGGTCCTATGATGGGGTGAGATCTATAAAGGTCCTATGATGCGGTGAGATCTATAAAGGTCCTATGATGTGGTGGGATGTATAAAGGTCCTATGATGGGGTGAGATGTATAAAGGTCCTATTGTGGGGTGAGATCTATAAAGGTCCTATGATGGGGTGAGATCTATAAAGGTCCTATGATGTGGTGGGATGTATAAAGGTCCTATTGTGGGGTGAGATCTATAAAGGTCCTATGATGGGGTGAGATCTATAAAGGTCCTATGATGTGGTGGGATGTATAAAGGTCCTATGATGGGGTGGGTTGTATAAAGGTCCTATGATGGGGTGGGTTGTATAAAGGTCCTATGATGGAGTGAGATCTATAAAGGTCCTATGATGGGGTGGGTTGTATAAAGGTCCTATGATGGGGTGGGTTGTATAAAGGTCCTATGATGCGGTGAGATCTATATACGGTAGGTCGTATGATGGGGTGGGACTAATAAAGGTCCTGTGATTTGGGTTTCAAATACAAGAAAGTCTAGAATGAAGGGGCACATGGAGGTCTTCATCAGTGGTGCTTCTCGAGGTGTACAGATGTATATAGGAGGGTAAAATAAAAAATGGGGGTCTTTCTTCTGGTGTTGGATCCAATTCATAACTGCTTCTTAATAATGGAACATTTGTGCTTGGTCCCTATACCAATTTCATAGTGTCTTCTTTGTGGTGCCTATGGAAGGGTATTTCTTAAATATGTACAAAATAAAATGAGTCCTATCTGGGATGGGCTTTCCTTGCAGAGGCCACACAGCAGATAGTTTGGCTGCTCCTGAAATGCATGTTCTTGATTTCATTTGGCCTATTCAGCCATGGGTTGGAGACCCCCATTGGTTTGGCGCTTCCACAATCAGGGTCCTTCCTCTCTTGTGTCTCCTTGTTTGTTTTGGGAATCTATCTTCTGTATGTATTTTGTATTCCACGAATGTGTAGTTTGTTGAGAATTTTCATCTTTCAGTAGCGCAACTAATCGACTGTGTATTTTTGTCATTTTAGGATCTAGATTTCTCATTACATCATCGGGAGCCTTGTATATAACAGATGTACAGAATGAAGATGGATTAAATAATTACCGGTGCACCACACGGCACAAGTACACCGGAGAAACCCGTCAGAGTAACAGCGCCAGGCTGACTGTATTAGGTAAGGTTTTGTGTTAATATTATTATCACATTATGTCACCTGGTGGTCTAGAGAACCCCAGCCTACCAAGGAGATTAATTCTGCTGGATTGATAAAGAAGATGTCCTATTCTACACACATGTCCTAAGTACACACCAAGATATTTAGGCTCTTAAAGGGGGGCACTCCGCTGCTCATCGTTTGGAACAAACGGTTCCGAACACTGGAGCCAGCGCCGGGAGGTCGTGACATCATAACCCCGCCTCCTCATGACGCCACGCCCCGCCCCTCAATGCAACTCTATGGGAGGGGGCGTGACGGATGTCACGCCCCCTCCCATCGATTTGCATTGAGGGGGCGGGGCTATGATGTCACAAGCTCCCGGCTCCAGCGTTCGGAAGAGTTTGTTCCAAGCGCAGAGCAGCGGAGTACCCCTTTAAAGAGGAAATAGCCTAAAATTGGTCAGCCCAGTACCCAGGATCTACATCGGATCAGAACCACTTATGCACTGTTACCATGGTAGAACTTGGGGCCCAGTGGAGGGTCATCCACTCCTACACTGAAGTCCCCTTTACATTGGCTGATTTTGGGGCAAATGAGCGTTCCTAGGAATGGTCATATCCGAAGATCAGTAAAGGGGCTGCACATGATTTAATCTTTTTTTTGCGGCCATTTAAATTATCTCTTTCCGCTTCGGATTTGTGTAAACTCAGTAGGGTGCTGCAGAATCCCAATGAAGACAATGCACTGAAATATCCGAGCAGAATTTCTTAGGGCCCGTTTACCCTGAGAATTTTGGGTTGGGATCCACTTTTCAGCAGCCCCCCCATTGCTGTCAATGGGATTCTGCAGCAGAATTTCCTCTGCAGAATTTCCTCTGAATATATGCATTCCCATCAGTGGCTGCACTTGCTGCACTCAGAATCTCTGCCCCTGCCTCTAAGGATACGTTCACACGTACATAATCCGCTGTGGGTTTTGTTGCTACCTATAGACTTCAGTGGGTCTGCAGCAGATTATGTTCATGTAGCTGGACCACAAGGCTATGTTCATTCGGCGGAATTTCCGAGTGGAATCTGGGAGAAAAATTCCGCTTGGAAATTCCGTTGCAGTAGAGTCCTATGGTTTTCAATGGGATTCTGCTGCACTATGCACATGGCAGAATTTCTGCAGTGGAAACATCTGTCGCGGAAATTCAGATTTCGGCCTCCGCAGAAAGAATTGACTTGTCATTTCATTCCGTGGAATCTGCTCAGAAATGCGTTGCTGTCTACGGAGAGGGCGCATTTTCCACTGTAAATTTTCCACTGGATTCTGCTAGGAAATTCTGCCGTGTGAACATAGCCTGTGGGTACACTGACACATGCGTATTTTCGGCAGCAGATTTCGCTCTCCATTGACTTCAATGGGTTGCAAAATCTGCACGTGTTGTTGAATTAGTGGTGGAAATCCAAGGCGTACCCTGGAATGTCTGCGCTGGATTCTGGATGCCCCATTTCGTAGCGCTAAATCCACATCCAGGCCACACAGAATCGGTTCGGATTCTTCACCAAATAAGTGACATAAATGAAATAAATAAAAGTGAATGAGCCACAGGCTGTATCGGGGCATGCTGGGAGTTGTAGTTAGTAACTAACTGCAACTTCCGAATATAATTAAAAAAAAAGCGATCAAAAAGTCACATCAAAACAAAAACGGTCCTGTTAAAAACTACAAATCGGGGCACAGGAAATGAGCCCTACATACAGGCCCCGTATAAGGAGAAATAAAAAATAGGGTCAGAATAGGACAAAATGTCCCCCTCATATGTGTATCCTGTGATGTCACGCATATATAATTAATTATGCAAATTAGCATGGCTGGCATTTTTTTTTTTTGCAAGAGAGATGGCAACCCTAATTACAAATAGTGCTGCATAGAGCCCATATGAACAGTACCATACAGGGACCATATAACTAATGCTAAACATTGCCCATATGAATTGTCCAATACAGAACCCATATAAATAATGCCACACAGTGTCCATATAAACAGTACCACACAGTGTCCATATAAACAGTACCACACAGTGTCCATATAAACAGTACCACACAGTGTCCATATAAACAGTACCACACAGTGTCCATATAAATAGTACCACACAGTGTCCATATAAATAGTACCACACAGTGTCCATATAAACCGTACCACACAGTGTCCATATAAACCGTACCTCACAGCGTCCATATAAACAGTACCACACAGTGTCCATATAAACAGTACCACACAGTGTCCATATAAACAGTACCACACAGTGTCCATATAAACAGTACCACACAGTGTCCATATAAACAGTACCACACAGTGTCCATATAAACAGTACCACACAGTGTCCATATAAACAGTACCTCACAGTGTCCATATAAACAGTACCTCACAGTGTCCATATAAACAGTACCACACAGTGTCCATATAAACAGTACCACACAGTGTCCATATAAAGAGTACCACACAGTGTCCATATAAAGAGTACCACACAGTGTCCATATAAAGAGTATCACACAGTGTCCATATAAACAGTACCTCACAGTGTCCATATAAACAGTAGCACACAGTGTCCATATAAACAGTACCACACAGTGTCCATATAAACAGTACCACACAGTGTCCATATAAACAGTACCTCACAGTGTCCATATAAACCGTACCACACAGTGTCCATATAAACAGTACCACACAGTGCCCATATAAACAGTAGCACACAGTGTCCATATAAACAGTACCACACAGTGTCCATATAAACAGTACCACACAGTGTCCATATAAACAGTACCTCACAGTGTCCATATAAACAGTACCTCACAGTGTCCATATAAACAGTACCTCACAGTGTCCATATAAACAGAACCACACAGTGTCCATATAAACAGAACCACACAGTGTCCATATAAACAGTACCACACAGTGTCCATATAAACAGTACCTCACAGTGTCCATATAAACAGAACCACACAGTGTCCATATAAACAGTACCACACAGTGTCCATATAAAGAGTAGCACACAGTGTCCATATAAACAGTACCACACAGTGTCCATATAAACAGTACCACACAGTGTCCATATAAACAGTACCACACAGTGTCCATATAAACAGTACCTCACAGTGTCCATATAAACAGAACCACACAGTGTCCATATAAACAGTACCACACAGTGTCCATATAAACAGTAGCACACAGTGTCCATATAAACAGTACCACACAGTGTCCATATAAACAGTACCTCACAGTGTCCATATAAACAGTACCACACAGTGTCCATATAAACAGTAGCACACAGTGTCCATATAAACAGTACCACACAGTGTCCATATAAACAGAACCACACAGTGTCCATATAAACAGTACCACACAGTGTCCATATAAACAGTACCACACAGTGTCCATATAAACAGAACCACACAGTGTCCATATAAACAGTACCACACAGTGTCCATATAAACAGTACCACACAGTGTCCATATAAACAGTACCACACAGTGTCCATATAAACAGTACCTCACAGTGTCCATATAAACAGTACCACACAGTGTCCATATAAACAGTACCTCACAGTGTCCATATAAACAGTACCACACAGTGTCCATATAAATAGTACCACACAGTGTCCATATAAATAGTACCACACAGTGTCCATATAAACAGTACCTCACAGTGTCCATATAAACAGTACCACACAGTGTCCATATAAACAGTACCACACAGTGTCCATATAAACAGTACCACACAGTGTCCATATAAACAGAACCACACAGTGTCCATATAAACAGTACCACACAGTGTCCATATAAACAGTACCACACAGTGTCCATATAAACCGTACCACACAGTGTCCATATAAAGAGTACCACACAGTGTCCATATAAACAGTACCACACAGTGTCCATATAAACAGTACCACACAGTGTCCATATAAACAGTACCACACAGTGTCCATATAAATAGTACCACACAGTGTCCATATAAACAGTACCACACAGTGTCCATATAAACAGAACCTCACAGTGTCCATATAAACAGTACCACACAGTGTCCATATAAACAGTACCACACAGTGTCCATATAAACAGTACCACACAGTGTCCATATAAACAGAACCACACAGTGTCCATATAAACAGTACCACACAGTGTCCATATAAACAGAACCACACAGTGTCCATATAAACAGTACCACACAGTGTCCATATAAAGAGTACCACACAGTGTCCATATAAACAGTACCTCACAGTGTCCATATAAACAGTACCACACAGTGTCCATATAAACAGTACCTCACAGTGTCCATATAAACAGTACCACACAGTGTCCATATAAATAGTACCACACAGTGTCCATATAAACAGTACCACACAGTGTCCATATAAACAGTACCTCACAGTGTCCATATAAACAGTACCACACAGTGTCCATATAAACAGTACCACACAGTGTCCATATAAACAGTACCACACAGTGTCCATATAAACAGAACCACACAGTGTCCATATAAACAGTACCACACAGTGTCCATATAAACAGTACCACACAGTGTCCATATAAACCGTACCACACAGTGTCCATATAAAGAGTACCACACAGTGTCCATATAAACAGTACCACACAGTGTCCATATAAACAGTACCTCACAGTGTCCATATAAACAGAACCTCACAGTGTCCATATAAACAGTACCACACAGTGTCCATATAAACAGTACCACACAGTGTCCATATAAACAGTACCACACAGTGTCCATATAAACAGTACCACACAGTGTCCATATAAACAGTACCACACAGTGTCCATATAAACAGTACCTCACAGTGTCCATATAAACAGTACCACACAGTGTCCATATAAACAGTACCACACAGTGTCCATATAAACAGAACCACACAGTGTCCATATAAACAGTACCTCACAGTGTCCATATAAACAGTACCACACAGTGTCCATATAAACAGTACCACACAGTGTCCATATAAACAGAACCACACAGTGTCCATATAAACAGTACCTCACAGTGTCCATATAAACAGAACCACACAGTGTCCATATAAACAGTACCTCACAGTGTCCATATAAACAGTACCACACAGTGTCCATATAAACAGTACCACACAGTGTCCATATAAACAGTACCACACAGTGTCCATATAAACAGAACCACACAGTGTCCATATAAACAGTACCTCACAGTGTCCATATAAACAGTACCACACAGTGTCCATATAAACAGTACCTCACAGTGTCCATATAACTAATGTTATGTGCCAATATAAATATGAACAGCAACACATATTGGGGGAGATTTATCAAAACCTGTCCAGAGGAAAAGTTATCCAGTTGCCCATAGCAACCAATCAGATCGCTTCTTTCATTTTTAACAAAGCCTCTGCAAAATGAAAGAAGCGATCTGATTGGTTGCTATGGGTAACTCAGCAACTTTTCCTCTGGACGGGTTTTGATGAATCTTCCTCATAAGTGCTGATTACAAGGCTCCACTAGCTGTTGTACAACCTTTCGCTTCCACCATTCGTCGACCTCAATTCCCCTATTAGGGCGCATTCACACCACGTTTTTGCAGTTCACGTATACGCATTGACTCTCCATTGAAAACCGTATGCCAAAAGATGCATCAGGTTGTGTCCATTTGGCATCCTGTACGGTCTACTAAGGTTTTTGGTCCGGGTGAAAAACTGGATTAAAACGTATACGTTTTTTTTTTAACATGGGAGTCAATGGGAACAGTACAGAACCTATGTGCATACGGTTCCATCTGGTTTTCACCATACGGTTTTTGACTTTGCACAGTTTTTTTTTCTTGGAATTTCAATCAAACAAGTGAAACTTTATTCAAAATGGAGTGAAAAGTTAAAGACGTATACGTTTTTTTCTTAAAAAACTGATGCAACCGGACATCATTTTTGAAACCGTATACGTTTTTTTAACTGCTTA